>NC_136881.1:35656070-36256070 GCF_949152265.1 Phoxinus phoxinus
ATTTCACATTGTTGCAGCACCCCTCTTCCCAGTCTGTCAGTAACTCTCCGTTTAGTTCCTGTCTCTATGAAGCCCCTCCTTCCGAAAGAGCAATGTGCTGTGATTGGTCGGTTGGACCAGTGTGCTGTGATTGGTCAAACACTTTGAGTGGAAATAATAATAATTTGTCACATTTATATAGCGCTTTTCCTCCTCAAAATGTCACACCACTTACTGTACCATAATCGTGTTTTTTAAAACACTACTAACTAACTCAACCAGGCCTCAAGACTCAAGACTTTAATGGAGGCGTTTCAGGGAGTTCAGAAACAGATATAGAGAATAGAGACTGAATTTGTGCTTAGTAACTTTGCAGACCTTTTTCATGCTCAAACAGCAACATTACACACTAAAGGAAGTTAAAAAAAATAGATCTGTTTTCAAATAGGCCCTCTTTAACAGAAAAGAAAACAAGTAAGAAAGAAAGAAACAAATAGAGGGGGGGCAATGAGAGAAAGACAGATCTCCTCGTGTGCAGTGCTTGCCCCACCAGAGACGAGCGAATGCGTGCCAGTCAGCAATCTGCAAACTCTGGGCCGGATCCAAAGAGACACCAAACTGAGAGAGAGAAAGAGAGAGAGCGTCGCCCAGCGAGAAACCGGCGCCACATTCACTGAGGTAACAAGTCTGTCACAACAAATCCCTCGTCCACCTGAGTAAGTGTCTTTCCTCACCTTGTTAAAGATGCAGCTATTACACAGTTTCAATTTCCAGCTCAATCTGGCATTAGCGGATTACACCAACGACAAATATCTACATAATGCAATTCTGTCCCGGCTGCTCAAAGGAGGCAACCGGGTCACGGAAATTAGACGTAGTAGATGCCTTTATCTCTGTGCACTGGTACGTTTGAGTCATGAAAAATTCATGCAATTCGCATTTCTATGTCTGGAGCGGCCTGACACAATTCATGCGGTGCCGTGGTGAGTCTGCACATGTATATGAATGATGACATGCAGCGGGGCTCGGGTGCAAGTGCAGGGGGGTTTAATTACAGCCCTTCACATTCCTCCACCACCTCCACGACTGCCAGACAATTAGACACGCGCCTTTGAAACATGCGCTCCAGAGAGTTGAGCTGTCTTCATTCGCCAGCCTCCATATAGAATATGTGCCTCTGGAGAATGACACACCGGTCAAGCAAAGTCCATCCTCATCCAGAGCTAAGCAGCAATCAGACGCAGCAGGTACAAGTCTGAAATAAACGCCGCATGTGGTGGAAGGGACAGATTTATGAATCTCACACAGTTTTGAGATGTTTCTGAGCGTTTGAAGACAACAGTGTTCAACAGGTATGAGTTTTCCAATGGTCAGCGCAGTTATCTAGTCAGCAGTCTGGCTGATAGGGTTGGACATCTAGAAGTAGATTCAGAAAAGATAGTCCTGGCAATCCAAAAAGAGCATTTTAGCATCGCAAGTGCAAGCACATTAGACTTTGTTCCATTCATATGCATGCAAACGTGGGCGAGAGGAAACGCAGGCCAAAGTTTCACCTCTGGCCTGTGAATTTGCATTGAAGATGATGGTTGACTAATTGAGAATCCAAATGTCACAGATTAAACATTTGGCTCAGTAAAAATAATGCAAATTTCAAAGCTGAATTGCCTACAGTGTTTCCGGAAAGTGGAGTAAACAATACATTTACTCCTTAAAATGCCCGATTGTAGTCTTGAGTTTTCTTCCAGTAACGAACACGTTCCTCATTTAAATATTTCCCGCCCAAGGCATACGAAAAATAAAGGTGTGAAGCCTGGTTGAGTTAGGTGGTTATAGTAAGTGACGTGACATTTCCACTCGAAGCGGTTGACCAATCACAACAACACACTGCTCCAGCCGACCAATCTGAGCACACTGTGCTTATCAGAAGGAGGAGCTTCATAGAGGCAGAAACTAAACAGAGCGTTACTGACAGACTGATAAGAGAGGAGCTGCAACATGTCAAACATGTGAAAAAATTATGTTTTTTTTAACATTTAAGAATGAAAACCTATTCTAGTAGAGCCCATTAAGTAATCCAAGAAAATGGCATAACACGTCCCCTTTAATATATTCAACTTATTATTTAATATTTTTCTTTTAATCTTAACAACAAAAGCCACAGAATGTGAAAGCGTATCTTGTTCCCCATATGTAATCCTGCACACTCAAAGTCGTGTGTGACTGGCTCAGTGGCGTTGTCATGATGAGCATTGTGCATCTTGTTTTCAACCGACGGACTGACGGAGAGGGTCAAATCCGAACATTGAAAATAATTTGACTACAGACCGAGTGACAATGCATTTTCAGTCAAATGCACATTCATTGTGGCCATGGTAGCTGACTCTGCCACTGCATGCTAGCAAAGTCAAGCCTGGGGTCAAATGCTGCTCCCTGAGACGACTCAGATGATGAAATCAATTGAAAGACCACAAAGAGTGTCAACCGGACATGTGGACAGAATTCAAGCCCTTCTGAGCGGGCCTGCCAAGACTGAGTGAGGGAGTAACAAAGCACTGTTGACTAAATATACTAGAACAATTAGAGATGCGGGGAATATACATACGCCATGCTCAACCGTCCAAAACCCCATGTTGGAAGAGTTGAAGAAGTTGGACACTTTAATGAGTCTCTCTATAATTGATTACTCTTGTTATCATGTCAGCAAATGACAAGTTGGCGGTTTAGCAGCGAGTCATCCCTCAGGTGTAGCACAAGCCATTAGACAAGAGCTTAACGGCCCCTGCTAAGGGCCTGGATATAATGAATGGGCCCCTCACAGTGCGCTCATGCACTATATTCTCTCTATGAATTTAGATCGGGGCAGTGAAGCAGGTTTATAAGCAGGGCAAATTGGCAAATAATGGCCCTGGTGACAAGCGAACTCCATCACGACTGAAATTAATAATGTGCGCCAGCAGGTTAATGTACACGTTCATTACAGTGGGCAGCTCCCCGCTCCTGAAATGCCAGCACAAGCCATGCCCTGAAGAAAAAGCATCAATATTGTGTCTGTGAGTTACACAAACATTAAGCTCATGATGTATGGGATGACAAAGAGAAGTTAGAATGCACAGAATGCAATGAATAGCAGAGTCTCGACTAAATGAGTGTGCTAAGGTCATTTGGACAAATAACAAGTGTGCATTAGTTGTTCATTATGTCTCTAAAAGAGCGCTGCTAATGTCGTACCAAAAACCGTTATTAAGGTCCCCCTAACTGAGCACGGATGTGTTCGTGAAACCGCATCGTAGCTGTGCTCTGCCTCTGGGCAACTGGCAATGATAAATAAGGGGGAAATGAAGAAGCAAAAAGAACCGAGCTTGAATTTTAACACGAAAAATGCTTCTGCCAGTGAATACATTTCGAGTCCATTTGGAAGGACAGCTATTGCTCATCTTGCCAAAAGGACAAAATGCTTCCCAGCAGAGCGGAAGATAGAAGATGCCATAAAGACCACTGCAGGAGTTGTATTCACAAGTCCACACTTGGGTGGCCAGTGTCTCAGCGGAACACCCTGTGGGAACCGAGTGACTGTAACAGTGAATGGGAAGTGATGCATTCACAACAATGACCTTCCGGTAATTAGGCGACGCATACATAATACATGACGTAATTTGCAATGCATACTTAATACATGATTTAATTAGGCGATGTAGACTTGACATGACACAATTAGAAGATGCATACTTAATACATGACGTAATTAGGCAATGCGTTCTTAATACATGATGTAATTAGGCAATGCATACTTAATACATGACGTTAGGCGATGCACACTTGATACGTTATGCATTTAGGCGAGGCAAACTTAAAACATGACGTTAGGCAATGCATACTTGATACATGACATAATTAGGTGATGCAAACTTAATGCATGGCGTTAGGCGATGCATACTTGATACATGACGTAATTAGGCGATACATATATAATATATGACATAATTAGGTGATGCATAATTAATACATGACGTAAATAGGGGATGCAAACTTCATACATGACTTAATTAGGTGATGCAAACATAATACATGACATAATTAGGTGATGAAAACTTCATACAAGACGTAATTAGGTGATGCAAACATAATACATGATGTAATTAGGTGATGCATACTTAAAACATGACTTAATTAGGTGATGCAAACAAAATACATGACGTAATTAGGTGATGAAAACTTCATCCATGACGTAATTAGGCGATGTATATATAATACATGACGTAATTAGGTGATGCAAACATAATACATGATGTAATTAGGTGATGCATACTTAATACATTACTTAAGTAGCCAACGCATACTTAATATATAATATAATTAGGTGATGCATACTTAATACATTACTTAAGTAGCCAACGCATGCTTAATATATGACATAATTAGACAATGCATACTTAATATATGACATAATTAGACGATGCAAACTTGATACATGACGTAATTAGGTGATGCATACTTAATACATGAGGGAATTAGATGATACATACTTAATACATGAAGGAATTAGATGATGCATACTTAATACTTAATACATGACTTAAGTAGCCAACGCATACTTAATATATTACATAATTAGACAATGCATACTTAATACATGACGTAAATAGGGTATGCATACTTAATACATAACGTAATTAGACGATACATACTTAAAACATGACTTAAGTAGGCAACGCATACTTAATACGTGACATAATTAGACAATGCATACTTAATACATGATGTAAATAGGCGATGCAAACTTAATACATGACGTAATTAGGCGATGCACACTTATTAAATAACGTAATTAGACGATACATACTTAATACATGGCGTAATTAGGCCACGCATACTTAATATATTACATAATTAGACAATGCATACTTAATACATGACGTGAATAGGCAATGCATACTTAATATATGACGTAATTAAGCAATGTTTAAGTTAAATTTTTTATTTCCATAATGTATTTGCATAATGTAACTGAAAAGGCAGTTCACACAAAACAGAAAATGTTGTCATTTATACTGTCATTTTCAAACCTATATAGCTTAGTTTGACAAGGTAATTAGTTTTCTCCCATACAATGAAAATAAATGGAGTCCAAAACAACAATGGACCCCATTGATTTTCATTGTAAAAAAAAAATTCTAAACATGTTAATTTGTGTTCCACAGAAGAAACAAGTTCATAGGGCAGGAATCAGTTCAGAGCAAGATGTTAGACTTAAAATAATCTTAAAAAATAATCTGTACATATAATAGGACCATGGATGTGCATTATGAAAGTAAACAGGCTCAGTTTTGAATTTGTTGACTTTTAAATGATGCATATGAATTTAATTGTTATATACTTTAGTATGTATATACATAATTAAATACATAAAGGTATTTAACTTTCATATTTAATGAGCAGGCCTAATTAACAATGCATACTTGAATGAGGTAACTGAGCATTCCATAATAAATGACGTGATTCAGCAATGCATGCTCAATAAGGATGAGTCATGAGCACAGTTTTAAAAGAAGTTTCTCCAAGTCACGGGAGATATCAATGCACCCCTCTAATAAAGGCCCTAGAGCCATTCATTCTTGAAAGTCTCTCAGATTGCAGCTTTTGGATATCTCTCTTATTTAGCACATCTTATTCAATCTTATAGCAGAGGGATTCATGAACAACACTGTGTCGGATTAGTGAGACCCCTAAATGTGCAGACAGTGCAGGGGCCCTAGGAACGGACAGAGAAACATTGCCTATACTGAGCAACTTCTACTAAAGCACATAGTTCATTTCAAGCATGGACATTCGATCCCCTTTAATCTCAATGAAGCTTTAAGCAGATTTGAATATTTGGCACGTTTCTGTTCACCACATATTTCACATTACATGTTGGGGCACGAAAAAACCGGAGCATGTGCGCTGACTGTCCAAGAGGGAGAATAAATTATTCGTTTGTTTTTTGTTTTTTAAACTGCCATTACATACAGTATTCAACACATACTGATAAGTTAAAGAATGAATGCTAGTATTTTGCATTTGTGAAGATCTTTAAGAGCAGCTGTAGACTGATGCAAGTTCACAAGTTCACCGTGCTGATTGACAACAGTAACACAACACAAACTTTAAACTGAACTGATCACAACAGCACTAAACGTGAGGCTAGCATGCTTTCAGAAGCGTAGTTATGCCTCGCTTCATGAAAATTGTGACTTCTGTAAAAATATATCATTAACATAAACATTGACTTTAAGAATTACTTCTTTTTTTTCTAATTTAGGTTTTGTTATTGATCAACCCTGCAATTTCCTCAAAAACACAAAACATTTCTAAAATTCTACTAGTAAAAAATAATAATAATAACACTGTCAAAATGGTATCATTATACTTTCAGGATGTTGACTCCTTAAGCATAGGCTAAGTGTCTCATGGTTTTTATCTCATTCTTTTGTAAAGCTCGTTAGGGATGATCTTAAACAGCTCTGTTATCACGATTTCTTTACAACGACTTATTCAAAACTGGATGTTTGAAGAATTATCAGCATTAAATTCTCTTTCTAATAAACACATAGTGTTTTTGACCTTGACCACAAACCTAATAATGCCTTAATTAACTTTAAAATTATCAACTCTGTTACTTTTAAAGGTAAATCTATAGCCCAGCATATTATGAATAGCCTAGGCTATATTACATTTTGCCTGAGGTGCAATTTATTAATATCTACTACAAGACATGGAATGTTTAAAATCTTAAAGCAGTTTACTTTAAAGCCATCTTTTAAAAACAGCCAGAATCATAACTCTTAAAACAAACTCTCTGCTCTATCAAAACTCTTAACATCACATCGATACAATCGTCTAGACGTTTAATTGCCGTCTCACCTGCCGTCGAAGTCCGCGCTCACTCCGAACCAGCAGGTCCACATCAACACGAACTTTATGATCCACATCTCCTTGCGTGTACGGTGCGTATATCCAAACGTCGCCGCTGGTTTCTGATGTTTAAATGGGAATGATGGTGATGTTTAGATCCGTCGGTTTTCAAAGCAACGAAGCGGGTCGAGCAGAAGGCGTTGACTGATGTTCAAGCACGAGATGCCGGCAGAGTCTCTGTCTGTGATCCGCTCCTCCGGTGGAGAACCGTGGACTGGAGCGCAGAGTCGGTGCGCTCAGCACTCTCTCTCTTTCTCTCTCTCTCTCTCTCTCTCTCTCTCTCTCTCTACACACACACTCTGAATGAGCACTGCACCCAATAAGGAGAGACGGGAACGCTTATTCTACATATACCCCTATAAACACCATATAGCCTAATTAGGCCCACATGCGCATTCATTATATAGTAAACATACTGTTTATATGAACAATATGAGTTTATAGCCCATATTGGGCCATATATGCGTATAAAAAATATTCACACATACACACGTGTATATGTGTGTGTATACATATATAGGCCTACACACACACACATATATAGTATATATATATATATTGCATATGATAAGAAATCACTAAAGGTTTTTGCAGACAGGAGGGCACCTGCTTTTGTCATGTAAAACTGCTGAAGGAAGATTTATGGTTCCCAGTCATCACTTGAGTTTCAGGTCTCAAGGAGTCGTGTGCAGGGTTACGTCTCATTTTTAGTTTCCCCATAGCGTTGGTTATAGGGCATGTGAAATAAGGGTCTTTATGTTTCGTCTCCATTTCCATTGGGTAAACACTTAGAAATGCAAGTATGCCAGAAGGCATCTATATCCGGTATCATCTCAAATCAGTCATATTCAGTGCCATATTCATGCTATACTCTTTAACTAAAGTGCAATATTCCAGAGAAAAATAACAAGGAAACAGCTCATGTTGCAGGAGACTAGTGAGATATCGGAAAAGTCACACTAAAAGTGTTACTGTGCACGGCTTGTTGGGATACATTTATACCGCAAGCCAAAGAGCCCCATTCCAATGTTGTTTAAATACTATTTTGTGAAACATGCATGCATACACTCACAGGCCACTTAATTAGGTATACCCGTTCAACTGCTCATTAATGCAAATATCTAATCAGCCAATCACATGGCAGAAACTCAAAGCATTTAGCATGTAGACATGGTCAAGACTGGGCATCAGAACGGGGAAGAAATGGGATTTAAGTGACTTTGAACATGACATGCCTTTTTTTGTGCTGGACGAGCAGGTCTGAGTAGAAACTCTAGGGTTTACAGAGAAAATATCCAGTTTCAGTTCAGTGGATGAAAACGCCTTGCTGATGCCAGAGGTCAGAGGAGAATGACCAGACTGGATTGAGCTGATGGAAGGGCAACAGTAACTCAAATAACCACTCGCTACACCCGAGTTCTGCAGAAGACCGTCTCTGAACATGTTGAACCTTGAAGCAGAAGAGCTTCAGCAGCAGAACACACACACCGGTGTCACTCCTGTCAGACGAGAACAGCAAACTGAGGCTCAATTCACACGCTTTCACTAAAATCAGACATTAGAAGATTGGAAAAACATTGCCTGGTGTCTGACATTCAGATGGTCAGGTCAGAATTTGACATGAAATCATGGATCCATCCCGTCTATCATCGGTTCAGGCTTCTGCTGGTGTAATGGTGTGGAGGAGATTTTTAGCACACTTAGCACAATTGAGCATTGATTAAACGCACAGTCTACCTATTGTTGCTGACCATGTCTATCCCTTTATGATCACAGTGTATCATCTTCTGATGGCTACTTTCAGCAGGATAATGTGCCGTCACAAAGCTCAAAACATCTCAACCTATTGTTGCTGACCATGTCTATTCCTTTATGATCACAGTGTATCATCTTCTGATGGCTAGCAGGATAATGTGCCGTCACAAACTCAAAACATCTCAAACATAATAAGTTCACTAAACTCAAAGCCTCCACAGTCACCGGATCTCAATGTGGAGGAACGGGAGATTCCCATCATAGATGTGCAGACGACAAATCTGCAGCAACTGAGAGATAATATTGTGTCTATATGGACCGAATCTCAGAGGATTTACAGTATATATATATTAGTAAATATAAAAGGCACACCTTATATTACTGAGCTTTTAAACCTTATCGCAGCACTGGCCATTTTTACCATCTTCACTGTAAATCAAGAACATGATTATGACATTTTAGGACGTATAAATTCAACGGATGTGAAATTTATACGAATTCTTACCTTTTGATACTTTTATGCGTCATATTTATTTCCACATATGAAAGAAGCTCAGATCTGACTGAAAATGTCAGATTTTATGTGATTTTATGTGACTTTTTTCTCTCATGAGGTAGGGGGGGAATTTGGGCTATATTTATACTGTAAATGTACAGTATAATTACAATATATTACAGCTTTCTTTTAAGTTAATATGTTCAAATTTGGCAACTTTATAAGTTTGTTATAGTGTCTAAGAGAACCGTGCTTCATGTGTATTTTCAGTCCAGTTGAGCATGAACTACACGGTGACATTTCAAAGATATGTTAAGAAACGACACGGTCACTCTAAATTCATGGAGATACGTCCACAGCCTCTATGAATGGTGACACTGGAGAAAAACTCATTTTCAACCTCTTCAGAACTGGAGAGCCTGCCGTGCTTTCTGATTAGGTTTTGTCACAGATGAATTTAAGGCGGATTGCGGCTTGATTTGCTCATGAATTTTGCGGCCTGCAATAGGTGAAATTGCACATTGCTCTTCTGATATTTCCAAAGGAACTGACTTTCCTGTCTCGCGAGGTAAGGAGGAAACAGGAGATACTGTAAAGGAAGCAATAGCACAGTCTGTACTTGTAATCTGATAAGCGCTTTCAGCCCTTGATGCATCTTTTCTACCTCTTGGGTGTTTGGCTACGTTAGCAGACTTTGATTAGCATTTTAGGAAAGCATGTGAAAAGTGACATTTTTGTAAAACAAAAACACAAAATTCTTGCTAGTGTACGTTTTTGCAAGCGCATCGCTAATATTGCTAAGGTGTTGAGTGGGTTTTCAGCGCATTGCTATACGGTTGCCAAGATGTTTTGATTGGTTGCTAGGTGGTTGCTGACTGCCCCACTTCAACTCCACCCCTTGTATTGTCCACAATGTGAAATTCGTAAGCACTTCTGGAAAGTATAAACCTCTCCTCAACAAGCCGTGTGAGCTATTGAGTGCAACAGTCGGTTCCCGAAGTAAAAACAATTCATTTATCTTCATAAGAGAACATGTTTATTTTTTTAACAATAACTTATACACCTTTAAAGACAGATACTGTGAATTCAGAGGCTGTTAATAGATGGTACTGTATATGCTTGTGCTGAAGCCATCAGTCCACATTATTTTAACACATTTTTAAAATAATCGTTTTAAAAGAACCTCATTACCCATGATGCATTACAGAAAATTCCACCAATCACAGCAAATCGCCCCAAAAGAGTTGTAAAGAATGGTCACTTTCATGAAGCACCGGATGTAATCACGAATTAAGTAAACGTACGCGGTCAAAACACTTAAATATGTGTGTGTATATATATATAATGTATATATATATATATATATATTTTTTTTTTTTGTCATGACAACTGAGAGTTTGGCATGGTCATGGATATGACAATGTTGACATATTTGGTCTTGGCGGAATAGATCTTCTACGCTGCGGCTGCTGTTGGTACAGGACTTTCTACTGTCAATAAATACACAACACACTGCTGTGAGCAAGACATGCCGCTGCTGTACAATACAGCATACATTAATATCCCGTAGCAGACCTACAGGTGGAGCTGGGGACGGTGGAGGGTTTCTGAAAACTGCTACAGCAAACACTGACCAAGTATTTGAAGGTTGAGCAGCGAGCTCATTGGCTAATGACAGAGCAGCAACCAACCAATCAGATGTGCCCTATAGAGAATGATGTGAATGCAAGCAGATTGAATTAAGGGCCCATCAACCTGCGCCATCTAGCGTTTCATGACAGAACATTGTATTTTTATACCAGTAGCAATAAACTTAAAACATATTTTAACAAGTTTTTAATTTCTCTATGTTTGAATATGATTTTCATTCACAAGGCTTCACGGGATTGTAGTTTTCCCCCTCATCAAAGCAAATACTGCTTGCACAAATGGTTCTTCAGCAAAGCAGCAGCACAACTGTACATTGTGCTTTCCCACCGACAGCGTTTCTACGAACTCAGCGCTATACAGAACATACAGTGATTTCTGTTACTACATTGAATATTTATTTTAATAACTACCATAAAATATATAATGGATATTGGGAGTTAACCACCGAGAATCTAATTTGCATACCAAGGAGGACCATTTTTACATCCTAATGTTAAGTGATCCACACAGAAAAGACCCTAAAACCCCAAATAACTGGATTTGGTTAGATCTAATTTGCATCATAACCTATTGATGTATTTTTTCAAACAGTGAGTGAGTAGTTAAATGTATTATATATATATATATATAAAAAAAAAGATGTAAATACTGTGACGGTACCCTCAAAAGGACATCTTTGTACCCTTTTTTCCCAACAAAAAGATTCATAGTAGTACCTTAAGGTATGTAGTTGTACTTTAAGATAGTAATGTGCAACTTTTAGGAGTAAAAAAAAAGGTACAAATGTCCTTTTAAGGGTACCACCATATATAGCAGAAGATTGTGTTGATAAATATTTAGCATTTTCAACGTTTTCAGTTTAAAAAAAAAAAAAAAAAAAACATGTGCACCTACACTTCTGCCTTCAGTATTGACTATGCAGAATGTTTTTTAGCATTGTGCGTGGCACTGCCAGATTTTGGCATATTGCATCATATTTTGTATCGTGCAAACATGTACTTCTGTGAAATAAATAAATAAATCTTTCAACATTACAGTATTGCATCTAGACTCATTTTATTTTGAACCTATCCTATTATGTATTTGTTTTTCATGTACATTTAGTCAGGGAGCAGAGCCAATCCTTGGGGGAAAGAAGAAGCGTTTCCCATTGAAATGATTCCAGGTCTTTGGAAGGTGCCCCCGTCTCCAGTCTTTCACACTCAGAAAGATTGGCTCCGCTAGCAGAATTCAGATGAGCTTCGCTAGACTCGGCTCCTCAAAGCTTAAGGTTGTGCACTTCCTCTTGGCGAAGGAACATATCTCATCTCTACATCACAAATGTGACAGTCCACGGCTCTTCTGTGGCGAGCAAACCGGAGGCGCGTGTTTGATGACGGTATGGGTGCAAACACAGCAAAGTAAAACGGGGAAATAGTTCATATATCAGCATGCTTTGACATTTGTGTGAGCCGTGGCCTAATCAAATATTCATAACCGTGGTCAGATTAATCCATGCACGCACCATTTCATAAATATTAACCCCTCCAATTCTCCTGACCCGTGTCACAAGGGAATCGTGATAAATTCCTCCTCGTGTTTATTTTCAATAATTTTAATTAAACACTTTGAGACAAACGCACAAGAGCGATGTCTCGTGTTCCTGCGAGGGAGAAGTGCAAATTACAATGAATAATTTTACATGGGTAATACCGGACTCTTTTGTTCTGTGCGTAATATGCGATAATGGTGGAGGAGAATGTGCAAGGTGGTTTTACACAATTCAATGTGACTGATATGCAAACGACATTTGGAGTCACGTTAAATTTATTAAGGGGACGTGCCGGTTTTTGTCTCTATTATTTACACACAAACCTCAGGCATGCAAATCAAAACTGATCTGAAAGACATTACTGAAATAAAAATCTCTAATAGTTTAGATGAAGTCAAGTTTAAAAGCGAAGCTTAAAATATGCAATAAAAAAACAAACATACTAATTGCACAATTAGCTCAAACCATGATTCAAGTGTGTGTGCAAATAAGTAGCTTTCAATGCTTTTAGATCAAAAGGAAACCAATTAAAAGAATGGCTCATCCAAAAATGAAAATTCATGAAAATTAATGTCATTTAAAACCAGTATTATTTTCTTCCGTGTTACATAAAACGAGATGTCAGACAAAATGTCAAAGCTTCTGTTCTGCATAAAAGAAACGGCCTACGAAAAAAGCTCCACAAAAACATCTTAATTTAAATTCTGTACCTCATGCAAAGCTATCGTATGTCTTCAGAAGACTTGTAATGTACAGTAGCACACTAATCCAATGGACTTTACAATAATTCTATGGTGCTTTTCTGTCATAATTCACACAATTTACTTTCATGTTATGTAAAAGATTGACTCAGACATGCCTAACATCGCCCTTTTTGTTTTATAGAAGAATGAAAAAAATAATACGAGGTTGGAATGACTTGAAGGGGATTCAATTATTTTCGAGGGGAACTATCCCTTTAAATGAAACATTTGCACTTATGAAGTGCCCAAAATCAAACATCCCATGGAATAAATGCAACAATATTTTTGTAGTCCTGAATGTTGTCTTGATGTGGGTATTTCTCAGCGAGTCAGTGTTATGTTGTAGGAAAGCCCACAAGCATATTGTTCTTAGGCGAGCAGCCCTCGGGGACCATGGTCATCACTCTCGCAGAATACCCATGAGTCTCGGCGGCCCAACTGCGGTCCAAGTCCACCAGTCCCATACAGCGCTTCCCTGGGGATCGAGGGAGAAAACATTTGGAAATGAGACCAATAATGAAAAGTTATGTTTATTAAGAACAGGCCAGAAATCTGCCGAAAACATTACTCAGATATTACATTGTTGTTAATTAAATCTTTCCCCGACATTGACAGAATACAGCTTGAATAAATAGTTTTTTTCTTCTTCTTTGTAATAAAAGCTGAGGCTCTGTTCTTCAATAAAATATTCTGGGGGCCTTAAAAGTTTTGTGAAAAAGATAAAAAATGCTGCCTCAATTCATTTAAGTTCACTATTTTTTTTTTACTAAAATACAATTAAACTCCACTTGATTAAATTAACTATATTGATAAAAAAAAACATTCTGCTTATTATAATAATCAGTTATTGAGTTCACATCACTTGTTCTATTAAGTGCAATTAACTAGTAATATTTAAATGAAATGAACTCATTTCCTTTATTATATTTGACTGTTATACGTTTTACAGTGTGTTTAAAAGTTCAGGGTTGGTAAGATTAAAAAAAAAATGTTATATAAAACATTTCAGTTCAGTTCAACCAGGCAGATCATTTATTTAATCAAAAATACAACAAAAAATCACTCTAAATATATTTTAAAATATATTTCATTTTTGTCTTCATTTTCACATGATCCTTCAGAAATCATTATAATATGATGATTTGATGCTCAAAAAAAACATTTCTTAAAGTTGAAATCAGTTATGCTGCTTCATATTTTTGTGGAAACCATAATTATTTGATGAATAGAAAATTCAAAAGAACAGGATCAATCTTTTGTAATTTTGAAACTTTTTCTAAAGTGTCTGTTATTAAAGTCATTTGAAACTCCATTTCTTTAAAGAAGCTCTCTGTAATCTGACGGATAAAACAGTAAGACTTTAAACAAACTTTATCATCTTATCAAACTGTAATTAACAGCTCATCTAAACTCAAAGATATCTGCCTTTGAAAAGTCTTTGTGAAGTGTGGGGTTTGACTGGCACGGCACAGGCAGCGGCGCTGGTTAGCATGTGTTTTGTACAGAGGCTGAGAGGCTGTCATCTCGCCAGCTATAAAAGATAGGCAGTGGAAGGAAAGATGACAGCAGCGTCAGATTTATGTGAGAGTGGGATGAGACTGCGGGACTGCAAGTGTGTAGAGAGAAGTTTGACAGAGAGAGGGGTCACAGAGCGGGGAGATCTTGTCTGTGTCCGAAAACGCACTATCCACTCATTCACTATTCCCCACATTAGTCCACTAATATAGTTTACTTAAAGGAGTGAATGAAAACGAGTGAGTGGAACTGCCGCTTTTGCATAGTTTGTGCTTGTCTTTAATAATAATTTGAAACTTAGCAAACTTAGGCCGCTCCAGTAGTAAGATGTAAAGATTAATCTTGAGATTTGTTATGGAAACTATGTAGAAACCTTAATTAAACAATGCAATTATCAACTAAAAAGGAATTTATAGGGATACATTCATTGGATTAGCGGTTTGGAAAATGGATGGAGGCGTCATCTTCTGGTCAGAATTTGTAATTCATTCAGAGGGCAACTCTCACAATGCATTATGGGTATTCTCTAGCCGTTGAGCGTACACCAGTTGTACACTCGTTAGTGCGGTGCATTGTGGGATTGAATGAGTGCACTCGATAACGTCCACTGTGTTTCGGACACCACTACAAATGGATGTCCCCTCAAATAGTGCCCTATTTAAGGGTAGAAGGGGCGATCTCAGACACGTTTTTTGTTTTACCACATTACAATGTTAAAGATTCTCCATTTATACTAGACTGAAACCCTTCTTAAAAGTCAATTGGTAACCCAACAACTGCTTACGGTCCACATAACCATTAAAGGGTAACCCTCGGCAAAATTGATCTTAGGCTCTTTTTGTTAATCTACCCGAGTCAAACATTCGTGTAGAAGCATAATTAGAATGGAAACGCCACATTTAAGGTTGACCGTATTTTCGTTTTCGGTCAAAATGCCTTTTGAATGGGAGTGCTAGGGGCACTACAATGAGAGCATCAGAATCGCTATTTTTAAAAGACTAAGAAGGCTCGACACAACAAAACTGTACTTGAAGTGTCACCAGCGGCTCTACACATGAACTCCAGCATTGACAACATTGTGTACGCAGAGTTTACTGAAAATAAACATTTTGAACAACTCACTGGTTCCGTCCACCGGCATTTTGTCAGTCAGAAGTAGTCGTAATCTCCGAATGCAACGTAATGAACTGACTCCATATGAGGAAATGTCATAAACTTGTAATTCCAACGAAAAGCATGATAACTTAGACACTTAGCTCATGGCAATATGTCATGGAAACAAGCTTTAGGAGCTTTCCATCTTTATTCTCCTCATGTTACGTTGTATTCGGAGATCGACTACTTTTGACTGACAAAATTCCAGCCACCGGAAACACTAACTAATAAAGTGAGTCGTACAAAATCGTTCTTTTCAGTAAACTGTGTACACAAACAATCTAGTCAATGCTTGAGTTCATGTGTAGACCCGCTGGTGACACTTCAAGCACAGTTTCATGTTGTGTCGAGCCGCCTTAAGTGTTTTAAAAATAGCGATTTTTATGGTATCATAGTAGTGCCCCTAGCACTCCCATTCAAAAGGCATTTTGACCGAAAACGAAAATACGGTCAAACTTAAAAGTGGCGTTTCCATTTGAATTATGCCTTTACACGAATGTCTGACGCGGGTAGATTAACAAAAAGAGCCTAGGTTCAATTTTGGCGAGAGTTACCCTCTAACAAGTTTTTTAAATGCCCAATGGAAGTGTAAACCAATTAACCGTGCTGCAATTAATTAATGTTAATTAGTTACTAAGCAGTTGCCTAAGAGTACTACATGGCTGCAAGGGTTTTACTAGTCATGCACAGCCAGAACTTTGACTATGCCATAAAGTCTGCTCAACACTGCAGCTTATTCGGAGCTAAAAATTGTAGCCATATGGATGACGAACTCTATTAGGAATTTCCAGACCTAGAGCAAACCAGTCACAATAACCCCAGCCACCTGTTAAAAAAACAAACATCTTACCGATTAATCGCCGTTCCAGAGGTAAACCGACAGCTGTCTGGTCTGCAAACCTGCACAGGATCATATGCTCCTGTGGAAACCATATAACACACGTTAATGTAACCAAAAAACACATGCTGACACATCAATAAACACACTTGCACATAAACACAAAAACATCTGAAAAGCAGCTCAGCTACAGAGAAATATCAATGCATGAGATCGTTAGGGTTGTGGTGAGGGAATGGACCATTCATCAACCGTTGCAACCAGCCATTAGAGGAGAAACAGAGGAAAGCAGCACCCAGTTCATTTTATGTAAATCAATGCACTCTAATTGCAGTTTCTTTCTCTTTTTTTTGAAGGGATTGTTGCAAGGAAGTGCCACAAAAATGACTTCCTCTGCTGTTCCTGTCCAACGATGGCTTCAAGCAACCATTATTCTGCATTAACTGAGTGAAACAAGTGCTGATGGAAAGGAACGTAACAGCCTTGGCAGATTGATTCCTCCTATCAAGTTGAATCCTCTAGGCTAACCGCTGTGATCGATGCTATAACTCAGCAAAGAGTTAATTTAACACAGTAAAGCATTTCTTCAGCATTTTTTTAGTATTCGCACCAATAAGAACTTTTGCATCGATCATGTTTGCTTGGAAAGAAGCAAAGGGAATCCGTCTATTTTACATTTTGAACTCCGATCCAAACAATTAAAATAAAATCTATTTTAAATCACAATGCATTGAATAATCCAGTCAAATTAAATCACTTAGATTAAATTAAAAAATACGCTAATTAAAAAAAGGGGGGAATTATATGCATCGAAAGTGTGTGTGGATCAAACTTTAAGTGATATTTACCTGTGACAGTTGCTATAGGGTGTTAAAGGTGCACCTTATGCTTACAGTACACTGTAAAAAAAATGTCGTGATTTTAACAGTAAAAGACTGTAAAAATGCTAAAGTGAAAAACTATTAATTAAACTGTTAATGGTTAACAGAAAGTTTCCGTTCTATATACGGTGAATAACTGTATTAGATCTAACCGTAAACTAAATTTTACTGTAAAATACAGGCAAATACGTTTTTGTAAGTGAAAAAGAACTAGTGATCGTTTAATTTACAGTGAAAAACTGTAAATTGAGATTCCCAGAATTCCCTGTGAGACACTTCACATTTGACAGTTACATCTGTAAAGACTAAAATGTTGCTACCGTATTTTTTACGTTAAATTTCTGGCAACCACAGCTGCCGTATTTTCTTACCGTAAATTTAACGGATTTTTTTTTCAGTGTACAAACAGCTTAATTCATAATCCTGTTTGTTCAAATCCAAATACTATTAGCAACAGTGATGCTCGTCTTAACAAACATTAGAGATTCAATTTATAATTGCTCTATCCCCAAGGTACTGGCTGTCTCTTGTAGGACCCTCTGTAGGTGATATCTCAGCAGTGGCCTTGAGCACAGCGTGACAGAGGCAGATGCAGGAGTCGAGCAAACACTGATGACAGTGAGATACAGTACGACTGATTAACCTCATCCATTTCTCACACTTCTGCCTCCACTCCAGCACAGTGCCTAGAGCAGGAAAACAACAGGAAAAATGCAACGTGCAACTACAAGGGACACTCTATTCCCAGGAATACACGATTTCATCTGAGAACCAAGAGAAGGGAAGGAAAAACATTGGCTTGTGGACAGATGTTTCGTGCTACTCAGAATCTACAGTAACTATCTGGAGCTGAGAGCAAAAAGAAAATCCTCTATAGTGAAGATAGTCAATATTACAAATCTATACTGCTAAACCAGTTTACACACCTCTCATACTAAAGCCGGGTGCACACTGTACGATTTATAATAGTCCTGTTTGATTGTTGCTTGTCAGACTGTATGAACATGATCCCCGCTGTAAGCCATGTCACACTGCGGGGATCTCAGTTGTCAATGTCAGACGCATTAAAAACAGACGCACAAGAACACTCACCTGGAGTTTAACATCATTAATCTGTGACACGCTCAGTGACGTGAGCTGCATTTACATGCAGGATTGAAAGTGTATAGCAAACAAATACAATCTCTAGCGCTCATTTTGATCATGGCTTCTCTTGAAAAGGAAACTGAAATAATATGAAGACGGTGTGTGTGGAGCAAGTGGTGGTTTGTTGCTGTCTCACTAGTTGCATCATCAGGTTCGGCGCTCCTTGGTTTTTGATTTAACGGTCAAAGTCAGACTACAGGACTGCGTCAAAACTTCTGACACTGCCAGAATTTCGTCAGAGGTAAAATTTTATTGCAATGGTCATTAATAGGCAAGTTCAAGGACCTCCTCATCCATGACAATGCTTGCACTGTTTGACGTTGATTATTTCGTTTTTTTCATTAAAATATTTCAGACTGAGGTTCACTAATCATAATTTCTATAACAAAAAATAATAATTTTGTTGTGAAAATGTCACGAGAAACATTTCACATTGTATTCTAGTAATTTTACTAATGTTCAAGAACTATTCAAATAATAGCATGATGAAAATCAAATGTTCAATACATTTGTATTACTTTTTTTAAATTAACTGGTTCTGAAAAAAATAAAATAAAAATGTTCTTGATTACTAACCCTACTTCACATTAAGTAAAACAAATAAAATAAAATCACATCAATTAAAATCAGGCATGAAAACAGTTGGAGGAAAAACAACTTTAAAAGTAATGTTGGCAAAAAAAAAAAAAAAATCAAATATACATGAAGGCTAACTAGAAAAAAGTAAAAAGACAAAATCAATATATATAAAAAAACAAAACCAAAGTACTACTATATATATATATATATATATATATATATATATATATATATAGAGAGAGAGAGAGAGAGAGAGAGAGAGAGAATATATATGTATATACATATACTGTATATATAAAGTACACACACTCTCTCTCTATGTATATATAGTATATATACAAAGTATGAATATGTATACATATACATATATACCGTGCATCCAAACTCGTGACCTGAGCAGGACTAAACCAAACACTGTGCTTCACACACACACGAGGCGTATGGACTCCTGTGGAGGTTGTGCATTAAGAATCAGGCAGTGTGGCGTCCCACACGTGTGGTGATAATGAAAAGAGTGCTGAGACACTTACCTTATAGCTCAAAGTCTCCGCAAACCTCGTGCTGTGGAGAGAGAGGCGGAGGGGGGCAGACTTAATGAGAACGCACACACACACACACACACATGAAAAATGACATGACACGTTAAAAGAAAACACGTTTATGGAACGTCATAGGAAATGCTGGAAACTATGGACAAAAACACATGTAGCGTTTCGGTTGCTGAAATAAGCCGTGCGTGGCCTACTGTAAATACATGTCTCACGTGACACTTGCATGATAAAGAAGAGCTCTGCAACTCTTGGAGATTATGTGTGTGGTAGGTAATGTTTGGTACATTAACTGTCTGTCATCAGGTCGCCCTTCCTGTCCTACTGTTGAATGCAACAACTGACAGATCCCTCGATGGGCCGCTGTCATAGCAACGGCGTGAACACAACCACGGAAAAATCATTTCCTGCTCTCGCCACCCTGATGCTCATGGCCTGCGGCGAAATTCCTGCCGGAGATTAAATGACAGTTTACGCCAGATTTGGAGAGCGATTGCTTGAGATTGGGGGAAAAACTGATGACTGTTCGAAAGCAATCGTCACCGTTAAGAAGTTTTAAAACACACTCTCTACTTTTGAGCATTTTCTTGGCAACATTTAACGTGGTACTGATGAGGCTCAGCTGTGATTGTTGACACAGGACAGAATATTCGGAGAACGTTCATGTGAAGAGAAAGACGGGAATAGACGCAATAATGAATGTTTATTATGCTTATCTATTATGGTTGGCTATTTTCCAACGTCCTCATGTTCTTGTCAGTATCTTTTGAGGGTATGCAGAGCTTAGCTTTTAATATACTGTGGATTATAATGTCTACACCGTCGTTGTGTACTGTGGAATCAGGGGAACAAATGAGAAGAGAGAAAGATATAAAGCGAGAAAAGTCAGAGAGGAGGAAGAAGAAACCGTTCTGACCTCTTGGGGAAGTTGAACTTGAGTGTGTTTTGAATGAACCCGTAGCAGCACGGGCTGATGACGAATCCCGCCCGCGCCTGGAGGCAGCGATCCAACACCATGTCTGTTGCCACTCCGCACGCATGCAGGGCCACCTGACATACACACAACACACCAGTCATGCTGGTTACACACATGGGTTCTTAAACAAAAGTTGGTAATCAAACTACCTGAGCTCTAGAGCAAGATATGTGTGGGAAACTGTCTAAGTGTAGCCTACTGTAAGTCACTTTGGACAAACATTTTTCACAAATACACACAACCATTCAAATGTTTTGAAAGAAGACACTTATCCTCAAGGCCGCATTCACTGGATCAAAAACACAGTACAAACAGTCATATTTTGAAATATTATTACTATTTAAAATACCTGTTTTCTATTCTAATATATTCAAAAATGTATTTTATTCCTGGCATGGCAAAGCTGAATTTTTTACTTCAGTGTCACAGAAATCATTCTAATATGCCTATTTGCTTCTCAAGAAACATTTATTATTATTATCAATTCTCAAAAAACAGCTACTTAATATTTTAATGGAACCATGATACATCTCAAGATTATTTGATTAATATAAACATTAAAATAATATTTATTTGAGAAAGAAATCATTAAAATATCATTATATATAACATAATACAATGTCTTTAATGACACTTTTGATCAATTTAATGCATCTTTTCTGAATTATTTTTTAATATTATTCTGGTTACCAAATCAACTAGAAATTAATTTACTCAAAAAAGCTATTTATACAGACAATGACTTGAAACAATGGCTCAAACAATATATATATATATATATATATATATATATATATATATATATATATATATATATATATATATATATATATATATAATTAATTAATTTTAATTATGAAAATGAAGACGTGTACACACACGTCTTTATTTTCATAATTAAAATTAATTTTGGGATTTTTCTGAAAAGGTTACATAAAAAAATCAATGTATATTCGGAATGAGAATATATCAAAAAAGAAATGGCTCGTTAAAAGGATGAAATACTTAAGAGGAGAAAACAAAGTATACTTGATAGTTACACAACAAAGTCAGTAAATTCAAAACAAATTTGGAGAACCATATAGCAGTTTTTTTCCAAAACAAATTAAGCCAACATGAATGATTAAAAAATTACTGGTGGCACTTTATTTTATATTCCTGTACATACTATGCACATATTATAGTAATAACAATAACTGGGTAATAACTAGGTATTAACCCTGAACCTACCCCTAAACCTAACCTCAACCCATGTAGTTACCTTATATTAACCAGTACTTTTTAGGCAAGTACATTGTAAGCGCACATACTGTAAAATAAAGTGCAAACAAATTACTAGAACGAACTTGGCATTTGAACCAGTAGGTTGTTTAATAAACTAAAGCATAATGCATAAAAGCATAACACAATTTCAGTTGCATCATTGCAAATGTGTGCATTAGACTCTTTCCCAGCGCTCAGAGTGGCGTTAATCTACGCATGACAACTAAAAAGCGGTTTAAACTCATGCTTTCCGCCTGTCCTTGGCCACATTTCCACACATCTCAAAGTTCTTCCCACCTTTCTGTATCTAGCGTGTTTTCATTGATCTGCTAGTGACTCGGGCACAGAGAGAGAGAGAGAGAGCATGCCAGTCATACCCTGCCGGTGTGACACTGCATGACAGCAGACGTCTCTCTGCCTATTAGCAGGAAAAGTGGATCAAACAGCTTGATGGAGGGTAAAGAAAAGCTTTAGATGTCCATACAGAGGCTTGTGAAAGATCAAGCGTTCGACTTTGCTCACGTCTTTACCGGACCAGTGCCTGTATCCATCACCATTAGGGTGAGAAACTGGAACAAATAATGCAAAACTCTGCTCTCAGTGAGTGTGAGCGCACAGTTGACCAAACCCATGGATTAACACCCTTCAAATCCCCCATAAGAAGTTTTCTTGGAAACGTGGCCAAATCTCAGAGGATTCGCTTTACACGCTGCTTGGAGTTGCCATAGGAGAGGAATTATGTCCGTGAACTCTGTGTGGGACAACACACAGCCTTAAGCCGAGACAAAATAAATTAGGAAAAAGCAATATTGGCAAAGCGTCCAGTGTGGATTGTAATTAAGTTCTCGAGACGCTAATTAGAACGAAATGATTCATAATGTCTTTTTAACAGGATCTGGAATAAAGCCATTCTCAAAAACCCCGGGCAGGTGTTTGAGTATTCAAGGGCCACCCTAATGTACTAATCACAACCCATTAATGCTGGGTTTCAGTTCTTTTGAAGTAGACCACCATCTCATAATGGAGCCATGCATTCGCATCGAAAGCGAAAAACAGGACGCCTCATCGCCACAACAAGCTAAACCAACCGTGAAAACCTTTAGCTTTGAGGACGTCGTGCAGCAGGTGAATTTCAAACGTTGACAATGATGCAACATTGCTGCAGATAGCGTTTCTTAAGGGACGCTGGGAGAACTTTCAGAAGATGTTTTGTGAAAGTGCAGCTTTGAATGACCATTCACTGATGAAATTCACAAGTAATTCTGACAATAACGGACGAGAGGCTTTAAAGAGCAAATCAATGCACAGCTACTGTAGAACTTCAGGAATAAAGAGCGGGAGGAAAGCGCTTTTTTTCACAACACGAATTAAAGGAAAAATATAGCAAATCACAGGCGAGTGTATTCACACCGAAGGCAAAAACAACAACAACAAAACACATTCTGGTAGTTCGGATGCTTAATGCAAGAAAAAGCACAAAAATTACTCACTTTAACACTAAATACAAGACATCAGCTTAAAAAACAGATGTAGCTATAGTCATAGCATGGTAAAGGAATATGAGCTATAATGACAATAATAGTGTACTTATGGTAATAGTAGAGCTTTCACAATAAACTGTCACTAGGTTGGTAACGTTTACATATAAAACATTCCTGTTTGTTTTATTATTACAATTGTATCATGTCTTTTTGCTTCATTGCACATGATCAAAAAGGCTCAGATCTTGTTTCTCAGTCTTTTTGTTGAACAAACACACACGCACACACACAAAATGAACAGTTCTCATAGCAAAACAAGGCAAAAAAAATATCAAAGCAAAGAAATAAACAAAATAAAAACAACAAAAAGCAAAACAAATAAGAAAAAAAAAAAGAAACGGTGAATGTTCGGTAATAACACTATAAAGCATTATTTGGCAGCATGTAATTATGCCAGAATCTATTCTTTACACATGCAAAGAGGCTGGAAAAGCACATCCCAGTCATTCCAAGTCTTCCATAGGAATGTCGGACAGGACAAATTTACAGCCATAATGAGACAAAGCTGGTGGGCCGTCTCCCAAAAGATCAGATCAATGTTGTTTAGCATGGGAAAGAAGCCGTGTTACAAAGCACAAGTTTGTTTTCCCTTTGCAAGCAAATACAGTGGAATCTGCAATGGTTTTCTGGGGTCTCTTGTACTGAAGGACCTAATAAATTAAGTTTTCTGAAAGCACAGAAAATATAAGACGGTGACAAAGAGCTTAACGTCGTCCTCAATGCTAGTTTTTCTTGTATAAATCACTCCGCAATGGAAAAATAATAAAGCATGCTGCAAAAGCATATTCTTTATTAGTTTTTCTCATGCATAGGTCTTCATTTTTTTTTTTTTTTGCTGATGATGTTTCTTTTCTTCCCTTCAATGGTGGTAAAAAACTTTTTCTTTATAATTAAGTAGTTTGCCCGAGGGATGGAAGGCACAACTTCACGACTACGATGCAAGTTCATTATTCACAGCCACCGAACACAGCAGTGTGCTTGTTTCACCATCATTCAACAGGTACAACAAATCAAGTTTGAGCAAACAGCCCATAACTTCTCTTTTCACATCATTACCCATGTTTAGTCATTTCTCCTAGTGTAGCTGCAAGCCTTATTACAGACTGTCTTAAAAAAAAAAAAAAAAAAGGAAAAGTAGCTATTTTCACGCATCTAACCCACTGGGAAACAATAGTTCCGGCTCTGCTGCTTTAGCAAGCAAACCTTTTAATCATTTATGCTAATGATATGTGCAGAGTTATGCAAGATAACACAATATAGCTTAGATGCTCAAATTCAATAACTTAGACCTAAATCGGTCTTTAATTAGCAACACAATCACTTTTTCCAGAGCTTTCGCATTGCCCAAACAGGTTAAAGCTAGGGTAGGTAATCCTGTTCAGGTTTTCAACTATAACCCGCCCGCAACTCGGACCGCAAAAAAAAAGAAAGAAAATATTGTACCCGACCCGCTTCCTGACCCGTGTTTTTTAAGTAGCTATAGTAAATGCTCATTGCGTCATGGGCCATAGACGGAGGAACTAGAGGTGCGCATTTTTCAGAATGCTGTATGATATCGCCTAGTGTTTTGTAATAAAGGCTTGATTTATTCATTTATTTCGTTTCATTTTCTTAACAATTAACTGCATGTGTTTATCCAGTCTAATCGAAGTGTGCGTCTCTCCCCCGACTTTCCCAACAAAAACCCCGCCCCCTCTCAGCAAATACATAAAACGGACATTACTGAGCTATATGCGTTTAAAAGTAGCCTATTAAAATGGCACAATGGCATTGCTCAGTTCAACGTGTTGGGAAATCGGGCATTTTGTCCCACGTCAGCTTTTATTCAAAAGTTAATAACGCGCTCAACATTCAGGTAAATAAGGATTTCCCACTTTCATCTCTGACTGAGCTCGTGCGTCATCCTCGCGCCAGTTATTCAGACAATAAAGCGTAGGCCTATGTATTTCATAGAAAATTGTGTCTAGTACTATATAAATTACAAAGGTTTAATTGGCATCTTTATTTCAAACGACCCGACCGACCCGACCCGAATATGTCACGGAACACACACAGGAGAGAGAGATCCAAATGCAATATTTATTAGGGGAATCCGTACTCACGATCAGTCCAGGCAGGGGTCAAATACCATGTAATCAATCCAAAGACACAAGACATTAACAGGAACGGAAGTGTGGGGACATTAAACAAGGACTCCGTGACAGACACTGAAACAGACAGGGTATATATACACAAGTGCAAACAAGGTGACGAGAAACAGCTGAAGGAAATGAACAATCAGTGACAGACAGGATTATGGGAAATGTAGTGAAAATGCCTAGACACCGTGAAAACTGAGACCTCTAATGTTAAACCCAGGGAACCACCAGACACTGTGACAGAATATCATTAAAAATATTTTTGGATGACTCGTAACCGCGGGTGACCGCAGGCACCCGCTCATTTTGGATCAACCCGCGCATCACTGGCCAGGGCCTTACGCAGATTTCCTAAAAGAGTTTGCAGATTTTCTCTCAGATCTATTGGTCAATGCCGATAAGGCAATAATTGTTGGAGATTTCAACATACACGTTGATAACACAAATGATGCGTTAGGAGCTGCGTTTACAGATTTATTAAACTCCTTTGGGGTCAAGCAAAACGTTAGTGGTCCCACTCATCGTCTTAATCATACTCTAGATTTAATTATATCATATGGAACCGATCCAACCGATATAGATATTATACCGCAAAGTGATGATATCACTGATCATTACATGGTAACTTGCATACTACGTACGGCTGAAATGTGTCATGTTGCTCCACGTTATCGACCAGGCAGAACAATCCTTCCAACTACTATAGATAGATTCTTGAATAGCTTACCTGATCTATCTCCGCTCCTCAGTGAACCCAAACAAACAGAGGAACTAGAGGAAATGACTAGCAGTATGAGCACCATTTTCTCTAGTACATTAGAAACTGTTGCACCAATTAGATTAAAAAAGGTTAGAGAGAAAACTAAAGCACCATGGTACAACAGTGCTACGCATGTTATCAAGAGAGAAACTCGTAACTTAGAGCGCAAATGGAAACAAACTAATTTAGAGGTCTTTAGAATCGCGTGGAAAGACAGTATGTCACGTTATAAAAAGGCTCTAAAAGCAGCCAGGTCTGAGCATCTACGCAAACTAATAGAAAATAACCAAAACAATCCAAGGTTTTTATTTAACACCGTGGCTAGATTAACAAATAAACAGACATCACCTGAACAAAATATTCCGTTACATTTTAATAGTAATGATTTCATGAATTTCTTCACTGAGAAAATAGAAAGCATCAGAAACACAATTGTAAATGTACAATCTTTGACAGCGTCTTATGATTCAGCCTCAATTATCGCCCCTCAAGAACAACTACAGCGCTTTACAACTATAGGACAGGAAGAGCTAAATAAACTTATAACTGCATCTAAACCAACAACATGTTTATTAGATCCAATACCCACTAAACTACTGAAAGAAGTGTTACCTGTAGTGGAAGAGCCTCTTCTCAATATTATTAACTCGTCTCTATCTTTAGGACATGTTCCAAAAACATTCAAGCTGGCAGTTATAAAACCTCTTATTAAGAAACCACAATTAGATCCAAATAACCTAGCAAATTACAGACCCATTTCAAATCTTCCATTTATGTCTAAAATACTAGAAAAAGTTGTGTCCGCTCAACTGTGCTCTTTCTTGCAAGAAAACGATATCTATGAAAAGTTTCAGTCAGGATTCAGGCCACATCATAGCACAGAAACTGCGCTGGTTAAAATTACAAATGATTTACTTTTAGCTTCTGACCAAGGCTGTATCTCAATACTAGTTTTACTCGATCTTAGTGCTGCGTTTGACACTATAGATCATAAAATACTCTTAGATCGACTTCAAAATTACACTGGTGTTCAGGGACAGGCATTAAGCTGGTTTAGATCGTACCTATCAGACCGTTACCATTTTGTCCATTTAAATGGGGAAAAATCAAAGATAACGTCAGTAAATTATGGAGTGCCACAGGGATCTGTATTAGGCCCCCTGCTATTCTCAATTTATATGCTGCCACTTGGTAATATTATAAGAAAACATGGAATAAGTTTCCACTGTTATGCTGATGACACTCAATTATATATTTCATCTAGACCAGATGATAACACTAAATTATCTAAAATGACAGAGTGTGTTAAAGATATAAAATATTGGATGACGTGTAATTTTCTTCTATTAAATTCAGATAAAACGGAGGTATTACTGATTGGTCCAAAAAACTGCCCACAAAACCTCTTACAATACAACCTTAATCTAGATGGACGTCCTGTTACTTTATCCTCTACAGTAAAAGACCTGGGTGTTATACTAGACCGCAACTTGTCTTTTGAAAATCATATTTCAAATGTCACAAGAACAGCCTTTTTCCACCTTAGAAACATTGCTAAGCTACGTAATATGCTATCAGTTTCTGATGCAGAAAAGTTAGTTCATGCATTCATGACCTCGAGACTAGATTACTGTAATGCTCTATTAGCTGGTTGTCCTGCATCCTCAGTAAACAAGCTACAGTTAGTCCAAAATGCAGCTGCTAGAGTTCTTACTAGGTCAAGAAAATATGATCATATAACACCAATTTTATCATCTCTACACTGGTTACCTATTAAGTTCCGTATCAATTACAAAGTATTGTTACTGACCTATAAAGCCCTAAATGGTTTAGCTCCTGTATATTTAAGAGATCTTCTATCGCCATATATTCCATCGCGCTCTTTAAGATCGCTAAATTCGAGGCTTCTGGTCGTACCTAGGATATCTAAGTCCACTAAAGGAGGGAGGGCGTTTTCACATCTAGCTCCTAAACTCTGGAATAGCCTTCCTGATACTGTCCGAGGCTCAGACTCAGTCTCCCAGTTTAAAACTAGATTAAAGACGCATCTCTTTAGCCAAGCATTCACATGATGCATCTCATACCTTTTATACTACAGTTAAATCAGATCAAATGCATTCGTATTAAGATCAGCAGCTACGCTAATTATTTCCCATCTGCCTTTTTTTGTTGTTATCTCGGGACGCCTGTCCCGAGATAACTCAAATAGAGTTCGTCAGCTCCAGTTATGTATCCAGCCTCTCATGGAGACTTCAGATGCCCCAACGCCTGTGATGAGACGACTCGACGCCTGTGAAGAGACGACCCAACGCCGGCGATATGTTATGCCCTAAATTTCATGATTAACTAACTGTATTTTTGTATGTATATTTTTGAAATGCATTTTCTGTAAAGCTGCTTTGAAACAATGTGTATTGTGAAAAGCGCTATACAAATAAACTTGAATTGAATTGAATTGAATTGAATCACTGGTAGGTACATGCAGCTGACTCCAAATGTGGATGCGCGTTCATGTTTGTGGGGGGGGCGTAGCTTTGGACGGAGCACTGACAGGAGGGGGCGGAGCTTAGAAGAGGTGCCACTTTCAAATCTGGCTAGCTCTCCAACATTACCTACCCTAGCTTTAACAATCTTGAACATCCGAAGACTTTTCTATGATGCTTCCTTTAACTTGTAAGTTTTAAAATAAAATCATTCAAATTCATACCAATTCACCATTGAATCATTTAAATTTAGACTGATTCACAACCACTTCAATGTCTAATTATTCATTTCCAAGCCTTTAAATCACAATTGTATAATGTCTCTGATATTTTCAACTTTTTTGCATGACCGAGATACACATAAAATAACACAATGTAGTTCGTTCTAAAACCTTGACAATTATTTTTTATGGAATATTGCATCCATAAGTGACTTATACATGTACATCTTTTTTTTAAATTCATGTGCCCTCATAATCAAAATAACTTCCCCTCCCTCATGCAGTTATTTTCTTATAGTGTATTCTGGCGTGAGGGCGGAGCAACCTGTCACTCACACGAGATCCACCAATAGCAAACCACAACCATCCAATCAATTCCCCATGGACGAAATCAAGACATTTTGTCTTGTACAAGAAGCCATTTAACTTGAATATACATCACAATGGGGAAAAAGACTATCACAAATAAATATACACCAACATCCTTTATATTAGATTACCTTTATTTTCAAAACTTTTCAATAGGACAAGACTCTAGTGACAGATCTCTGTCCTGTGCTGCGTAACGTGACAAATTGTTATCTAATGTGTATATATGTACATAATGTACAATATACATGATGTTTAATGTCCGCTTGTCACAGGTGCTAAGTAAGTCAGATTTACATGAAAGAGAAAGCTTTTATCACTGAATGCAGAGTTCGGGCATATGTGAGTGGAGGAATATTTCATCCACACATGAAAAAAAAAAAATTCTAAACCAAGTATGTTAAATTATTTAAAAAAATTATTGACTGTTTGATATGAATCTCATTATGAATCTCATTGACATTCTTTTTTTAATGATTGTGCTAGGTGCCCAAAAGAAATTCTACAGGTATTGGTTTTGTAAACCAGTGAAGGTCTGATAAAGACTCTGTCGGAAAAAAATAACCCCCCCGCCGCGCGCACGCGCATGTGTGTGTGTGTGTGTGTGTGTGTGTGTGTGTGTGTGTGTGTGTGTGTGTGTGTGTGAAGCTTAATACTGCAGCTCTCTGTGGATACGAGGCCAGAGGCTGCCGGTCTCTGGCAGAAAGAAACATCTTATTACCTCCAGAAACAAATATAAGAACTGCAGAAAGTACATACTTCCTCAGTTATCACAGAAAACAGTACCCCTCAAAGAAATCATTTTAATCAGTATTTGTATCTTGTTTTTCAGTAAAAACCTAAACATACTTAAATGCACAACTGTGTAAGATAAGACTTCTTTTCAGAGAATATATCTTGAATTAAGTTATCACCACCACATTGGCGAACTGTTTAAAAAAATTAAAAAAACACTCGCAAGGTTTCTCAAAACAATTAGCCAGTGCTGTATGAAAAATTTAATATTTGGTTAAAATTTTTAAAGTAAATAGATTTCTGTCTACCTCAAATATGATTAGGGAGTGCTCTTAACAAGTATACAATTCAACTTATATATATATATCAATTTGCTGTCTAATTTCTATTATGCTTGTGGCTACAATATTTGACCGAATTAAAAAATAAGAGAACACAAAACAAATGTGTGTAAATGCCTATTAATAATATCATTAATATCATTGTTCCACAATCAGTCTCATTTAAAATGAAATGTAATCTTAATGTTTGGGCAAGTTGTTGAGGAGCCATTTTCATCACTCAAAATGCAGTAATGAGCAACCCATTCTCTTTTGAAAGGATTTAAAGAGACAAACGTGAGGGTGAACTGCATAATAATTAATATGGATGGCAGGGAGAATCAAACAAGCTACAACTACAGAGTGCCAGAATCCATCCTTTAAAACAGGCTTTGCAATGCAAATGAAGAGATATCTATACTTTCTGGACAAAAATGTGAAATTATTGAAACTGCTCATAGCAAGAACACGCGCTGAAAGCAAACATTAACAAAAGCAATTATCGATGAAAGGCTGCAAGTGGGATCCAAATGTCTGAGGCCACATTGAAATCTATCTAATGTAAAACTAGAATTTAACAATTTAGAAAAATTGAACACCACGATACACAATGAAATATTAAACCCGCATGTAATATTTGCCATCTGAGAGACTCCAATGCTATTTTAATAGCTAAACAACCTTTCTTAATGTTATGAGAAATGATTATAAACCTAATATCAACTTCATAACAGCCATTAAACACCCTCCAAACACATAACTTTTGTTGGAGTATCAGAAACATGCATGAATTTGCACAAGCTAACTAATTCATAAAGAAAAAACTTGCATTAAATTACAAATACACACACACGCACACACACACACACGCACACGCACACACACACGCACACGCACACGCACACACACGCACACACACACGCACACACACACGCACACACACGCCATCTAAATATTTTAGCATTATTATAGTGAGCCAGAGGAAGCCAAGACTTTTAAGACATATTAATATGCACCGTGAACAACAATCTCTTTATATGTATATATACACACACACTTCCAAGAGAAACACTGCACAAATATCCTGTATGTTTTATATAAGACGGTTCTCACCCCGATGTTGAAGTTTCCAGTGAAGTAGTCGAGGTTTGTCTGGATGAAGCCAATGTTTGTCAATCCAAGCTGAGCACTTCGGTCTCTGGCCCTGACCAGAGACTCCTCTTTGTTTTCAATGAGAATAACCTGATCAATGACAAAAATGGGATATTTCACCATGCTGCATATTATATCTCTTACAGCTCACTGGTTCATCGCCAAATTGCTCATTGATTCATCTCAAATTGCTCTTTGAAAAGCCATTTCATTAAAAGGAAAGAAAATCAGCAGAGAATACGAAGTACATCTTCTAAATAACTACCTAATAATCCACTGAACCATTAAATATGTATTAGCACTCAAAGAGTATCCTAGCATTGAGTTCATTTTCCTACCCGCATTGGTAAAGGACAATTTTCCCAACAAGGGTTTAGGGAGACAAAAAAACAACAATAGTGTTGAATCAGTTTATTTTTCCAGTGTCTACAAATGAGCTCACCGGGGAGGAAGGCAGATTTAGTTTCTCTTCTTTGATTCTGTAAACCTGAACTTGCTACACTTGAACAAATCAGAAAGTCTTACCTGACATTTGGGAAGCGTGTACGCCAAAACAATCCCAACGTGCCCCTGAGAAAACAAACGAAGAAAAAGCTGCTAAAGAACCTGGGAGAAACAGACCTCAAAGAGCTCATCAGATCAAAGTCTGCTCAGGAGAACACAGGCGCACATAAGAACATTGACCTGTTGCCCAAAAGCTGTAGCGTCAGGGCTTATATGTATGCACAGAATAACAAGATCGCACGGGGTGACAAGGGAGGAGAACAGATGCTTACTGACTGACACGCATGCAGCGAGTCCCGTAAGAAAACAGAAACAAGTCCAAGACGTTTTTAACCTACCCCCCCGCTGCAGAAATCCACCACAGTGTTGCCCGGGTGGGCCAGATCCGTCACCATGGCAAGCAGGTTGTTGAGTTGCTGTTGTTTGCGCACAGCGCGGGCGTCTGACATCTTACCTTTGGAGACGAGGGAATGTTAACACCGGAGCGGCCAACAGCAACACACTGCAACAAGACTCTTAACCACAGCCGAAATAGAAATGTGTGTCCAAGTTACAAATGCTACATAATACAGTAGATACTTGATAATGTACAGTCAACATAGCATTAACGCAAACTAAACCCACATCAGAATCAGTTTTTGTATTTGGAAAATGACTAATTCATTGTGTTGTCAAAAATAAATAAGTACAAAAAAAAAAAAAAAATTTGAAAAAAAAAAAGATCAAAATGAAAAAATATTGGTTTAGGTTGAAATTATTTTATTATAGGAAATAAATAAATAAATAAATATGGGTTTGGAGTGATTCTACAGACTAGCAAATATTATATTGTATTATATTTATTGCGGTCAAATCAAAAGTTTGTTATATAATATATATATATATATATATATATATATATATATATATTATATAAACTTTTGATTTGTATTATTATAGTGCTGTCAAATATATATATATACTATATATATATATATATATATATATATATATATATATATATATATATACACACACACAACATTTTGCTATATGTGATTAATCGATCTGACAGCACTAAATATATGATACAATATAATATAATATAATAAATGAATGAATAAGTACAGTGAACAAAAACAGTTTGCAACAGTACGGATATTTAAATATTGAAATCGTTACTTTGTAATTGTGGTCACACAAACGACTGAAAACAAAGCCATGGTCAAGGAAATAAAATGGTTATACATTTATAAATGTGTGTAATATTCTGTTGTAACATGCATGAAGTCACACAAGACATGCATTGTTACCAAGCACAATGTGTTACGGTATACTAATAATGATCTACTGTATAATGATTGCTGGAACATGTGGATGTCTAGTGATGAGAAGAATTATGCTGGTTCTGTTTGGTTTGTCCTCCGCTTGGCTCTGAACATCAGTACAAGCTGCCTACCTAAAAATGCCATTCGGTACATTTTGCATTCTTACAGTTCGCAAATTGAAAAGAGGACAGCCAAGCGCCCCTTTCAGCTGTGATTAAACGGATTGAATTATTCCAACGGCTGTTTGAGAAATGTTAAAAGCGGGAATGCTCTCAAAAAATAAAAATTTTAGACCCTTTTTTCTCCCCCCCTAGACACTCAAGTCTTCTCAAACTTTAATTGGAGTCGAAGGCTGTTTTCACACAGCCACACTCACTGCCACGGGGAATACATTTGCAGCAGATTTCCTGTTTTGAGCCGAGCGCTGAAGAAACACCAGTGTAATATAAATCACAGACGCGTCTGTCGTGCACTGCTGCGCTCATTTTGTGCGCGACTCTCTGATGAGAGCGGAGGAACTACCCGGAGCCAAATAGGAAACAAAAGCACGAAACAGCCCAACAAAGCTTTGTACAGATTTGTTCATCGTGTGTTATCAACACCTGGTAATTAATTAATGCCTATGATTCTGACAGGCAACAAAAGAATCAATCAGGCTCAGGTGAGGAAGAAAAGACAAACACGCGGATCCTTTTGCAGAGGACGCCTGTGGAATTTGCATGTTTTCTTTTCTCCAACAGGATTCGAAAGGCAGGCGCGCTATCAGAGTGGAGCAGATATGTGGAAAGCAGTGAAGATGCAACTCATTAACCGAGAGCACATTTGCAGTGCGTCTCCGAGACAGAAATCCAGAGGAATGTCGGCCTGCTGTCAAATGAGGATCTCTCCTACATCAAGAGAATCAAATCCTTCTGAAATCCTGCAATCCTTCCAATGAACAATGAGGTTTTGCTTTTTTACCAGAGTTGATGACGGATTCAAATTCTAAAATGAATTGCGGATGATATGCTGATTATGTAATTTATTAAAAATTTGTGGTGTAATTTTTAAAACATATTGGTGGTGGTTGAGGAGATCCCCCCCACCTTCTATGTAAAGCGCTTTGAGGTCTCAGAAAAAGCGTTATATAAATGTAACGAATTATTATTATTATTAAAAGCACATCCAGATTAGCTGATTAGCTACAAGTCCAATAGAAGATAATTAAGAGTTATTAACATGTGGCATATAAGTAAAGCATTGAATAGACAAAGTCGCTCAAAAAGTGATAAAGTGTGGGGGGTGGGGGGGGGGTGGTTAATGTAAATAGCCTCTGTCAACAATGTGGGCTATTTTCAATGGGTTTTTACAAATGAGTTTGTCAATACAAGCAGGCACATGCTCCAACACTTAACATGGCGTTAATGAGAGTAGCGCAATAATTTGCTGTCTCACTATTGCCAAATCAAACGTAGCAAAATGGCCGAAAAAGTATTAAAATAAAAAATGACAGGAAATTAGCCAGCAAATAAGCACGCAAACAAGGAAATGCAAATAACGAATAAAATGTAAAAAAATAAAACTAACAAACATGAATAAATACATTCCAACCCTACCTAACACATGGAGGTGTCACCAAAAAGTGACTGGTAATACTATTTAAAAAAAACTCTCAAAAAAATTGAGAAAGATCCTACAAAATATGTTTTCTGCAGACAGATGATTCTGGTCCTGAGAGTGTTGGAGGAAAAACCAGGAAGACTTTCATAGAATAATGAGATATATTGATCAGGCAGAGTTTTTAATTTACCAAAGATAGCCAGGTTTGGTCCAAAACACCCTGCAGTCCTTTGAGACGGACAGAGATTGTGATGGTGGAGACACAGGTGATTGAGACGCAAGCGAGATGTGTGGTTGTTGGGAAGAGAAAGGATGAAACAAATAAGAAAAGATCATGAGGTCCGATCGGGGCTGTACTGATACGATCACATATCAATTTTGCAATTATTTTTCTCATGATATTGCTTTTTCACAATACTTTAGATCATTGTTTATGTGCCCTTTCATATGATTTCCCACAGTTCAATTAATGAAGAAACCAGGTTGTTGTAATAAACTGACATTTCTCAGTATGGTCATCTGTGATGCACAATGACATGGGATCAATTCCTATCACAGACATACCATTCTAACAATATCATGACGTATAGTGATGTGCTGAACTTGCTGAGATGATTATAGATCGGCTAGCTTACAATCCAATGCTGGTCTAAGACTCCTGCTTCTCCATTAAGTGAACTATTCACTCTTTTAAAAATAGAGTTTCTTTCACGGAAATGGAAGAGAGGAATCATTCCCTAAAGTACTTTTCAGTGAACAGTTCCTAAAAGAACAACTTTTCTTCGTGTGAAGAACATTTCATTCATCTGAAGAACTGTTTTTCCACTGTGAAGGTCCTCCTGTGGAATAATACTAAATGTTCTTCGGGGAAAGATAGATGCCAATAAAGAACCTTTATTTTTAAGAGTGTAGGAGAAGATAATATAATAGGAAAACATAAATCTGATTGCATCAATGCAACATTGTGAGTCGATAAGATTTTTTCAAGTTTTTGAGAGAAATCTCTCTCTCATCATCAAACATACAGTAAAACAGTACTATGGTGAAATGTTGCAATTTAAAATACCTGTTTTGTATTGAATATATTTTTAAAATGTAATTTATTCATTACTCCAGTCTTCAGTGTCACATGATCCTTCAGAAATCATTATAATATGATGATCTGCTGCTCAAGAAACATTTATTATTATTATCAATGTTGAAAACAGTTGTGCAGAAAATATTTTTGTGGAAAATGTTACATTTAAGGCTTTTTTGATTGAATTTTTAAAAAATAAATGTATAATTAACATTGCACATGCATTTACTGTAATTTGTATTAATGTAATGCATTATTGCTGTATAAAAGTATACATTTCTTTCTTTAAATGAAAAATCCTCCTGACACCAAACTTTTGAACGGTGGTGCATATCAATTTGTGATTCAGAACAGAAAATTACTGGAATGTGAAACGTTCCCACTGAACTAGCTTTTTCAAAAATCGACAGAATGGAGGACAGAAAAATGAAAAACAGGGACTCTCTTTTCCTCATAACTCGGCTTACAAGAGGCTTATGGCATCCAAAGCAATATGCTTCCAAACAGTAAACCAAGGGGAGAATATTTTCCAGCAATGCGGACCTCAATTTCCTTCCTTTCTGCTGTAACATGTAAGCAAGGGGAGGGAGAACTTCTACAGTAGACACAAAAGCAGAAGAAAACAGGCCTCTCGAGTGGACAATGAGAATAGCCCGTTCAAGTGGCTACATACGAGATGAGGAGAGGCCTGAATGAAGGTATTTAAGCAAGAATTGTTCAGGAGGACATCTTCAAGGTTGTTTTTCTGCTAACTATTCACAGTCAAAGCTTCAGTGAGCAATCTGGAGCAGGAACAAAACACTTTAAACAGTTTACAGATAAAAAGGCCAAAATCTGTGACCTCAAGTCACAGTTAGACGGGATGAAATAAACATTTGTGATCATGTAACTGTAGTCATGCCGCCCACCATTACTTCCCACAGTTGATCAACTGAAAAGCAAGAACCTTTTTGGTAGGCCATGCATCTCAAAGTACAACGGTATTACGACTTAAAACAACACTTGTGCTGCTGCAGCACTTTTTGTATAGCTTTTCACTCTTAATATATGAAGTTTGTAACATACAAATAAGAAACAAACACTACTGTAATGAGGGATTATTTTCAGGGAACAACAACAACAACAACCTAAAAGCAGCATTAAACAATTGTGAGGATTTGAAAATAAGCCACATTATGCTCACAATCTGGCTTCTATATAAATCCATCAAAAGCAAATGTGTCACTTTCTTTGCTTCAATATACAGTATACAGATTTGCACTCTTTGAAGGAACCGAGCCAAACCTCAAAGACTTAAGCTCATGCAACGATTTTCCTCATGTAGTGGTGCAAAACACAGTGAAATATGAGCTCAAGACAGAATGCTGCACGATGGAAAACAACAGAGCCATGCAGAGGTTAGAAACAGGTCAAATTTGTGTCAATTGCATTTTTGACAGCGGAACTTAATAGCTAAAAATATCCACTTCTACTTTACAAACACTGACACATTCAGGTCAAACATGTACAAGGTTAATTCTCAAAGTAGGCAAGCAAGAGTTTAAAACCATATTTGAATTATCCAGCGTGCATGCGAGACATTTCAGACAGACGTCATGACGGGGTTCAATGTTATATTAAGCCTAAAAGATTAACCACGCAAACATCGCCATTAAAACACAAACCATGACACTTCAAAATGAAAGAAGTCTGTTTAAAATTAATGTTCCTGAAAATAACACCACAACCTGTACAAAAAGTACTGTGGCGGTACCGTGTTTCACTGATTTAACCGTTTAAATGTTTGAGAAGAAAGGACTGACCCATTATCATCTTATCAGTTATGACAAATCATCATATCAGAATGATTTCTGAAGGATCATGTGACACTGAAGACTGGAGTAATAATGCTGAAAATTCAGCTTTGATTCACAGGAATAAATTACATTTTAAAATATATTTGAATAGAAGTCATTTTATTATATTTTATGTATTTTATCAAATAAATGCAGCCTTGGTGGGCAGAAGAGACTTCTTTGAAAAACATTTGAAAAAACATTAACCCCAAACTTTTGAACACTAGTTTATGTAGCACATGACAAAAACATATGGTATTATCCTTGTAATGTACTTTTTGAGTATCTGTACTTGAGTGTAATTTTTTCTGGAAACTTTTACTTTAACTTAAAAAGACAATTTCAAGACAACTTTAAAGACAAATATCGTACTTTTTACTCCACTACATTTCTGTCAAGGTCCTTGAGTAGACCGTAGTAACGTCAGGGATGATTTTGGTTGCATTTTGGTTGGAAATGAAAGTCTGGTTGACGTCAGAACTCGACTGATGTTGGTTTCTGACGTAAACCCGATTTTCAACCACAATACAACGTCTGTCCAACGTTGGAGATTAATGTCAATCTAACGTTGGATTCTGACATCAACCTGATTTTAATTTTCAACGTTGGGTTTGGTCTTCTAAATGCGAATGTTGTCATTGTTTTGGAGCACACTAGCTTATAGATAACAGTAAGACTAACATATTCATACTAAAAGCAAAAAAAACTGGGAACTGCCATTTGGGTATCCGATACCATTGTGGACGTTATTGAGTACACTTATTCAATCCCACTACTGGAACTGTGTTATAGAAATAAATGTGATATTCATATGAGGGTAGGTAGGCAGGCATAGATTCAGAGTCAAAGTATTACATGCAACAATGATAAAACAATGCATTGACATTTACTTTTCTACTTAAAGGTGAACTAAGTAACTTTTTTACCTTAACTGATCAACTTTGGAGTCACTGGAATGGTTATATTACTTATTTTGGGTTGAATGGTGGTGGTTTCGCACCCCCCTGGTGCCCATGAGCGGAAAAACAGCGTTTGCAACTTTGGGCCGGCGGCCCGCCGGCCTCTTCGTCTGGAAGTATCGTGTGATCCCAAGTCTCGCGAGGTGAAGAATTGCTTTACTGCAAAAAGAAATCTGCTATAATGCTGTCATTATTGCGCTCCCTCACGCTGTTGGAACCCGAATGAAGACGACGTTGCAAAGAGTTTCCCATCTGCTTTGATGTCGTTGATCTACTAAGCCTCTAGTGTCTGAGAATAGCCAGCGAGTTTTTAACAGTTGTTGTCAAATATCTATTCCGAAGCTGCGGGGGGAGCTCTAGAGAGAAACCTCAGAGCAAAACGCGAGGATACAACAAAGAAATCCCGATCTTACTGAGGGCTGCTTTAAGTACTTAAAAAAAAAAAAAGTACTTCTGTACTTTTACTTAAAGGAACACTCCACTTTTTTTTGGAAATAGGCTCATTTTCCAACTCCCCTAGAGTTAAACAGTTTAGTTTTACCGTTTTCAAATCCATTTAGCCGATCTCCGGGTCTGGCGGTAGCACTGTTAGCATAGCTTAGCATAGACCATTGCATCTGATTAGACCGTTAGCATCTCTCTCAAAAAAATGACCAAAGAGTTTCGATATTTTTCCTATTTAAAACTTGACTCTTCTGTAGTTACTATCGTGTACTAAGACTTTGTCCACCTCTACCAAAATGATTATTAAAATGTATCATGGCACCGTTTATAAGATACTGCAAGCAACTCCAAAACCATGGTTCACGTCTACCACAGTTCACGTCTAAAACAAAGGTTTTGCCACAATATTTAAATAAAAAGAGACCAAAAAAGTATATATTCAGCTATCAAACAAGTCAACCCAGAAAAAAAAGGAAAAATATGAAACAAAATTGAGCATTAGTTATTGAATGCATATGCAGCCTGAGGGGTCATTTCCACAAACTAAGAGACATTTTCAACTGAACCATCTAACGGCCTTTTAACGACCTCTTTGTGATTTCATAGAGAACGTACACATAAAGTATGACAGGAAGGCTGTTTTCTGACAAACTAAAGGCCTGCGCCTCCACGATTACATTGTTCAGAGGAAACTGGAAGAGCGGTGGGGACGAAGCGGCACAGCCGGCAATCTCTCCCCAGCCCTGAGCTCTCGTTTGGAGACAGACACATTTGCTGAGAGAGAAAAACAACAGCTGTATTGCGTCCATAATAAAGCATGAGCGGTGGCGCTAGTGCGGCCCATCTGGCGGAGCTCACGTTCCCAGGGAGCCCACGCGGATTGTGTGGGAAGTAGTCGGCAGCCAACGGAAGCTTAGAGACGCTTCTATTTAGTGACTCTGAGGTTAACCAATATAGGAAAACTCATTAGTAAAGATGGCAGCTTGATTAGTGCAACCCGTTATTGACTTGTGAGCTTTTTGTGGAAGGGCAATGACATAAAAAAAGGGTAATAAATGAATCCAGAGCCTTGTTCATTTTCACAGTGACAACTAGCAATTAGAATCAATGTGTATTCTTCACACGTACAGCACTGTCTGCTTTTGTTTTCCATCCAAAACCCTTCAGATCGCCCCGACTGGAACCGCCACAGGTCAGTCTGTCCTCACAGGAGCACAGAATTTACACAAAAACCAGAGCAATAAAACAAACAAGAGGGTAAAGCCCGAAGGATAAGTGAGAGAAGTTTTGTCCTGCGGAGCATATCTATTCAAAACTCTCTCCTCGCTCTAGATGCTGAGGATCTCTTATCAGTCATCCATCAGCAATAGTCTGCACCTCAGACGACAATATCTGAGAGATCACAATGTAAACAGAGTTGATGCCCGTGAAGAGCCTTTGTTGAAACTTGAGTTCCGGAACATTCTTCAAGCTCTCAGACAAAGCAAGATGGGCCCAACTGTCCCTAAAGCAACCAATTTTATACGAATAGTGATCTCTTTAAATTGCTAACAAATTAAGCTAAAAATTAAGATGTAAACTAATTTCTTATTGTAATTTGTTACTTCAAAAACTTTTCGATTTTAGAGTCAGGGCTCGCATAGTCTTGAAAAAAGAACTCTTATTTTGATATTCTGTTTCCTTTAGTTTCCCTGCTCTGTTTATTTTCAGTTTCCTTGGTTTCTGATTGTGTTCCTGTTTGTTTCGGTCACTAATCTTCATCAGGTGTTTATTTAGTTCCTGATTATCCCCTGCATATACTCTGTTCAGTTTAGTCCTTTGTTGGTTATTGTTTATGTTTGCATTTCCAATGTATTCCTGATTAAAGATTATCCTAGTTAATACTCGATGTGCGATTGTTACAGCCACCGTTACATTATGCAAGTATAAAATATTTGGAATTTTACATGGAATTTTTTTTCAGTTGTGTCAAGTTCTAACATATTTAATAGAAATTAGAACATTACTATTTGTGAGTAAGTAAATAAATGTATAATTATATAAAGTAAAAGTTATGGGTAAATACATAAATAAATCAAATATATTTATTTACTAATATCATTAATTTATTTACTTATATAAACCTTTAAATGTTGAACTGGAAATTTAAGTTTTTTTAACTTCTGGATTTTTTATAAAGTACAAGTAATACAAGGCCTTTGAATATTGTCTTGTAATAATGGGTTGCCTTCCGATATTATAATATAGGGGGACTTGGAGTCACAAAAGTCCAGAACCACTGCCATGGAGTCATGTAATAAATTACTATAATTTATATTTATTAAATCTAGTTAAAGTGTTACTAAGCTAAGAAGTCTACATCTAATAAACTAACCTTTTCTTTTCAGTAAATAATGCATTGTAAAAGGTATTTGACTTGGTTGAAGTATGGACACCAGTACTAATTTCTCTCAGAAATCTACATGTTGAGTTTTTTCTAGCCACATATGACGTGCTGAGACATTTACAAAGACAAAGTTCCTATGATCAATTCCAAATGCAGATACAGGAGAGGAGGACTCAATATAATGCACCTGATTATGCTGACCAATTAAAATTGCAAACATTGTTTATTGTAAACGAACAGGCAGAGGCACCGTAAAAAGAGACCGAACAAAGAGAAGATATAACATTTTTACAGAACTCACTTATATGCCAATTTGGCCTTCATAAGGACCGTTCAGAGGGAAAGATTATGCTGGTCAAGACCAGAAAATGTTGACACTGATCAATAGTCCCTCATAGATCATTCACAGCAGCGATTTTGAAAATAATGTGTTTCACATGCTTACATGATGTTCCCAGACCGCCGCTCTGAGGGCAACCAAAATCACTGCATATTTCTGAAGAAAGCCAAGATAACTGCGAAACCTCAACCTCAAATTGCTTTTGGGCTAAAAGATGTATAAAATGTCTTATTTCAACACAATTTATACATCACTCCTACAAGAACATGTGTGAAAAGGGGAAAACAGCCTCTTGGAAGAGATCGAGGTCTGGTTAGCATGATCCAGTTGGCGTTTGCCGTTTGATGACGCAAGTAGACCATTATCTTTCTCCATTGATGGTCAGTCAGACTTGGCGTATATTCTTATGAAATAAGATTTTAACAAGCAACATTTAAAAATCACACATTTCTTTATATTACAGAAGGTGTTTGCAAGTGTCCAATCTGTTTTTGGAAGGCTTTGAAAATGATTGAATGGATTTTTTCCTTGTCTACAGCTTTTGACATCTCCACTCAGGATAGTTGCTTGGGAAAGGGCACAAGTGCACACTTCTAAAAGTCCCGCGGCAGCTTTCCCCCGCTATTATGGACCTCCTTGTGTTTGATGGACGTGTGCATCTCATTCTTACAGAAACGAAGAGAGAAGACCAGCTAGAAAAAGGAGACCCATCTTCAGGCAGGGTATGCTGTCAGGGAACAGACATAGTAAAGAGATTCAAGTAGCTCTTTGGTTCATTAGTGAAGCACAAAATCCACGGCAGAACAGGCATTAGGCGGCGCGAAAAGAAAATACGAAGTGATTTGTGCAACCTTACATTCCCTCCAGAAGACTTTGCACCTTTATTTCACTGTGCACAACTGAACTGTCAAGACAAGGACTGTCTCCTAATTTGACAAAGACGTCCAAAAGAGCGACCCACCTGGGTAGCTAGATGCTGAGGCATGAATCATCAAAAGCCTGCTGGGATTTATGCGCATTCAGCCAGAATGGTTCCAGTTCTGACAGGAACCATCCAATCGAAAAATGTTTTACTCTCACAGAAAGATGAGCGAGAAACTACGGGTACAGAGGAGCCTGGCTTTAAGTCAGGATTTAAGAGAGGCCTGGGAAATGATCTCTGTCTGTGAAAGAAAACAGAGAATCTTTATAGACGCTGGAGCCTAGGAACTCATCCTGCGGCTTTCGAGCCACATGGGACACTTTACTGATAGTGGCTAAAAATCTCACATTTCCCCCAAATTTATTCAATACCAAGTTTTAGACTGAGGCTTTTCAGTTGTAATGAAAATAATAATAATAATGTACAAACGATTGCAGAACTTCCCCTCCCAATTAAAAAATTATCCCAGTCTGAATTACACTGTATAATTCTATGAATCAATTATTGGCCTGTATTTTTAATGAAGAAATATCATAGTAGTGATAGATTATGCATTTGGATTGAATCATTTCATTTAACTGGCCTGTATAGGTTATGATAAATAATGAAAATGTTTGAACCTAATTCGTGGAATCTAATTCGTTGAATTATTAAATAGTAACTCCATGAATTATTGTTTGTTAAAAACGCCACCAACAACACCTGTCCCAATCATGGGAACATCTTACCCGAAGGGTCTCACTTTGCATTTCAAAATAAAGACATTATTTGTTACCATACACATCTAAAATAATTACTGTATCCATAAATCTGCCATTCACATGCAGACACAAAACGTTTAATATTCACCGTTTATTAAATTCACAAATCACTAGTATTCAATGACAAAGAAATAAGATCATTAAACCTCAAAATTATCCAGGAAGATTGAATCTCTCAAATGCTAAATTTCCGATAAAAAGCCACATTAATAAGAGCATAATGCAAAAAAAAAAAAAAATGCATATTTTACAAAAGCCCAGATTAACTTCAAAAATTGGTCTTTTTAGACAAGGAAGGAAGTTATCAAATGTACACCTTATTTATATTGTAGTTCAAACACTTGAAATATCCTAGATGATTTTTCATTATTGCACACTTATACATGTAAAATAATCACATTAACTACATTGTACCAATATTCAGTGGTGCAATTAGAGTAACTAAATGGTCAATTTAAGTAGCGCTGCTTTAAAAGCTAGGTTTCATGTAAGAGTTAGATGGGAACACCCATACACCCCTATACTTCAACGCACTCAACATTACTTCCACAGGAAATAAATAGTATTTAACACCCAATCCAACACAGCTATGATAACACTGATGTCCTCACGCGTACCTTCAGTATGTGGGTTCATGTCGGACAAAGCCGCCGCCAAAACATACACATGCCTAGTCTGGAGAAATGTAAATACAGCCTGTGAAACCAAACACCACCCTTACACCACATTCAAACAACACGTCAGAGATTACATTGTTCCACAGCGATGTGTACAATAGTTGTTCTGTTTGTCTAACAGCTTCACCATACCCAAGAGTTTCAAATTCACACTTGAGTTGCGAGGAAGGGCGGGTGTTGGAAAAACAGACGTGTTGGGGGCTGACCGCCCTATGGAGATGTGCATGTCAGAGGTGCTGAGACACCTTCAATGATACAAAAGGTGCATAAAGAAAATGCACTAGATGCATTTTGCTTTAATTTCATCTTTGTCCCATAAACCCTACCATATAAAAGTCTCTCTTAACTTGACACAAAGTTTTGTTCAAAGTGCGATCTAGGGAAAAAAAAGGTTCCCAGAGGAACCTTAACTGATGTGTCTATCTTGCCTTTAACATCATGTTATCATTCAACGGAGAACTTCAAGTGAAGCACTGGCTCTCTGAACTGACATTGACTGATGTTTGAACTCCAGGAAATAGCTGTCACACCTGAAGACAACAACTACACTCAGCACATTCCAAGAATGAACTACATCCATCTTTTTGCACCTGCATTGTAGACAAAAAAGAAATAGTGCGCAACTTGCTAACTGTGATACGTCTGTAAATATCCATGATAAATGTAAGCAGTGGTAGATAGCACTAAAAAAAGGCCCTCTAAAAGATTGTGGCAGTCATCACTTGGGTTGTCAGGTTTTTGTTAGGAAGAAAGGAAAAGTGGAAGATTCTGACATCCTGTCAATTCAACAACTCTGTTTGGTAAATAAGGAGGCTGGCATTGGCTTTTCACCGTTCTTTTAAACATAATGAGGCCTATATCGCACCACTCCAGACATGTCAGCAGTTGAAGGCTTAGCATCTGAAAAAAGGACACAAATGTGGCCAAAAAGACCAGTACGCAAGCAAAAAAATGCTTCAATTTTTTATCAACTGATAAAAAAAAAATCACATCACTTCCATTTTGGTAAAACCCAAATAACTCTATCCACATCATAGATCACTAACTTAAATGAGTTTTGATAAAACTCCTCGCAGCTCCTTACAAGGGTTAGGTGATAATAATGTGCTTTTTTGCAGTTTAACACTACATCTTTAGCAGAAAAAAAGAGGTGAGAAAGCAAGAGGAATTTAAAATGTGACTCCTAGTTTTCTTCTAAAAAGACTCAACTGAACTCCAAAGTAAACTCTTAATTGAGTCTTCATAACAAATGGTGAATAATACAAATCCCTGACAGCCATTCAACAGAGCAGGAATCTAGTATACCCAAGAGGACATTCAAGAAAAAAACAAATTTGACAGCTAGACAGGAGTTACAGGTGGAGGTCAGCATCTGAAGGATGACGGTTAACTATAGATGTTGCGGTATGAAATGAGAACCTGAAAGGGAAGAAAAGAAGATCCAGTAAAAATATAGAAGAGAGAGAGAGAGATAAATGAGAGGGGCGAAAAAAAAAATGCAAATAACACTTGTAATTTACGGTTCTTTGTGGCCTGATCCAATGTATTATTCAGAATGACAATAGAATAACACAGCGTGAAAATTAACTAGGACAATCTAAAGGCTGAGAAGAGATGCTTGTTTCACACTATAACCAGGCTGTAAATTATAATACCAGCATAAATTAAATTAACCATTGGCACCCAAGCACTACAGAAGAATAGACTTTAGTGTAAATATAGGACAACCCCCCCAAAAAAACATTCTTCACATAATGAGAAAAATAGCATTACCATGTTAAGAAAGTGGCATGAATATTCATTAGGTGGCATTTTGTAAATAAAAAGGACTGCTGTATTGCACTCAAATTCATGACTCAAACATTTCATCAATTAGTAAAACTCATTTAAAGCTCTCTGGAGTGTAGGCTGGCTATATTGGAACAGCTAACACATTGGGAAAGTGCTGATGAATCTCCAGTTGGGACCAACAAAACTGAAAGCCAGCTTTGACAGCAACATTTAATTGGTATTGATTAACTGAACCAATTTACCTGAAGAAATTGAGACTCAATTAATCAAACTGAATAAAATATCGGCTCCTGGAAGTGTGTGCCATTTTGTAGCTGGCACATGTATGGGGGGGAAAGTGGGACTTTCGTCTACAATTATCTGGTTAATCCAGAAAATTGTCAGAATCGAATAATCGTCTCCCTTTCAATTCAAAGGAAGTTGAATTTGAATGACAGGAAGGATTATAACTGTAAAAAATATATATAATACCAAAAATAGGTAATGAGATATAAACTAAATACAAATTTATACTATAGGCGTCATTAAAAAAAAAATCTGTCAATCCATTGTTGTCATTTTTTAAACGTATTTGAAACCTTTCAATAAAGGCTTTGTCAAGCAAACATTCAGTTAAAATATAGTTACATATATTTTAAGTTATTTTAATTGTACATCCTTATGTTCAAATTCGAATTGCAATTCTGTATCATGTTTGCTGCCTAAATTCAAATTCAGGAGCTGAACTGGAAATGAAAAGGCTTTTTTAATTCAACTCTGAATGGTGAATAGTAATTTGAGAAGTGGGAGCAACAACACTGACAAATTCAGGTATAAGTCAAGCCACAATAATTCTTCACAATGCGTCTAAACGTGTTATTACAGCCAAGCAACTGAAGTGAGCACTAATGGGTGAAGCAGCGTGTAATCTCTACCTCAGACTGCACTGCCACAGACTGTCTAAAAGCAAATTGCACATTAAAATGGCAAGAACAGGTTGCAATCTAACAGACTAAATTCTACAGTTTCCATGAATCAGGATGCAAAGGTTATTTTGAGTCATCAAGAAACAACGCCATGTTTGCAAGGTTGCTACAGGGTTGCATGCCGACATCTTACTGACGTATTATTGATTTCAGAATTATCCGTCCTAACATAACAGCTGATCTTCCAGTCTAAAACATAGTATGAACGTTTGCCAACAGTCAAAGTCTGGTTCTTGAGACGGAGCAGCATGCGTCTTTGAGGGTTTAGAAGTCATTTCGAAGTCATTCAATCATGTGACTGAGCAATAATGCATCTTTGAAGGTTCTGTAGGCTGTTGAACTTCCCTCCTCCTAGGCCATAAACTGTCTAGAGATGAAGCCTTTCAGACAAGTAGTTGCCAAAACAGGCAGATGCGTCCGGAATGCGCCTCCCATGTAAATGGCCCCTTCCCACATAAACACAGTGGAGTCTCTTAATGCTTAACAGGGCTGGTGTTGACAGTGAAAATGAATTCACATTCAAGGCACCACTGCCAACCACGTTTCCCAGGTGGCCCCTGGGGTTTCTCTCTGCTCTGTAGTGGTGACAGCGACTAGTTCTCTCTCCTGCTCTCGACAAACTGCATAATAGACACCCTGGCGATGCAATCCTCCCACAGACTGCCCTCAATTTAAAACAATATTTATCAGCACTGTGGAGGTGGCTCGCAAAATGTGGGTGGTAGTTGCGGTAGTCTCACAAACGTCTAAATATTTAGCTAAAATGGCTCCCAAAGAAAACGGCCAATAAATTCATATCGCTGCCTTTTTAGGAACGAAGCATGTCTAAAGACTCTAGTGGCGAAGCCAATCTCCCAAATGAAACAGGACTCTTTAATCTTGTCCATACGACAGCTCTTCTATAGATGTGCCCACGTACTAACATCTTATCCAATGACGCAGTCATCGACTCTAACACACCCTAAAACAACTAAATGAATGTAAAAATATTACAAGAGAAGCAGATATGTCCCAGAAAAGACTCCGAATGCTCAGTGAAAACTTGGGGTTATCACCACACACATAGTGAGAACATTTAAAAACTGTTTAGTCCAACAATGTGGAGTGGCCCAACACAGTGCCTTGAGGCACTCCTACACTTATCTAGTCAGAAGCTCTACTGGCTAGCACTAAAAACTCAGGAAATGTTTTTCCCTTTGTGTAGGAAGGCAGAATCTGCTGACTAGACATATAAATGTCTGCTTGAGTGATCTGGTTTAAAAGTTAGGATACAACAATTGAAGAGTCAGAGCTTTGGGTGGCGCAGGCAGACTGCTGATACACTTTCTCCAACAGTTGCAGACTATGACAATCTCATAACAATAGAGCTTGTCTTCACTCTACGGGTTACCTGAACGTTGAAAGACGACAGGAGCGATTAGTGGAGCGCTGAAGCGATAGAGGATTCATAACAAACAGCAGGACATACACAGGCCTCTCTGTTCTTACACCTTCTCTCTGTTACTGCACATGGATTCAGCACTTGAAAAGACATTACGGTGAAGCGTGTGTGGGCGCATGCTGAAAGACAGAGCTGCTGTAGTAAAAGAAAAAGATGGTACTAAACAAAAGCAACATACTTTTGCATGTGGGGGTTCATCTACATGCCTATGTTCAGAGTGTGACTTGTTCTCAGAACTGTTTTCCCTAAAGGGCCCTGCATTAAAACTCTAGAAAATCAGCAGAAGAGGCAACATGACTCAAGAACCATCTAAAATGTCCAGGGAATTTATTTTTGTGTCTTCACGGCACGTTGCAGACAATCATTCATAGTAATTTGGGAGTTCATCTCTGAAACAGAGTTTGATGCAAATGTGAACAGAGCAATGGAAGTTCACTACAGACTGCGCTGAATGGAAAAATCTCCTAAAAGCCTCAAATAATAAGCAATCTTAGAATGCAAATGGAAGATGAATCAGTTTTTATTTTGAGAGAGACTAAAAATCATGACCTTGGCCTGTGCAGCAAAAAGCAGTTACGTTGCACTCACAGTACATTGAATCTGCTATATGGACTAAAACATTCAGAAATTTCTCTCTTTTTTTTTTTTTTACATTTATGTCATTCCAAACCTGTATTTCCATTCATCCATGGAAGAAAAAGACGACTATTTGAAGAATATTCATGCTGCTCTCTTCTATGTGATGCAATTTTGAGGGCTGTTAAACCCAGTTCTACTGAAGCATAAAATTAAGTACCAAATTTCTTGAGCACAAACTCTGAAAATCCTTTGTATTTATTTTTTGTTTCTTTCTTACCAACAGAAAATATATGTAGTTTTTCGACTTAAGTAAATTATTCTCTCGGGGGCGTGGGTCGATGGGGATTGTTTCCAGACTCTTTAAACGAACTGGATTTCTGTCTCTCCACGGAGCTCACTCGTCGGTCTGTGCAAGGTGATTGGCATCTCGCTCATCCCTGGTGGAAAAACAGCTGCCTGCTGTTTGAGCTAGTTAAGACTCCAGAACACGGCTGTGGAGAGCTCATGACACAGGAGGACAACCATGAACAATCTCTGCTCAGAAACACATTTCTACAGGTATGGCATATATTTTCTTCCAAAAAGGCAAAGCAATGCCTGGAGATAAGCGATAAAGTGTTTGTAACTGATTTTAGATTGCTTATTATATGCCAAGTTGATGCCCATCAATCATTGACATAAAGCTGTCACTTCATCAATAGCTGAAATCATATCAAAGCCAGTTCCTTCGTAGTCACTGTGTTGAAAATGAAATCAAGAAAACACTATTGCAGCACTTTCTTGGTTATTTCTTTGACAAGTATATTACTTGTCAAGCATAGTGGGTTACAATTTTAAATGCTTCACTAAAGAGCCAGAAAACAATTCTCAACATCCTTACAGGATTGACTAATGGAAATTATACAAATGACAAGGTTTTACTAACACGTAGAATAGAGAGACAAGGAAAGAACGAGGAAGGAAAGGGGAAATGGGATTGCAAAATGCATCGGATACATGACTACCGAAATGGTTCTACACAAATATTTCAATATTACATGAATCAAAAGATGCTTATCACTGTTGGTATGGTAAGAGTATATGGTTGTGTTCCACTTGTTTGGAAAATACAGCCGAGGTTACCTTCAGTGGGGTTGACGGCCATTGGTAGGCTCTCCCAATCAACAGTCCATGAGGGGCAAGGGTGAGCGGTGTAAACAGCATCTATCCCATTTTCCTGCAGGGCACAAGAACACATAAGCACAGGTTAAACCATAGACTCCCGAGAGAAGCTTCCTGGCAACAGCATGACCACACTTCTCACACTTCCCCAGAACGCCTGAGACAAGGTGCTAATTAAATCAGGAACCCGTTACAGAGCAGTTCATCCCACTTTACAAACTACTTTAAAGGTTGTAGTCCTGTAATTGATTTGACATTTTTCTAGTTGGTACTTAATCATCAAAGAGACCTACAAGAATGGGTAAAAAGTGTGCTATGAAAAGTATTCCTCATTGAGAATATAAGATGCAAAGCAAGTACTAAAACATGCAATGCTACAGGGAAAATAAATGGTGTTGTGTTGGGGGATTTCATAGGGTACGCTTTTAGTACAAACAAGTTTTCACCAGTTTGATGAGATAAGGTTAGTCACCTATTTAGAAGGAAATTAACCTGCATGATCAAACAAACTCATGTGGAACGGAGTGAAGACAGGGTCAGATTGGTGTTAAAACCTCTAGGAACTTTTTGCTTAACAAAATGTACAAACAATAAGAAACTAAAGGAAAAGTTCAAGTATTTAAGATTCAAAAAGATGCAAAGAACCATAAAAAAAAAGTTGTAGCCTAGTCCATATGACTCCTGCACTTTGTCTGAAGAGAAGCACTGTAGATTTAAAATAAATGATTGACTTTAATTTACTTTACCATATTATAGTAAAAACTGTTAATGGTTTAACATTGCATTAACACAAAAACTTCACCATACAACTTACAGTGGATAACAGTAAAATGACATTTAGAGAAGTCCCTGTGTGACATCACACACATTTTAATTGTATTTAAGTAGTTTTGTTTCTTGTTATTTTTTACCTGATGGTGTGTATGACCCCTCATCATGTGACTTTCTATACCTGTAATTTTATGGTGGTTCTCAGTACATTAAGTTAAACTCTGCAAAGGATAATTCCGGTATTTAACACTTTGAGTGTATTTTGTAGTTTGTTTTGGATGAACAAGAGTGGTGGACAAAGAAATTTTGACAATGGTTCCTGTCTCGACTTTTTGACTTATTTAGAATTGCCCATGACCGCTTTAGAATGGGAGTCTATGGCCATGCACAAACATGTCCTTAAAACAACCCTTAACGTTCGTTTTCAAAACTGTGCAACTCACCGAGTGGTTAGTGGTGTTCGTTGATGTTCCAAAACAAGTAGCGTAGCGAAATACAGTTTCTGTCGTGTTTTATTTGGGATTTTGTAAAATCCCATTGATTTCCGTTGGAGGACTCATTGCTCGTTGATATTACTGCGCTACCGGAAACGGAAAGGGGGCCGTTTACATTTGGTTGTAGTCTTTTATGGTCTTTCCATCAAGTGGTCGGGAGTGTGCGCCAACTCTTCAGACTTAAATATCGAGCGGAAGTTTATACACGGTTGTGAGGTATCTGAAAAAATAGTTCCACTATAGAAAAATAAACGGATTGAAATCATACATTGCGCTGATATATTTGTTTTAATCATCAACGAACACCACTAACCACTCGGTGAGTTACACAGTTTTGAAAACGAACGTTAAGGGTTGTTTTAAGGACATGTTTGTACATGGCCATATACTCCCATTATAAAGCGGTCATGGGCAATTCTAAAATAGTTAAAAAGTCGAGACAGGAACCATTGTCAACATTTCTTTGTCCACCACTCTTGTTCATCCAAAACAAACTACAAAATACACTCAAAGTGTTAAATTTTAAAAGTTAAAAATACATCCAACATTGGCAAATACCAGAAACAAAACAAGATTATAAAATGGATAGTTCCCATCCTGACTTGGTGAACACAGCCTTCCAGACATGCTGAAATCCACAACCACAACATATATCAAAACAGACTTCAAATAGTTAATCTGCTAATCTGCCTAATGACACTCTTTAGCCGTGACTAAATTGAGTAAAACCGTATTAAATCTCTCGAACCACCAAATGAAGCTCCTGAGATGCTCTTGGTCACTGATTTCGAACAAGCCTGGTTCTGCTTGTTAAACAGTAGCTATTGTGACTGACGGTGCATCTATGTTTGCTGCTCTGGCATTACAGATCCAGGCTGGCCATACGGTTTGGCTCCGTGAATGAAAATGTCATTTGCTCTAAAGCAATGAGCCACCAGCAACAGCTGCAGAGCAGACCTAAAGCAGAAAGCACGCAGCCTGGAAAATCCCAGTGGACTGCTATGCATTAAGAGAGCCTGCTGAGCTCCAACTCATTGACACACACCAAATTGATATCCACTAGCGTGACGGGAAATATCTGATTTATAGTAGCTGAATGGCAAACACCAAGCACACACAAGTTCTGCAGCAGGCCTGAAAACTAGACGGCAGCTGTGTGTTTTTATCACCTGCTGGGGACTCGACTTCAGCATTGTGGTCCGGGGCAGACAGTATAGAGACCCAGCATTGTTACTCTGTTTGCCTCTCCTGCGGGAGTCGTACGCCAGAAGTGTACGAGACCACTGCGGGCTCTTTACTCATTATCGGCAGGTTTCTGCACCGGGGATGAAGTGTTGTTAGAGTTTGTGGGCCGTTTAGATGCTGGGTAAATCAGCAGGACTGCTATGGAAGTGGTGGGAAATTGAATAAGCAGACAGAAGACTGTGCAGGAGGTTATGGACCGAATCAGCGGCTCCTCCGGGGAGGAAAAAGAGAGCACTCATCAGGACAGTTATGATGATGCCACAAGCTGAGCTGTCCATGTAATACAGCCTTTTAAGGGTGCATTATTATCTGGAAAGGTGAGAAAACATGGGGGTCTGTAAGCAGAGAGGTACATCAGTAACAACCCTTAAAAAGTATGCTGCTGGCGGTACCATGCTATAGAAACGTTGGTAATACCAATCATTTTGATATAGTGCCAATTTGAACACTAAATCAAAAATAAATGAAAAAGTTACTGAATTTGATTGACATTTCTGTCATCTTTATTTGAAAGAAATATCAATTGTTTTATTATTTGTGACAACGTAAAGACATGCATACATTTTAAAGAGTCCTTATTTTTATCATAATCAAAGAAAACCACTTTGGCATCATATATGTCCAAAACTTGACTTTCTACTCGTTTTTCTTGTTGCCCTTCCCCTGGTTAATATAGTTAAATGTTTCACACACCTCTATATGCTTGACTGGCTGGGTATAGGGTCACTATGGTTCTTTTTGTTTAAGGACAAACATCTTACACTTGTGGTTAAACGTTAGCCCAAACTAATCCTCTGTTTGTGAAAAGAAGAAAAATTGGAATTAGGTGAACTGTGAGAAAATAATGGTTTCTTTCAGTTTTGTTATAATACATCATTATTAATAACATGAAAACTTGTGGTGTGTAGGATTCCTAAAGACAATAATGATGAATTAAACTGTTACTTCTTTTTATAATAAAATTAATGGACTAAAATATGAAACTCATTTCATTTTTCTCCACTTCAAATAAAATCAATCAATCTATATACTTCACCTGCTATATTTTCAGTAATGTATGTCTTCTTTCTGAACAAAGCCTAATATTTACACTACTATTGATAATTTGAGGTCAGTAAGATTTTTTATGCTTTTGAAAGGATTTCTTCTGCTCACCAAGGCAACATTTATTTGATCAGTAATATAGAAAAAATAGTATAACAATTTAACTGTTTTCTATTTAACATTTTAAAACGTAATTTATTCCTGCTAAGATCAAATCTTAGCAAAATAGAATTATCAAAATAAAAATGTCAATGTGTGGAAAACAGTTGACAGTTAAACAGCAGCAGAATGTTTTTGTTACAATGTAAAAGCATTTACTGTCACTTTTGATCAATTTAATGCAACCTTACTGAATAAAAGGATTCATTTATTTAAAGTATTATTTATTTACTGACTCCAAACTTTGGAACGATAGTGTATATATTGTACAAATACTAAACGGGTTACTGTGAAGAATTAAGTAGGGAAAAATGACTATATAATTTAACAAATTGTGGCATTTGTAGTTGCCACTCGCCACAGTAGCTTTATTTTAAATTGTGAACATATTAGCAATGGTACTGTTTAAAAAGATATTAACCACAGTTTATGGTCTGCAAAAGTGAGAATAACTGCAAAATTTCTTGTTTCATTTCAAATGTTGAAATGTTAAAGTTTTCCCATCCATTTAATTCTACCCCACCTTAAAATAACATTAAAACAGAGCATTTCTAACGTTCAAGCATATGACATCAAATTACCTCATCTTTTGCATTCAAAACCGGCAGTATCCATTCCACACAAGCAGCGTGCATATGATATGTGGTCTGCAGAGTATCCTGCTACAAATCTTGCTACATTACTGCCATTCTCGACAATAAACCTTAGTAAAAGTGGGGTTTTAGCACGTACTAGCATGAAGAACAAATATAGACACAGACTGTGTATAGAGATCGATTTAAGACTTAAACTCTCTTTGATACAGAAACATACTGAGTTATGTGTTGATAATATATTATGAGAAAGAATGCAATTGTTCCCAAATATCCACACGACTGCAAATGTGATATTGATTTTATACAACAGTTAAACAGACAATATTAAGTGATGTACATTTTAAATACATTATTGTTTGCTCTATTTTGCAACTAAATAATAGTTGTTCCAACGAAAACCACCGCAGAACTGCAATATACAGCAGTGTTTCGTGAACACATCTGCAGCTTAGAACGAATCGGGAGAGTCAATGATTCAATGACCCATTTATAAATACAGCCTTGTTACTGAATGAATGACTCACTCATTAAGACGCGGATTTAGTTTTTTAAAAGCATCACTTCGTGTTTACCATTATTTCATATTTCTCTATTGCACATTCTTATTTAAAAATGTTATTTTATAAAGGTATATGTATACCGTATATATAAATAAAGGTAAAAATGCACTGGAAAATCAATTTAAGGGGAAAACTATTGTCACTTAATAGAAAAGGTGTCACTGCGGTCTAAGTGGAAGACAAGGGTGTACATAGAAAGATGTTTAATTTCTCCACTCTAAAAAGTTAGGGAACCATGGCTTTAAGCATGAAATTAGGTTAGTCACAACTGATCACAGTTCATTTCTTTTAAAATAAAGCTCATGAATGTTTCTTTGATTTATGGATTAGGATTGCATTGTATATTGAAGTTTCTCTATTATATCCCTCTACACAGTCTTTACCACAACTAATGAATGTCAGACTCACAGCTGAAAGAACGCGCAGTGCTTGTCGAAGTCAGACAGCCACGTAATACCAGCCTCCTTAAAGTATCAAGTGGCAGGGAGTCCCATCAGTTAAGAGCGAGTCAGTACGGCTGCTGTTCTGCCTCGCTGGAGTGCATAAATCCTTTATCATCACGGTTCAGGCCCGCAGTGGCACACAGGGCTGCCGTAAAGGGACGAGAGCACGCCACTGAACGTATTGAGAGCAGATCGCTGTTTAGGGATTATGTGAGTTCGCCTCTGACAGGTTTAGTGGAGTGGCAAAGAGAAGCGCTTCTGTGCGTGGCATGTGTAATCTCCTTCTGTGCGAGGGAAGAGTTAGGGAAAGAGAAACGAGGAGAATAAAATAAAAGAGCAAGAGAGAGCGGGAGAAAAAGAGAGCGAGTGAAATTCAATTACTTGCAGTTTGGTGAGAGTTGGCCTCGGGCCCCCGATGAAGGGCTCTTGCTTAAGTTTGGGGCCGTCCTGCTCTGCTCCACTGGATCGTGGGGCCTCTGGCTGAGGAGGGCAAGGGTCGACCGAGCTGGGACTGAAGAGGGCCATCCCACAATCCTTTGCGGCCCTCAGTACGCTGGGGAGCTCCTGCACACGCTGGTACCATCTCAGCAGCAAGGGCAGATGGGACAGGGTGGAGGGGGTGTGCTTTTGGATGGAGATCTAGAATCAAAGGCACGATACTATAATGAGATGTGAGGTTTTGAATATTATGTGTATAAAATTCATATATGAAAAAAAACATGCATTAACAAAACTATATATTACTAATATATATATATATATATATATATATATATACACACACCATATTTAGGACTGTTACAGTTTTCTAAACTTGTTTTGTATTGTAACTTTTTTTATGACTATCAAGCACATTTCCCCCACATAATATTCTCTTTATTGCAGTGCAAAAGAAAAAGGATATTACTTAAATTGCTAAATATTTATACATCATGGTAGTATTTGTTTGACTTTAAATGTAAGCTGGGTTAAAATAAAATAAAGAAATATAAATATATACATACACATACCGGTACCTGGAATGGATCATTATTTATTCAATTTTATTAGAGTGGGATTAGTTACGATTAGATTTTTGCTTTACAGTAAAGAGAATATGGAAGTAAAATACGACAATTTATATTGTCATTATAAATAATGTTAGCATAATGTTTTTTCAATGGTCTAAAAATTCAGATATCTAAATATTTACACACACATACACACACACAATTGTATTGTTGGTCTGCTAAATGATTAAATGGAATATACACACACACACACTTGCATATTGTTACACTATTGTATTGTTGGTTTATTTCTATTGTTCTCATTTGGAAAAAAGTGTCTGCTAAATGATTAAATGGAATATATATACACACACTCTGTATATATAATTCACACACACACATACATATTCACTTGCATATTGTTACACTATTGTATTGTTGGTTTGTTTCTATTGTTCTCATTTGGATAAAAGCATCTGCTAAATGATTAAATGGAATATATATATATATATATATATACACACACACACACACACACACACACACACTGCCCGACCCCCCAAAAAAGTTGTTTAAATAGGCAAATGTCTATGATTGGATCATTATTGCAGTGATTATTATGTTTCTAGCATGTTATATATTTGGCAACAGTTCTTCAAATGCTAATTGATGGAGTGTGTAGCTTTTCATGCATCTCTTGATGGAAATAACATTTTTAAAAAAGAAAACTCTTCATGCACCCTCCCAACCATTATTTCACAATTTGAGCCTGATGAATCTCGACATTGACATTGACAAACAAAAGCCATTTATCAAAGTTTAAGAGTAAAAACTGAGATCACATTTCAGAAAACAAAATGTGCAATGGTTATGGCAAATGGGCGAGACGGTGGAGGCTCTGAGTGTAAGTTGTGCTCCCGAGGAATTTTCGAAAACAGAATAAATGCGTATTAAAATATGCACACTGACAGCGAGATGCTGTGACTTAAGTAACCCATCAGAGTGCTGTGTCCACTGAACCGAGATCAGCTCCAGCTATCATCGCGCCGCAGAGGAAAGACGGGGAGAAAGGGATGAGGAGGACAGAAGGAGGGAGACATGCTAGACGGAGTGTGAAACTAGGAGGCACCGATGCGCCGCTGACCACAGAGCGCCGAGTGCGAGAGAATGACAGGAGCAGAGAGAGAGAAGAATGAACAATGATCAGAGGAGAAAGAAAAGAGCAAGAGAGAAAGAGAAAGGGATGACAGACGTACACAAACTTCACCCCAAAGACACAGCAGGGTGTCTGAAAGTCTCTATGATATTCTCCCTAGATATCACTGCAAAGTTGGTTTTTGTGTGTGTGTGGAGAATACATTGAGGTATCATTCTTGTCCATAATGCATGCATCACTAATAAAAAATAAGCATGATTTTATTCATTAAAGGAATATTACAGATTTCAAGTTAAGTTGAATCAACACCATTTGTGGCTTTCGATTCTCTAATTGGTGGAGAGAATCATGGGTAATGCAATTTTTCACCAGAAATTCCACTGTCAAACACTATTATTTAAAAAATAAGTTGAACCCATGTGACGATTGACGACTTCAAGCATGTACCATTAATCAATAACCTTGTAGCTAAGAGTAGGTCTGTCTTTAAAGATTCAGAATCAAATCAAGAGGATTTTTACTTCCAGAACTGTTGCACTCTATTCATTTAACTTTATCACCTCCAACCAAACCAAAAGTCTGCAAGGATGGATTCTTCTGATTGGTTGTCAATGTCACCAGCTATATAGAAAAAATCACTCTGAAAGGGATTCCAACAATATAGTTCCTCTTCCTCTGTACTATTATAGTTGTAGCTGTGGCGTGGACTTTCTATTCGCACAGAATAAGAACGATTCTACAAACTTCATAGTCATAATTATTGTCCCTAGTAGGAACATATCTTAAAGAGCTTGAGTACTTAATGCGGCATGAAACATAACTGCAGTAATGTCATCTAGCACTTCATTTTATTAGTGTGCACACCTCCAACAGATGCTAACGCACTGTTTATCTAACAGACCATTAAAAATAAAGGTGTGTGTGTGCCATAGAAGAACATTTCAGTGAACAGTTCTTAAAGGAACATTCCACTTTTTTTTTTAAAATAGACTCATTTTAACTCCCCTAGAGAGTCCCCTATTTTAAACTTGACTCTTCTGTAGTTACATCGTGTACTAAGACCGACAGAAAATGAAAAGGCCAATATGATTTTCTAGGCTAATATGACTAGGAACTTCCTGTGTAATAATCAAGGAGCTGTGCTGCAGTACCAATAGACATGTATAGAAAGGCTAGATGGCTCAAGGCGGAGTCAGCTGTGTCGTCACTTGGCGGCCATCTTAGGTCAGGAGACTGCGCTGCTGCTCCCTGCTGCTGTGGACGGAAAGTGAGTGACATACGCCAACTAAAATGCTCATAACTTGCTGAATTCTTGACGGATTTACAAACGGTTTGGTTTATTACAAACCTTATTAACGTGGCTATGATTTGTGCTGATGCCGATGTTTAATAAACTCCGTGGCTATAATTTTTCACAAGTATGCAGTTAAATAGCCGCATCCCTGACGTTTATGACACACCAAGCCGTTTGAAAATCGGTTGAAAATTGAGCAAAATATAGTTATTTCAGCACTACATGCACAATAGACTTTAATGTTATAACTGGACGAGCGGTCCTGTCCTAAGATGGCCGCCGTGTGACGTCGTCGGGTCCCATTGGCTCTCAGCGCCGGTAAGCCATCTAGCCTTTCTATACATGTCTATGGCGCAATGATATTACAAACTTAGTGTCGGACACGTTGGAAGTTACCGAGCCGGGGATTATTTTCAGGCGCTGCGTAATATCATTGCGCCTCCTGCACCCATGGTACGGCAGAACAGTTAATTGATTATTACGCAGGAATGAGAGTATAGGTCCTAGTCATATTGGCCTAGAAAATCGCAACTTTTCATTTTCTGTCGGTCTTACACGATGTAACTACAGAAAAGTTTTAAATAGGAAAAATATCTAAACTCTTTGGTCATTTTTTTGAGAGAGATGCTAACGGTCTAATCAGATTCAATGGTCTATGCTAAGCTATGCTAAAAGTGCTACCGCCAGACCCGGAGATCGGCTGAATGGATTCGAAAACGGTAAAACTAAACTGTTTAACTCTAGGCGAGTTAAAATGAGCCTATTTAAAAAAAAAAGAGTGGCATGTTCCTTTAAAAGAACAATCTTTTTCTTAGTTTAAATAAATTCCACTATAAAGAACCTTTTGTGGAACGGAAAGATTCCATGGATGTTAAAGCTTCTTCATGGAACCATCGACGCCAATAAAGAACCTTTATTTTTAAAAGTGCATAGTTATAATTCATGTTGTGAACAGGCCTTTATAAACCAAATGCCACTGATGAGTAATAGGTGGCGTCAGACTGTGTCAAGCTCGGAGTGTGAAAGAGTTCAGGGACATCACACTGCAATGAATCTAATTCACACTCCCAATAGAAATAGAAACTACCGGGCTTATTTAATGCAGGACTGAGAAAATCACCTTGAAGTAGGAGAAGTCAGAGTCACGGGAGACCTCTGTGTTTGATATAACTTGAAAGCACCCGTGAGCCTCAATGGTCTACTCTACTGCAAAAACAAATGAATGGCTCCGTTTGTGAGGAGTAGTGATTTACACGTAATGAGATAAAAACGGTTTTCGATTTGTTTGTTTTACCAGGTATTGATGGACGCAGGGCAGCAGGACGACATCAGTGAGGGTGAAATACAGCCCTTCTGCAAACACGTGCTCCAGCTCTGGAAGCTCTGTGCTCTTGACTTTCCTGATGTCAGAGCTCTCTCTGGTGGCGGGAGAAGGAACCGCGAGCGCAGAGAGCTTCGCCAGGGCAGCACTGAGCTCAACTCCCGGGCGGGATTCATTCAGGCGGTCTTCCCTCTCTGTGCTGGGGCCTTCTAGTTGAGAATCACTCTTCTTCTTCTTCTGCTGCTGTAGCTTCTGTCTGCGGATCTTGTCGTCATTGTGGACCTTGACGGGTTCCCCCAACCTCTTCTCTAAGTTCAGGATCGCAGCAGGAAGTCGACGCATCTGGTCTTCAGGATTTCGTAAGTGTTCCTCCACTGCAGAGGGAATGTCCAGCTCACACAGTCTAGTCCACTGACTCACCTGAGAGGCAAATGACAGTTAGAAATCATTTCATGACTGATAAATGTGATGTACGATCCGTGACTTGTTTGGATGGTTGTCCAGAGTTTCATGTAATTAAGCAAACTAGGAATACACTGATTCTGAAATTGTGGCGAATGCTGAAAAGCTGATCATTATTTTTTATGTTATGGTCGATAGCCAATACATTTAGTGCTGGACAATTGATATAATTCTTAAAACAGGCATAAACAGTAAACAAGGACGCATTAAACTGATCAAAAGTGACAGTAACAACATTCACAATGTATTATTTGCATTTAAAAAAAATCAAGTTTCCAATTTTCAAATAAGCATCAAATCAGCATATTAAAATGATTTCCGAAGGATCATGTGACACTGAAGACTGGAGTAATGATGATGAAAATTCAGCTTTGTTTGCATCACAGGATTTGCCTCCATTTTATAATATATTCAGAGAAAACAGAGATTTTAAATTTTAATAATACTTCACAGTATTAACTGTATTTTTTTCAGTTAAATCTTAAGTATTCAAAACATTTGACTAAAAGTGCAGGTTTTAGTACTTTTAAGAGTAATATACTTTATTTGAATAGTTATTTGTCATCCCAAACATCCGATATGACCCAAGACGCACATTTGAAATTGTAGTAGGTTGACTGCACAACAAAAGCTTGCTTTAAGGCATTGTAAAACCATAAATGTCACTAGTATCTGACAGACATGTCTGAAAAGGGTGTCTGAAAAGGGTGTCTTGAGACATCACACCTGTCCCGGTGACAGCCCAAGGCTCTAAAGACAGCAAAAAAAAAAAAAAAAGAATCAGGGGAGCAACCCAAGCTTGTTTTTGCTCTGTTATGCCTTATAGCTACTATCTGAAAGCATTGAGCTCAAATATCAACATCTGAATGTGTGATTCTGTGATGTTGACCTCTAAAATGTAAGTGATCGTGCCTGTCAAAACATGTCAACATGCTTGTCACCCCACAGCTAGTTCACACAGATTAGTTCACACTTATAAGGCCTAAAATGAACACTCGCCAAGCGCCAAATGCGAGTAAAAATCTGTGTTGCCGAGTATATGAAACGGTGTCATTCCCGGTAACATTTTTATGATTACTAACAATGCATGAACGAGAACAAACGTTAATGACGCTCGGGACAGTTGACAAGGCATCGTCACAAAAGTTTAAGCCTTGACAATTTAAATATTAAATCGCAAGTGTATTGTGTTTTTTTTTTTTTACACAAATTCATGTCAAAAAATCACTCACTGCTCTTGACTAAATCACTTTTGTAACTTTAAAAATGATTAATTAATAAGGAGGTTTAATTTATACAGTGAAGACTAAGCAGTGTTATTTTACTTTCATTTCTCTACCTGAAAACTACTGTCAGATCAACGTGAAAAACCTGAAAAGCAGTTCATTTGATTTGTGTCTTTGTTATATTGTAGGCTATTTATTTGTGCTTTTGCTTGTAATTTGATTTTTGTTCTTATTTTATTCCTGACTGTTTACTTGTCTTTAATATATATATATATATATATATATATATATATATATATATATATATATATATATATATATATGTTTATATTAGTAAGCTAGTAGTTTTAGCTGTGGTATTGAAATTGCAATAGAGAATTTTAACCGGTATCTAAAATTTTGGTGTCATCCCTGCCAGTTTTTGCAAAAACAGTTTCATGGAAGGTAGAAAATATTTAAGGCCGGTACATTTTCACAAGTCACCGGCCATTGGCAGGTGTGGCAAACAGTTCGTTTTAAGCCCTGTTATGACTATGCAATGGGATTTTAAGCACTTGCCCTCTGGTTGTTCTAAAATCGTAATCTCACCTCAGCACAAGCCTTGAGACAGGTGTTCTTGAAGCCCAGGAGGGACGCCACATCCCTACGGCTTGGCATCAGCTGGCATGCGCTCTGAATGATGTGTCTCAGTACGACAGCTAGGCCGGCTCTGCAAAAGCAAACATCAGGCTCCAGCACAGCCGGGAGACGACACATCTTAACCAGCCGTGGCAGCTCGTCCCTCCTCACCTCAGACACAGCGAGACCCCCGGGCACCAGCCCTGACAGGGACGGCAGGATGTCTGCTTGATCTGTGACCAGGAAGACGTGGAAAGATGAACACTCTGTGTAGGAGAGGAGGAAGAGGACGATAGAGGAGTGCAGGGGGAGAGACACGGCTCCGTTCACACTGGACACTTCCAGATAGAGGCTCTCTCTGTCTGTTTGTGCCTCAGTTTGCTTCATTCTGACAGTCTAGTGGAGGGCTTGAAGTCTGCAATATAAATAAAGGGATGGGCTCATTAAAAATGTTTCAAATTAATGTTATAGCAGTATAATGCCAATGAAATACTTAAATATGAGAGTGAATGTCTGGAACACAGTTACAAAGAGATGCACAGTTATAAATAACGTGTTCTACAACTAAAAAATAAATAACTAAAATCCTCCTATGCAGCATGAATTGTATATTTTGTTCAATAAATAATTGCACATAAATGTTTAAGTTTAGCACATCAATAAATGTCACTAGTAATGTGAGATTGCTATAATCTGACTGCGTTTACCGTGGCGTCGCGACATTACAAAGTACAATCAGGTAAACATTAAATGAAGAAAGAATGTGAAGTGAACCTACTCACAATAGTGTTTGAAATTAGCAAAACAACCACTAGGAAACACATGTGCAACTGTTTGTGTCACATTAAAAATAGTCCGGATATAAACCGACAATCGCGCTTGAGTTCCATCAACGCTTTGGGAAGTTGATGGGCGGATTAATTCAATTATATTACATTACTTCTTTTAGGATGTTTACAATCAAAGAAAATTAACAAGTAACACGTAAAACAACGTTGCAATCGTTTGTTTCACATATAGTGAGGTTGTATCGTGTAACAGTGGGTGAACTGTTTGTTGCGTTATTCCAGTAACGTTAGATGTTTAAATAGGGGAAAGATACAAACCAGAGAATGTCTAATAAGGGCTCTGATACAAACCATCAATTATGTGGTATATTTTGTACTGACTTTATAAAGTTAAGTTTTGAGTATGCAGCACAAAACTATTTTTAATTATCAATTCAAAACTAGTGTATCGAGAAGTGTTTTTATTTTATTTTTTAATTATTTGTAGATATTTTGTGTGCTCAATTTGTAGGAGAAAAAATGCGCTACAGAACAGTTTTTTTAAAAACCTGATTTTGTGACTTTACGGTTCCATGTGGCTTCATGACTTCATGTCATTTAGAGCCTTTTCACACTTTTTTTCCAAATTGTTTTAAATGATATAAAAATAAATATACTGTTCCTGTTTTTCAAAGTAATCGTGCACAGCATCGTGCCGTTGTTGTTGCTATGGTTACCTCCTCCTCACGCCAGCAGCGGCTAACATTTTGAAAGACGTTTTGACTTGTAATCAATCTAGTTTAAAATCTAGCTTTTGTTTTCACTGATGCACTTGAAAAAACAACTGAAAAGAGTAGGCTATAAACTCGTACGTAAAAAGAGTACGAGTCGCACTTTCATGTAACGTTAGCATGGAATCGTAAGATGTTTATTAGTTTAACGAACCTTACAAAGGTCCAAAATTACGTCTTTTGTTTTTGCAGCCAAATCAGCATTTTCACACAGATTTATTTGATCTCCTAAAATCAGTCTCGCTTTAAATAAAGAAAAAGGTCGCGGTGAAGGCGTTGAGCGCGAGAGATGATAAACAAACACTGCAGAGGAAGAGATGCCCACTAAACATGAAAAAGGTAATTTTTCTTCTTTAGTTTAATACGTGAAATTAGTTATAAACCTGACAGTTTATGAAATCTAATTTGATGCTGACATTGCTTTGCTATTCGGTTTTGGATTAAAAGAGAAAGGATAGCAATTATAGTATAACGTAATTGCGACCCTTAAAGGGATAGTTCACTCAAAAATAAAACATTTGTCATCATTTACGTTAACGTTACTCACCCTCAAGTTGTTCCAAACATGTAGCTGCTATGAGGTCCTTTCTTCTGCTGAACACAAAAGAAGATATTTTTTTAAAATGTTGGTACCAAAAAGTTGATGTTCCCCATTGACTTCAACAGTATTTTTCCATACCGTGGAACTCAAAGGTGTCTCACAGCTGTTTGGTTACTGACATGCCAAAATATCTTCTTTTGTGTTCAGCAGAAGAAAGACATTCATACAGGTTCGGAATAACTTTGAGGGTGAGTAAACGATGACAGAAGTTTTATTTTTGGGTGAACTATAAACTTTAATAGTCCGACTTCTATAATCCTGTTTCTAGATCTTTTTTTATTTATATTCTGAGATTATTTGAAACTTTTTTCGGTTGCATAATGTTCAGTTTGACAGTCCAATTCAATGAACACAATCTAAATTTAGAAACCTGCTGAACATTACTAATATGCACTCTTTGTAGGACGTAATAACTCAGATCATTACATTGCAACCATCCTCTCTCCCATCCAGCTATCAATTCACTTGGGAGAGGCGCAGTGGTTTAAGCCCAGCCAAGGAGGCATCCCATAAACCTTCAAAGGGTGTGTATATAGTTCATAATTTACATCTGAACATAATTGTATGGTTACACACACACATGTTGGTTTCACTATATAGCAGTGAATCTCGTAGAGGTGATGATGTTTGTTAAACCAACCCTAGTATACATATTAAAAATAGTGAGAACTAGAGCTGTCAAATCGATTAATCACAATTAATCACATCTAACATAAAAGTTTGTAAATAAATATATAATGTATATATATATATACACCTATATTCTAAATTATTCAACCCCCATTGCAAATCAGGGGCTCATTTTCACTATATTTACATAGCCAAACCTGTACACACACCTCCCTCAGCTTTCAAAACTGACTATTAGTTTGTTTCTACATAGTACTGTCTTTTTATTCAAGTCAAAATATCACTGAATATATTAGAAAACATCAACTAAAGACATCAACTAAAGACATTTTTTCGGGTCAGAACAGGCACACTGAAAAACATTTGGTGTAGAAATGTTTTTTTAGTCAGAAACTGCTTGCCACTCTGACTCCAAGAATTCCAGCCATAATTACAAAGAAACAGCAAGTTACACTGAATTAAACATGACATTTTGAAGTTGGATTAAAACATGATTTCCTTGTAAAACATGCTCGAATAATCTTTTTTTTTTTTTGCAGTGTAGAAATAACTCATCATAAGGTAGCAACTGCAACTTTTAACAATGTAACACAATGTTAAAATTGAAACGGTAATATCTGAATGTTGGTTTTCAATCCACATCCACGTCCAAAACATATTCCAGGAAGTGTAGGTTAGTGTAGTATTCATATGTGCATTTACATTATTCATGAAGCTGATGCTTTTATGCAAACGACACAGACAACAAGTGTCGAGTCCTTCATCACAAGCCGCTCAAATTCAGTAAAGTACGCGAGTTCAAAAACACAAGTGCATGAGTGTCATTTAATCAACTCGGGAAAAGCCTCTCTCTCTCTCTCTCTCTCTCTCTCTCTCTCTCTCTCTCTCTCTCTCTCTCTCTCTCTCTCTCTCTCTCTCTCTCTCTCTCTCTCTCTCATCTTTTTAAGTGTGAGGCGGGGTCTCTTCAGCTTTTTCCGTCCTTCCCTTTGATGCTGAATTGAGACTCCGCGTGCGCTGGGAGGGGGGAAGCTCAACAGGCCTCGGAAACATATCATTACCAATTTGTTTGCGACCGGGCAGCGCTGCTCCCTGGGAGTAAAATACAGCCTTGGTCTGGAGGCAGGAGGCAGGGCTGGAAATAGCACGCGGAGACAAGCCATACATTTACTGTCTCTGGGAGCATGTGGAAGAGATTTTCCCCTGCCAGGTCTCCACCACAAGCATCACTATTAGAGCGCAGGGTGGAGACTGGGAAAACATGCCCCTCCGAACATGTAAGTTTGAGAGAGACTGTCAGAGGAGGAGTGTAGAGCTGCGGGAAACAACAGGCAAGTGATTCTGAATCAGAGAAATGTAGCTATAGGATAAACTCTTAGTCTGTTTTGATCTGTGGTTTAGTTTGTTTTTGTGTTCATGTAAATACAAGAGTTATTAGATGTGATGATGGGTGTTTTTCTCTTGTTGCTGTACAGTGGATAAATGTTGCCGATTTGTAATAGGAACTCATTTCCAATGCAATTACAATACAGCCTAAATTGATTTGGAGGAAATCGATGCCTTCGCGTTGAGTGATTCGCACTATCCATCATTCTTCCTGAAGCCCTGTTTGTCGTTTATAAATATTGCATGTCGTCGTAATGATGGTTTTGGAGATGCACTTTGGGGTGTGATGGAGCCGAGATGTTCTCAGATATGAAAGCTTTCGGATAAATAGAAAAAGGCCATTCCTGAAATGCTCTTGTTTCTGGGTTGAGAAGTCACAGCTGGACTCGAGACATGAACACGCCACGGATACTTTTATACTGTGTGGCTTTTCTCTGGACCACAGTTTGCAGTTGTTTCTGATGTTTCGGCTTTTAAATGATATGCTTTGCTTTTTTTGATTACAATGCACACATAACAGAGGGTCAGATGTTTCATACAGTACATGAAAGATTTCTAGACTTACAGAAAAATAAAAAAAAGTATATTCAAATCAATCCATTCAAACAGTGCATCAGCTTTGTGCCTGTACAAATTGAGAAAGTAATCAGCTCATTAATCATATAATAAAACTGTTCATATTTAGTCATTTTTAGTGATTTTTAGTGTGTTTGCGTTCAATTAAAAAAAAATTAAACAGCATTTATTTAATTAAAAATACATAAAAAGAGTAATAACATGATAGGCTATTACAACTTAATGTAATGTATTCCTGTGATGTAAAGCTACATTTTCAGTCACATGATCCTTCAGAAATCATTCTTATATGATGATTTACTGCTCAAGAAACAATTCTTCTTATTATCAATGTTGAAAACAGTTGTGCTGCTTCATATTCATGTGGAAACTGATTTAATTTTTGGATGAATAGAAAGTTCAAAAGAACAGCATTTATTTGATTCAGAAATCTTGTGTAAACTTATAAATGTCTTTAATGTCACTTTTAATCAATTGAATGTGTCCTTGATGAATAACAGTATTATCATGTACATAATATGTTATTTTTTTAACGCGATTTTGTTTTATTTCCGAAGAATCGTGTCAATTAAGTACATTAGTTTTGCTTTTAGGGTAAGTGTTTACCCTGTGATATTCATGGCCAAAAATAGCCTCTATTGATTATTAATGTACATGTTAGATGACGCGACACTTCTAATGTTTCATGTATGTCTACAATGTACTTCTTGTCCATGTAATGTACTTCTGTTTTCTTTTTTTCAAAAGACTGTTCCTGCCACATCATTTGAGAGCTGAAAACAGAGGCCTTTCATTATCAGCGCAGAGGAGAGGAACCTTCAGTGCCTTACAGGAGAGCGCCTTGGCAGGAAGTCAGTTGTTAGTGGGCAGTTGTGGGCACTCATGGCATCAGAAGACCACCAAGGAAACAAGGACCCCGCAGACACTTCCAGAACAGATGGAGCTCCATCCCCTGGCACATCTTGCCCCGTCCACAGCCACACTGCTGAAGACGCGAAGCAGAGCGGCTTGAGGAAGGGACTGGTCAGACACCGAGACTATGTCAAAATCTCTGTGCCCGAAGGAAAGGTCAACCGATTGCCGTCAGAATGGTGGAAGACGTTCATCGCTTTGTTTTATGCCATTTTGAACCTGGTTCTGACCACGGTTATGATCACGGTGGTTCACGAGAGAGTACCACCCAAGGAGAACAGCCCACCCCTGCCGGATAAGTTCTTTGACTATATAGACCGCGTGCAGTGGGCGTTTACTGTGACTGAGGTCAATGGAATGGTTCTGGTGTCTGTATGGTCCATTCAGTTGCTCTTTCACAGATACAAGTAAGAGGCATCACTCAACATTATACTGACGATGACATTGTAGTCTATTGATCTGCTCTGTTAGATCACTCTGGCATTTAATGGTTTGTTAGGGTTACGTTTAAGACGATGTAGAGCAGGGAGAATTAAATGTGAATCTTGCGGGCAGTTTTGAAAATGAATATTGCATTGAGAAAATCAATTTCATAGATATCATAACCAAGCACTCCGTGTACGTTTTTGTACGTTCAGTAGTAAAAGGACATTAACCTTAAAAAAAAAAGTATAATATAACTGAAGGTTACACTTTATTTTGATGGTTCACTTTAGAATTTTGATGTCCCCCAACAGACAGTGTCAACATATTCAACTAACCTGAACCCTAACACCTAACAGTCTACTACAGTCTACAAATACTCCAATGACTTGTAGTTGACATGTAGTTGCAAAGTTACTTTTAGTTAGTAGAGTTCTAAAGTGAACCATCACAATAAAGTGTAACAGAACTAAATAATATTTTTGTTACTTTATATTATGTTTACCATTTTGACATATCAACATAATTACCAATATATGTGTGTATGTGTGTGTGTGTGTGTGTGTGTTGACATTTTAAATTCCTTAAATTAACATCTTAAATTTCCTAAAAATTAACATTCCCATAAAAATAAATATTTGTTTTTGATCCTGATGAACTGTCTACATTATATTTGTAAAAATGAAAATTTCTAATGTTCTAAATGGAATTATTTTCTTTTTTTTTTACCCCCCATCCTGCAAGTAAGGGTCCAACTTATGTAAATACTTGGGTGACAATTTTATGGATTGTTCTATTTTTGAATGGGGGAAAGAATGGAAGCTTGTTTCCGCCACGGAATAAAAAACAAAAAACGTAATTGCGTAAAAACGTAATTGTAAAAACGTAATTGTGACTTTATTTCATGCAATTGTGACTTTATATCATGCAATTGTGACTTTATATTCCTTTATATAGCTTCAGAATTTATATATTTTTGTCAGAATTGCGAGATGTAAACTCTTTCGTAAAAACATTTGCAATTATCTTTTAAAATGTTTCATTCTGTGGCGGAAACAAGCTTCCATAGGAAAGTCATGCAGTAGCACAGAAATATTACACAGCTAAATATTACATTTAAAAAAAAAACGTTCAAATGAAAAAAAAATCAATGATGACTTATTTGTTTCTGTTCCATATAGGGCTATTATAGGAAGACGATATTTCTTCCTTCTGGGCACATTGTACATGTATAGATGCATAACCATGTACGTCACCACTCTACCCGTGCCTGGCATGCACATGGTCTGCGCCCCAAAGGTAAACGCCAGTTTAAAACAGTATCTCAGCTGTTCCTCATTCTCATGATCCCCTCAGGATCTTATACCTGGATATTAGAAGAGAAGAAAAGGCATTAGGCTTCTTAAATCTGTAATATCCTCTGCCTTCCTCGAGACAAATATCGCGGCCTTTACAAAGAGTTCAGACTATCAGTTTTTGGAATGACTTTTCATTGCAAGATTCATGTCAACAAACCACTCATCTTCAAGCATTCAGTATCTTCACTCATACTTTCCTTTCCTGCATTTCCCCGAACCCTTTCCTTCAGCTCTACGGAGATTCGCAAGCGAAGCTGCAGCGTGTTCTGCAGTTGCTCTCTGGCGGTGGATTATCAATCACTGGTTCCCATCTGCTGTGTGGAGACTTCCTGTACAGCGGACACACTGTCATTCTCACGCTCACGTACCTCTTCCTCAAGGAGTGTATGTCACTTTCTCAGATGCCCGACACACAAACACAATGGCTGTTTTGCTAAGTACAGACCTAGATTCTGTTTTTAGCCAGTCAGAAGATTTGTCCGTTATGATTCATCGCTGATTCTTTCTCTTTTTTTTAGATTCTCCTCGTTCTTTCTGGTGGTACCATCTTATGTGTTGGTTAACGGCTGCTGTGGGAGTTGTGTGTATCCTGGTGGCTCATGAACACTACAGCGTGGACGTGGTGGTGGCATATTTTATCACCACACGACTGTTCTACTGGTATCACACTATGGCTAATCTGCAGGTAAATATAGACCTTATGCACCAGAGAAACGAGGGCGCAGCCATCTTTAGAATATTGTCTTTGAACTTCCGTTTTTGCGGTCGCTCTGTGTATCTCTATGGCTATGCTGTCCATTTACTTCATGTAAAGTTAACGAAAGTTATCATGAGGATTGTAATGTTTAAAGCAGATGTCTTAACAAATGTCAGTCGACCGGGAAGATTTTAAAACGAGCCGTTCATTCATAAATACGCAAGATTGCTGTGAATATACAGACCGGGAGACAAAAGACAACGAGCGCAGCGCTGAAAAGGGGCGGGGCTACATAAGGTCTATATAAGTTATATGAAATAATAGAAATGCTTGAATAGGACTTTTATTATATAAGGATTTTGGTTGTCTTCCTGTTATGCGTTTACCCTTGAAAGAGGACATTCAGGTGTGTCATGTGATATCAAAGAAGCATCAGATTATGTCAATCATATATTTTTTTAATATTTTACGGTACACTAGCGTATACACTACTGTTCAAAAGTTTGGGGATGTTTAAAATGATTTTAAAAGAAGTGTCTTCTGCTCACCGAGGCTGCATTTATTTGATCAAAAATACAGTAAATACAGTCATATTTTGCAATATTATTACAAATTAAAATAACTGTTTTCTATTTGAATATATTTTTAGAATGTAATTTATTTATATGATGCAAAGCTGAATTTTCAGCATCATTACTCCAGTCTTTACTGTCAGAGCAGTACTGTAGCTTGACTCGAAGCTGAAATGTAAGATAAAAGTCAACATTTTTATTTCATGGGGTCTGTTTTTGTTCAAATGAGTTCTCGTTCACATATATAGCTTGATATGTTTTGCGTATTGTTGATTTCTTTGACTTTAGGTTTGACCTCTAGCCTCGTGTAGACAACTACAAACCCAAAGTAGACACTGAAACCGAAGGATGCTCGCAGCTCAATTAGTGATTTACATTCTGGGGGTCATTAAACCTAAGGCACCAGAATGGCACTAAGCCTTCCACTGAAAGTGTTTACATGAGTATACTGAGAATATCAAAATCCATTAGGCCGAGCATTTGAGAAATGACTCCCTGATGATGGTAAAGTGCAGCGCATTCGATTTGAGCCAATCTCCATCTTTTACACAGGAAAAAATCCTTTCAAACTATCAAAACACATCACACTTGTTCATCCAGTTATAAGCAGAGTAGCCTACGTTATCAAAGCTGTCATATCTCTGAAATGATATTTGTGGTGGCCAGAAGAATCATCAATGAATAAATGTTAATGCAGTGAGAGGTTTATGCAAATGTCATATGTTGGATCCTGACAGGAGAGATCTGAAACACAATAATGTGTGTGTCCTGATGCTGATTTAGGGCTTCTGTCCTTTAATGATAACTTTGCTTTGGATCTAATACATATGAAAGCTTGTTTCTGCCACGGAATATAAAAATAAAGAAGAATAAAGTTTTTATCTTACAATTCTGCCTTTTTTCTAGCAATTATACGTTTTTATCTCACAAATCTGACTTTATTTCTCACAATTCTGAGTTTATAACTCACAATTGTGATCTTTTCTCACAACTCTGATTTTTTTCTTGCAATTTTGAGTTTAAAATTCGCAATTCTGACTTTTTCCTCGCAAATCTGAGTTTATGACTCGCAAATCTGACTATTTTCTTGCAATTCTGAGTTTATAACTCGCAATTCTGAGTTTATAACTCGCAATTCTGAGTTTATAACTCGCAATTCTGAGTTTATAACTCGCAATTCTGAGTTTATAACTCGCAATTCTGAGTTTGAAACTTGCAATTCTGAGTTTATAACTCGCAATTCTGAGTTTATAACTAGCAATTCTGACTTTTTCCTCGCAATTCTGAGTTTATAACTCGCAATTCTGACTTTTTTCTTGCAAATCTGACTTTTTTCTTGCAATTCTGACTTTTTCCTCGCAAATCTGAGTTTATGACTCGCAAATCTGACTTTTTTCTTGCAATTCTGACTTTTTTCTTGAAATTCTGAGTTTATAACTCGGAATTCTGACTTTTTCCTCACAATTCTGAGTTTATAACTCGCATTTCTGACTTTTTCCTCACAATTCTGAGTTTATAACTCGCAATTATGACTTTTTCCTCGCAAATCTGAGTTTATGACTCGCAAATCTGACTTTTTTTCTTGCAATTCGGACTTTTTTCTTGAAATTCTGAGTTTATAACTCGGAATTCTGACTTTTTCCTCACAATTCTGAGTTTATAACTCGCATTTCTGACTTTTTCCTCACAATTCTGAGTTTATAACTCGCAATTATGACTTTTTCCTTGCAATAATGAGTTTATGACTCGCAATTATGACTTTCCTCACAATTCTGAGTTTATGACTCGCGATTCTGACTTTTTTCTTGAAATTCTGACTTTTACCTTGAAATTCTGAGTTTATAACTCGCAATTCTGACTTTCCTCACAATTCTGAGTTTATAACTCGCAATTCTGTCTTTTTCCTCGCAATAATGAGTTTATGACTCGCAATTCTGACTTTTTCCTCACAATTCTGAGTTTATAACTCGCAATTCTGACTTTCCTCACAATTCTGAGTTTATAACTCGCAATTCTGTCTTTTTCCTCGCAATAATGAGTTTATGACTCGCAATTCTGACTTTTTCCTCACAATTCTGAGTTTATGACTCGCAATTCTGACATTTTATAAGATAAAAACTTGCAATTACCTTCTTTTTTTTTGTGGCGGAAACAAGCTTTCATAAAAAATTACATCACAATGCAACCAACCAACTTTACCCAAACTGCCTTTTTCCTAAAAATTAAATCCTTTAAATTTAAATTAGTTATTTTATCCTTGACATTGCCAAAACCAATGAAAACCATTGAACATGCATAAAAAATATTCTCTCTGTTGTGTCTATTATTTGTATATATCCTTAGTATGACATTAATTCATATTATCCTGTTTTCACCAGACTTTAAAGTGTTCTCCGAACAACTACCTCACTCACACCTGGTGGAACCCCGTGTTTAGCTTCTTTGAGAGGAACATCCAGACCCAAGTGCCCTGTTCTTTCTGCTGGCCGATCACATGGCCCCCTGCTTGCCTGAAGAACCCCTGTAAGAAATATTCCATGGTGCAGAGCAGCCGAGAGGAGTGATGTGATTCATCACACCGCTTCCACCACCTCGTGGAAATGCTTTGTGTTCGGCTTGTGGCTATCTCAGTGTTTACACCATAGACCACCAAAGTTTTGCTTACACCAAAGACCAAAGACTGTTCGGCTATTCTTGCTAATTACATCACATTTAACAAAGAGCCAAACAGTTTATGATGACCAAAAATTGTAAAACTCAATAATATTTGAAAAGTCATTGTTGACTTTTTTTTTTTTTTTTTACATTAATTTATATTCCTTCAATGTGGCCATTTAAATAAGCACTTTTGTAAGTATTTTAAATGGCCTACTGTACGTGTTATGGTTGTAAAATGATGGATTTTTGGAAAATCTCTATCAAAACAAATCTATCAGTTTGTGCATGCTTGTCATATTTTCCTCTTGGTTTTTTTCCGCCTTGTATTTAATTGTTATTTAAAACATGTTTGTCATAATGTTGACAAACATGTTTGTCAGTTTAAACGGGGTTTTATTAATTGTATACACTATTTTATATTATAAATGCATGCATTCAATTTTATTTTATGCTTATTTTCTGTCTTAAAAACATAAAGATGTTTTATGAAAATAAATGGTCTACATTAACACCTGGTGTACTTCTTGTTCCATAAAAATTCTCAAATATCTCTTTCAAAATTGCATTGAGGCAGCAAATTGGGATGCTAAAACCTGTAAATATAATTACATGTCTTTTCTTTTTTAATTTAAGTTTTACTGTTATTATAGAGGCTCTAAAGAAAGGTTTTTATTTATTTATTATTATTATATTTGAGATTATGTTAAAATACATCGTTTAGAAAACTGACTCATATATAAATATTATTTTCCTTGAAAAAGAAGTGAAACCCCATAATAAGACCATCATCTCTTGTGAAACTTCTCTGTCTGCTTCCTCTATTGGATAGTGACCTCAGTTGAACCCACCCATTCGTTCTCGTCATCGGTTGATTCACCAATCAGCTCTCAGCGTGCTCCTCTCAGCCAATGGGAACTACAAAAACACGCAACCCATGCTGCAGCTCCAAGAACACAGTCAGGAAGGAAATGTGTTTGATCAGCAGATAGAAGTATCGATCTGGAGGAACTATGCGTCTGCTTTAGGAGTCAGCGGATCTGAAAAGCGAGCGAGTCATGGACGCTTCCCCGGGTCTGCTGTGGCAGTATGTGTTCTCGCCTGCAAACCTTGTGGGTTTAACTGCGTTTCTGCTTGTTTTCTATGTACTGCAACAGTACCAGAGCCATCACAGGTACGCCAACATCCCTCCGGGTCCAAAGCCATGGCCCATCGTGGGCAACTTCGGGGGCTTCTTAGTGCCTTCGTTTATTTTAAAACGGTTTACAAAGACTCGTGAAGAGTTTGCAAAGACGGTCTCAAACCCGCTATCACCTCAGGCTGGACTTATCGAGATGTCCAAACTGTATGGAAACATATTCAGCATTTTTGTTGGGCCTCAGCTCATGGTCGTGCTGACGGGATATGACGCTGTCCGGGACGCGATGTTAAACTATCCGGAGGTGTTCTCTGACAGACCACATATACCGCTCGTTACTATTATCACCAAGAGGAAAGGTAAGAGAACCTGTCGTAGTTAATGATTGCTGCACGTCATGATAATAGATCAGTAGATTAGAGTAGAGTAGAATAGAGTAGAACAGAATCATATAGAACAGTAGAAGAGACCGACTCAGAATTGAACACAACAAAAAACTGCAGAATAGAATAGAGCAGAGTATGACAGACTGGAGCAGAATAGAATATAATCATTTAGAATGAATGAACAGAACAGAATAAAACAAGGAAGAATGGAATCGAATAAAACAGAGTGTGATAGACTACAGCAGAATAGAACAGTAGAAGTGACAGACAGAATAGAAAAGAACAGAATAAAACAGGACAAAATAGAAGAGAATAGAACAGAGTATAATAGACTAGAGCAGAATAGAATAATTTAGAATTGAACAGAATATATATATATACATATACACATACATAATAATATAATTCTGCAGAACAGAATAGAACTGAACAGGACAAGCGAGAAAGGAACAACATAAACAATAAAGTAGAATAGAATTTTACAAAACAGAATAGGTAACAATAGAATAGAACAGAAGAACGGTATAGAAAAAATAGCAGAATGGAATAGAACAAAGAAGAAGAACATATAAAATCTGGGCCTGAATAGAATAGATCAGTAGATCAGACTGGAGCAGAATAGAACATAATGATATAATTCTGTAGAACATAATTGAACTGAACAGGTCACGCGAGAAAGGAACAACATAGTACAATAAAGTAAACAAAACAAATAGGTCACATTACAATAGAACAGAACAGAACAGAAAAAAATAGCAGAATGGAATAGACCAATGAAGAAGAAAATATATTTTCTGGGCTTGAAGAGAATTGATCAGTAGAGTAGACTGGAGCAGAGTAGAACTGAACAGGACAAGTGAGAAATGAACAACATAAAAAACAATAAAGTAGAATAGAATAGAACAAAGAACCCTGGCCTGTTTTTAGAAATCCAATTCAATGTACTTTATATAATACCAAATATTGGTCATTTTTAGAAATGTAAAAAATAGTACTTCGATATGATTCGATATGTTTGAAGTGTATGTCGTCCGCAGGGATTGTGTTTGCACCCTACGGGCCGCTGTGGCGGACGAACCGTAAGTTCTGTCACAGTTCTCTGCGCAGCTTCGGCTTCGGGAAGCTGAGTCTGGAGCCGTGCATCAGTGAAGGCCTGACCATGATCAAGACAGAGCTGCGGGACCTCATCGAGAACACGGGGCCGTCAGGAATGGACCTCACTCCCCTCATCAGCAATGCGGTCTCCAACGTCATCTCCTCCCTGACTCTGGGCCAGCGTTTCCACCACCAGGACCAGGAGTTCCGGACCATGCTGGATCTCATGGCTCACGGGCTGGAGATCAGCGTCAACACCTCCATCCTGCTGATCAACGTGTTCCCCTGGCTCTACTACCTGCCCTGGGGCGTTTTCAAGGAGCTGCGGCGCGCCGAGGTCGACATCACCGCCTTCCTGAAGAAAATCATAGCGAGGCACAGGGCGACGCTGGATCCGGACAATCCCAGGGATTTCATAGATATGTATCTGGTGGAGATGCTGGCCAAGCAGAAGAGTTCGGAAGAGTGCTTGTTCTCAGAAGACGACCTCTTCTACATCATCGGGGACCTCTTCATCGCAGGCACCGACACTACCACCAATAGCGTTCTGTGGAGTATCCTCTACATGGCCTTGCATCCTGATGTGCAAGGTAAAGGTGATGTTATTCACAAACATCTGAAGCTTTGGCTGATAATATACGAGCTCTTTGTTTGGTGACCCCCTCAGAGAGAGTCCAGCGGGAGATTGATGGCGTGGTGGGATCCGAGAGAGTCCCGTCCCTGACCGACAAGGGCAGTTTGCCGTTCACAGAAGCCACCATTATGGAGGTGCAGAGGATGACTGTAGTGGTTCCTCTGTCAATACCACACATGGCCTCCGAAACCACAGGTGACGTTTGCTTGCCTTGATTATATTTCATCCCCGAAACCGAAAAAGAAAGAAATAAGAAATTCGATCCTGCGTTAAGAAAATTAAGCTGATTTTTTTGCAGCAGAAAAATTATACACACCACCAAGAATGATTGGCTATTTTTATCATAAACAAATGATAAAAATAATAAAAATCATTACCGTATTGCAAAAACAATAGTTAGTGATACATTACTCATGCAGGACTTGCTATGGCTATTATTATTCATATTTTATTTAAAAAAAATAATTTACATAGACTCAAAATTTACATATATATATAAAAAAAGTTTTAAAAAATAAATATATATATAATAATAATAGTGTATAAATAAAATGTTTGTATATGGCTTTCTTTTTTTACTTTATATATATATTTTATTTTTCATTTGATTTGAGGTGAAATGTGACCTGGGTGTGTTTATGATTCGCCCCAGAGTTTTCAATATTTCATATGCAGTGCCCAGCTGAAAGTAGGCTATTTGGACTTTTGTTTTTCTGTCTTGTTTTTTGTATATGTTTGTCTAAAGTAAATTATTAATGAATAAAACTAAACCAGGTCAACTAGAGCTCTATATTATCACAAGGTTGATAGTCAGACTTGAAACCTCTCAACCTTTAAAATCTTTTTTTATTTCTTTGTATCAAATCCAAGGGTTGTACAAATATTGTCACTGTACAAATACTTTCAGAAGACACATACAAAGTTATTGTGTTTTTTTTAATTGTTTAAATACATTTTTCAGCTAAATTTGTGTCTTCCCAGAGTTCCGAGGGTACACTATTCCTAAAGGAACAGTTATCATCCCAAACCTCTGGTCAGTACACAGGGATCCGACTGTGTGGGAAAATCCTGATGACTTCAATCCATCCCGATTCCTGGATGAAGAGGGCAAGCTTCTCAGGAAAGATTGTTTTATCCCATTTGGAATAGGTATGTTTTCGAATGACAAAATGTAGCCTAAAAAAATATATTTAGCGTTTAAAGTGCTCGTATTATGGTTTTCCCTATATTACCTTTTGTCAGTGGTGGAGGAAGTACTTAAGTTTAGTACTTAAGTAAAAGTACAACTACCCTGCAAAATATATACTTAAGTAAAAGTATAATTACTACATCAACATCTTACTTAAGTAAAAGTCATAAGTACATACTTTTAAATTTACTTTAAAGTATTTTTTTAAGTAAAAGTACAATCAGTTGTCTCGATGTCTGGGCTGTTCAATTGTAATAATCACAAACAATTTCTATTGTGTACTGGAAAGGGTTGTTGTGCAAGCTCTCTGCAATACTGACACACTGTAAAAATTTACTTATTACTCATTAAATATTAATTAAGCTAAGCCAATTATGGCATACAATTTATTTTATTTTTACTATACTATTAAGTCTTCGTCCATGTTTGATATTTGGTGTCCACCGGTCCGTGTCCTTTTCTTCGATTTACACTTCCGCTTGTGTTGTTTCAAAACGCGCGCTGAGCGCGTGAGTTCTTTGACCAATCAGATCTCCGATCTGTTTCAACGTGCATTGGCCAGCAACGCCAAAACGTCAGTCGACCAAAAAAATGTTATGCAAGAGATTTGGAAGGATGTAACGACACGCATTTTAATAATGTAGTGGAGTACAAAGTACAGATAATTGCTGAAAAATGTAAAAGTATAAGTATGCATTATTTTTTTTACTTAAGTAAAGTATAGATACGTAAAAATTTACTTAAGTACAGTAACGAAGTACAAATACTTCGTTACATTCCACCACTGCCTTTTGTATAGTGTGTATTATAGTTGTTTGTGAATGTAAAAGGTCTGCAAAGTTTCAAATATCAAAGTGTAGGATAAATGGAGTTATTGTCTCCCCAAAAGAAAGGATCGGTCCTGAACTGCTTGAAACGAGTCGTCAGTCATTCCAGTCTTACTTTCCTGCATAATGATCTTCATTGGCTGCTGTGTCTGAAATCGCTTTCACAGTAAAAAATGATATGATCTATAAGTTATGACAAGACATATTTTTACATCGCTAAGTCCCCATGTAGTCAATAATTTTATCCCTTTAAACTCATCTTTGACATTTAAACGTTTTTTCCTTGGGGAAAAAATTCTTCATGCCTTAAAATAGCTTGAATGTAACTCTACACCCTTGCCTCATTTAGTATACGCGGTTCTATGAATATGCAAATTAGCCCCGCCTCCACTCACTCACACCAGCTCAGAGATCCACTCGTTGACGATCACACATTGACCTGATTGGTTACAAGCTATTTTGTGACGTCAGAAACACCTGCGATTTCAAACCGCGTCTTTCGTTCACTGCAGTTTTAAAGAGAAAATTAAGCAATTTTCTACTTTTTTGTTATACAAAATTCAACTTTTTTTTTAATGTCAGTTTCATTTAATTTAAGTTCAAATGACTTAAACATCCAAGTTGATTGTACCTAAAAAATGTAAGTAGCAACTATTTTGAATAAGTAAATACTTCACGACTGCTAAAAAAAGTGTGTTCTATAGTATGAATGTGATCCTGACGAACTAAATTCGACATGTTGTCATTATCATGTGACCTACCAGCTCTGGGAAAGGAGGGGTTTAGAGAGACCGAATCTTTATCAAAACCGTTTCAGACACTGAGAAAAGAGATGATGCTGCAATGTATATTATGAGAAAAATTAAAGTGATTTTTGACCTTGGATGTATGTGAAACTATTGTTAGAGACCCAAACAAAATTAGGAATCTTTAAAATAGCATAATAAGAGCACTTAAAGGGGCCATTTACACGCAAATGTAAACTTTTGAAACAGGTTTCAAAGTGCACATTTTTTGAATACCGTTATTGTCTCAGTATAAACTTCAAAAACACGAATTTGTGAAAACGGTGATGTCTTGCTAATGCAAATGTGGTGTTTCTTTACAAAGGGACACCGCCATCTACTGGCCTGGCATGAATAATACAGCGTTTTTAATCGTTTTCGTGGTTCACATTTTGACAGCGCTGTCGTCTGTATGCGAAAAATGCGAAGGAATTTTTTTCCCCAGTTTTTAGTACATCGCTGTCGTGTAAACGCAAGTTACCAACTGCTCTTATAATGAGGACTATGTTTGTATGCCACAGGTCGCAGGGTGTGCATGGGAGAGCAGCTGGCTAAGATGGAGATGTTTCTGATGTTCACCAGCCTAATGCAGGCCTTCACATTCAGGCTTCCCGAGGGGAAATCTGCTCCCTCCATGCATGGACGCTTCGGCCTCACTCTGGCTCCGTGCCCATTCACTGTCTGTGTTAAAGCACGCTGAACAGGCATCACTGGGAAGCGAACCGCACTGGTGGACCATGTTGACCAGGCTATAAGTAAGGGCTTTGTGGTTGTATGATGAAGCAAAAGGTTTCAAATTATTTTTGTAAAGTTTGCCTGAACAATTTCAAGAAATAAGAACAAATACCTAAGTATTATATCAGCATGTTTCAGTTTTATTATTGCATTTGTTTTAAAATATTCATTTCATAATTTAATCAAACTGAACTGCATTTTTAAGTAATTTTGACTGATTACTGTACTGTACTACAAGACTGTTATTATTATTTGTTTGAATTATTGTCGAAAATGTATAAACAAAATATTTAAAACATTATTTCATGGTTCAATGTTATAGTGAAAACATTAATGGATGTTCAAAATAGGTCCCTCGATTTTTTTTTTTTTTTTTTTAAATAATACTTGCTAATTTATTTAATTTAATATAAAATTTCCACTAACAATGGACAAAGGGACAATGGGCAATGGACCTCTTTCTAAAAGTCATAAACATTTCCAGGATAGAGTAATTTCCACCACATACTAGAGATGATGTATTGGCTTTGATGTCATTGTGTGGTGGAAATTACACTTGAAATATTTTTGGGGAATAAAATGGCCAGCTTTGTCTTGCTACGGCTCATTTCTGAGCTAATTGCACGTTCTATATATAAACAGTATTTTCACACTTTTTATATATCGTGACAAAAAATACTGATTGATTGGAAATGATGCACAATAAAATGTTTGCTGAAAAGTAATATTTGCCTTGATTTGTCGTTGCTTTCTTCACACATCATGTGTATTTCATCACTGACCGACACTGTTGCCTCCTTAGTAAACAACTGCACTATTTTTTGATAAAACATTATATTTTTGGTATTTATTAACTTTTTTTTTTTTACAAGAACTTTAAACACATTGTCAAAGAGTTTTATATCATAACAGCAAATCAACATGTCATGATACTACTCCATATTATATACTCCTGAGGCCCAGAATTTTTTTTTTTTAATTAAATGTTTTTTCATGTCATCACATTGTTTAGACTAGAGCATAAGAAACAAATGCTAAAAAAAAATTAACCATTTTTTTGAAAACACCAGGACAGAACATAAAATGACATGAAACCAAATGACATGTATACGGTAGGCAAAAACAATGGGATTTTTTATTCATTCACCAATCAATGTTTGGATTTCAGGATTTTTTAAACCAAAATTGCTATTAAGATGATTCTCAACTGTGTTATGAAAGATATAACAGAATGAATTGATACACCACTTTACTTTATGCACAATGTGGGTAAAATGGCCATAAATGAATAATCCCATTCAATACAATATATCTTTACACTTTTTTTAATTTGCATATTAATGTGTTCTTGGGTCAACATGTAATGAAAGAAGAAGTGTAATAATGGGAGTAATAATTGGCAACATTTTAATAATAATATCGAATATTTCATAGGAATATTGATACATAATTTGTTTCCCTTCAAAAATGCCTGATATGATTTAAGTCCTGTTATGAAATCAATGCCATGTCCTGTAACAGAAAGTCATATTTTGGTTTGAAACCCCAACGTTTTCCTGAGATGTTGGTTTATGAAATACGATTTGAAAAGTAGTCCGATTTAAATTATAATTACAAACATATATGATCATAAAGACCAAGGAGGAGGAGTTGTCCTGGTGAAACCTCCAAACATGTGGTATCTCTGAAAATCCCTGAATGCACTCTTTACAGGACATCCAGACTGAAACTGACATGTATGGTGTCAGAGAAATTCACTAAAATATAATACAAAAGTCTCCCAAAGAAATTTTGAGATTATTGGAAGGTCATAATAATTGTTCTCGACAAACAACAGTAGAATAATTTACTTCTTGTATTAAATTGCAGGGTAAGGATTTCACAAGTTCTGGATGTAATAATATTTATTTGCGGTCCCTTCTTCAATCTAAATGTATACTTGCTGTTACTATTCACTGGAATTCTTTATTTAAGAAACATATTGAGTGGAGTAAAGTTTGGATGACACCTCACAAGTATTGCATTACAAACAAAGTAAAAGAGATTTCATATAAAATTTTCCATCGAGTTTACCCACTTAAATCACTTGTGGTACATCGTTTTAAAGTGAACATTGAAGATATTTGTGCTTTTTGTAAAACCACCCCTGAGACTATTAAGCATTTATTTTGGGAATGTCCCAAGACCCAAATGTTTTGGAAGGAACTTAGTAATTACTTGAAAAGTAAAGTTATGACTCCTGTTAACTTTGAAGAAATTGATGTAATGTTAAAATGTTTCTCATTTGAGGGTGAAAAAAACATTTTGTTTATTTTTTATTTAATTGTTATAATTTCCCGTTACTATATTCATAAGGTCAAATGGAATGGAAAAATACCAAATTTTGAACATTTTAAAATTGATGTTAAGATATATTTAGTATATATTTATTTCCAAACGTAAAAACCTGAAAGCTATGAAAACTAAACAGCTGTTTGACAAGTAGGCTACAAGCTTTTTTTGTAATAAGTCTTTCAGTAGCCTATTTATTATTATTTCTTCTTTATTTATTTTCTTTATTCATTTTTTTCATTTCTTCTCTACCCATGACATGCATGGTTATATATGTACTCTTGTGTGTAAACTGTTTTTTTTATTATTAAAATTCAACAAAAAAAAAAACTTAATTTTTTTTAAAATTTTTTTATAATAATACAAAAGTCTATTCCTGGGTCCCAGGCGTTTATATACTGTCTATGGTCCCAGGAGCAGAGCCATAGAGAGAAAGAGTTGCGACACTCCCATAGACCTCCGTTGTAAAAAATGGCGGCGCTTTTAACCGCCTACTTCCGGGATGTGGAGATCGGATTAGTTCCAAACACTGTCATTTGGGCGTTGAACCCCATTCACTTACATTGCAGCGCGTCGAGTTGTTCCAGAGGTAATTTGATGAAATATCAACCTCTTTTGAATTGTCAACTGTCTATATTGTTTTAGAGGCCCTTTGCGATGCTTATACTGGTCTTCATTTGTACATGCACAGCGTAATTATTTATATTTTATCTTGGTTGTATCAACCGATTTTCTAGCATTGCCTGGCTGCTTGCTAGCGCGACTTCGCCAGCTGTGAAGGTAGCATCTAATTAGTTCGGTAATGAATCTTTATAGCAACTTTTATTTAATTGAATTTTTGGGATATAGCCTACTAACTTTTAATTTGTTGTCTTGAGTGAAGCGGCTTGTGAGAACAATGCTGGACCTCTAGGATTGTTATGGCCATCACCAGTCCTGTCTGTTTCATCTGTCCCTGGTTTTTGGTTTTCTTGTTCACACACACATTAACACAAGCACACATTTTTGTTGTCTGTCATTGTTTAATAAAAAATAGTTTATTTGAAAACCTTCATTTGTATCAGTGGAATTCGTTTTTAATCTGTTTTGATAATATGTGTATGGCTTAATCTTAAAATTATATAGTCTTAACATGATCATGTTTCACGTTGTGGTCCTGGGGTGGTGGACACTTTCATCAGAAGAAGTGAGCTAGCTTCTAAGCGAATACTGACAGACCGCCACGGCAGACCTCTGCGTGATCACGAAGGTAACGTTAGGCTAATGGCTGAATCGGAATTTATAAGCAAAATCACGGGAATCAATAGCCTAATACAGCCCAGTTGTGCTAAAATAAATATAAGACGTCCATCATCATCAGATAAATGATATGGAAAAGTTAAGTTAGAGCCGCTAAAGCCAGTGCTACTACCCATGCGAACATGAACACTAAGCTTTTTCCGCCTAAAACTTAATATAAGTAATATACAGTACCTCGTTGCCTCTCCAAATGCAAAACTGACATTAACAAAATGCAATAACAGCTGAAAAAGTACTTGGGTGTGTGTTTTATTTTATATTTTCCGTTCAATAATGCAATCGCTGCTGTCTGTCCCATAGAATAACATGACAGCCAGCGTATGTTTTGGAACTATTGGGGCTTACATGAACCACGTGACAGCCACAGCGGCGACATCAAAGAGTGTCGCAACTCTTTCTCTCTATGGCTCTGCCCAGGAGGATATGTGAAAAACAAGCCACGTGATCAGTTGAACCTTGCTTCAGTTGTCGAGCACGCGCTGAGAAGCTTGTGCACGCGCAGTCTGTCATTATCGAAACAGCGGCCATGGCATTCATCACGCGCCAGTACATTAGGAGCCTCTCATCTTCTGCTGCACTACAGGCTATTAAACATGTCACAGTTATCGGAGGAGGACTGATGGGTGCTGGCATTGCACAGGTAATGACAGAGAAATGTCACTGCATTCATTTGCAATGAGTTAGTGTAGCCATCCAGGCTACAAGCTAAGTGCTATCACACAGTTAATAAAGAATATTATTCTTTATCGTTTCAATCTGCATGTAGTTGCATTGCGGTGATCAGGATGTGTGTCAATAAATCGTGGCAAATTTGTTGCAAACTTCTCCCAACATTTTGCGACTGTCTCTACTTTCAGAGTGACCTTTCACCCACTTCTGCATATAGTTAAGGTTAATGCTTAATGTATTCCGTCCTATCGATTTGTTTATTTAGCATATATATGTGTTAATAAGCATATTTAAATTGCTTGAAATAAATAGCTTAAATTGATAGTTCACCCTTAATTTAAAATCCTGTCATTATTTACTCACCTTCAAGTCGTTTAACCTGTATGACTTTGTTTTGTTTTTTTCAGTAACGTTAACCCATTGTGTGGGCTGCGTCCGAAATCGCATAACGTTACTCTCTTCTGTACTTATTTTGAATTAGTAAATATTTATGACCGCTAAAAAGTATGTTCTAGGGATGTTAACGAATAATCGACGATCGATAATACATTTAATCTATAAAATGTATCGATCATCGATTAAGCAAGTTCATGCGCGTGCGTGCTGCTCCACCACGAAACATGTAAATAATTAAAGAATTAACGCTGTAGTAAAGCGCATAGAAATTTGTGAATTAGAGAATTGTAAGATTAAAAAGTCGCAATTACCTGTTTATTTCATGGTGGAAAAAATGCTTCCATAGACGTGTGTGGCTGAGTAAATGATGAGATTGTTGTTTATTTTTAGGTGAACTGCTGTTTCCTATTAAACTGAACACTGAATGCATTTCAAATTAGCCATCACCACGACGCATGTGTGTTGTGTTGACACGAGAGCAGACGTGAACTTTGGCGATTCATATTTTGGAAATAAAATGATATATTACGTTTTTTTGTTGTTGTTTTTTTGCACAAATTAAGCACTTGCGTTGCTTCATAAAATTGAGGTGAAACCACTGGAGTCGCACTGTAATGATGTCTTCTTTACAACCTTTCTGGGGCTCTGATTTCATCAAAAAGATCTTCATTTGTGTTCTGAAGATGAACGAAAGTCTTACGGGTTTTAAACGTCATGGGGGTGAGTAAATGATGACAGAATTCAAATTTTTGGGTGAACTATCCCTTTAATGTTTCAGGTTGCTGCATCCACAGGACACTCAGTGGTGTTAGTGGACACATCTGAGGACATACTGAAGAAGTCTGCAAAGGGCATTGAGGCCAGTCTGAAGAGAGTGGCGAAGAAGAAGTTTGCAGAAAAACCTGAGGTTAGTTTGACAGCACCGACATGAACTAAAGTCCCAAAGCTGTTGATTTCATGTGGGGTTTAATGTCTATTGTTCATTAAATCATGGAAAGATAACTGTGGCTCACATTCTCTAGGACGGAGAAGCATTCGTTCAGAAAGTCCTGAAGAATGTCTCTACAAGCTCAGACGCTGCGTCCGTAGTTCAGGGCACTGATCTTGTGGTGGAGGCTATTGTGGAGAACCTCAAAGTCAAACAAGATCTGTTTGGGGCTCTGGACAAAGTGGCCCCAGAGTAAGAAAAAATCCTTTTTACATTTCTCAGGAAACTTTAGGGTACAACAGAGCTAAAGGTCCAGCGGGGTTGTAACCACTAGATGGCACAAAAACTCACTGCAGCATTTTCACTCAGCACAGACATTTAGATGATAGCAACACAAAATCCATTCTGCGCTAAGTTGATCCATTTTTTTTTTATGTTATGGATTTATGTAGCAAAGGAGAATAGTTTTGAGACTGATATTTTTATACAAAAAAAACAACAGTTTTGCAATATCTGAAGAATATGGAAAATATGGGGTATACACTTGATAAACATAATAATAAAATGTTGGCTGACTTCTCCATTTGTTGACGTGATATTGTTAGATTTAAATGGTCAATTTATGGTAAATTCACCTTATTTATAATGAAACTATCACATTTAAATGTATGATAATCATAGCATATAATAAAATATAATATTGTTGCTACCGTAAAGCTGTATTCAATTATTATGGGCTGTCCTTTGAGCACTAAGAAGCTTTCAGAATATTTGTTAAATTACTTTTATTTTCTTCTTTGCATTAAACTACGTTGTAGTTTTTAAATGAACAAATTTCAATGACTTTGTATGTATAAAATGAATAAAAGTCAACCGTTTTATTTATCAGAATAAACATGTGCAAGAATATGCTGCTGCTGAAGTGATTGTTTTGAACAATTATTAACTGATTTATATTATGCCAGAAGAAAGAGCACAGCTATTTAGGAAATATGTTGACGACAGTCACTTATACGGTTCATCGTCATTATACTAAAACATTTGATGCAGAAATCGGCCAATCAGAATCTAGTATTCCGGAGAGTTAATGTCCAGTGTTTTATTTTGTTGTAAATTGCGGCAGCCATTACTAGTATGCACTAAAAGTAAAGGTCTTCCTTGTTAGCATGAATGGTGAAGAGAGCTCATTTCAGTGTAATATCAGTCAGATGCCCGTGTTCTCCTCAGACACACCATCTTCGCGAGCAACACGTCGTCCCTGCAGATCGCAGACATCGCCAGCTCCACGGCCAGACTAGATCGCTTTGGCGGACTGCATTTCTTCAACCCCGTCCCAATGATGAAGCTGGTGGAGGTTTGGATTGAAATTACAATTCAATCACTGCACAACCATCCGCATTAATAAAAATGTCTCATTCTGTTCAAGATAAGGAAGCTTGCATTGAATTGACTATCTTAAACATGAGTAAGTTCACTGTCTTGACTTGACTGTCTTATCTCAGGTGATTAAAGCTCCAGCAACAAGCCAACAGACTTTTGACGCTCTCCTTGAGTTCAGCAAAGCTTTGGGGAAGCATCCCGTCTCGTGCAAAGTAAGCGTTCTGTAATCTTCTATTAGAGTCGTGTGAAAAAGAAAGCACACCCTTTTGAATTCGTATCAGAACATTAATAAAAATCAGCTGGTCTTTAAATGAGGTAAATACAACCTCAGATGAACAACAACAACATGATATATTACACCGTGATTTTTGTTTATTTTTTTATGATGTCCTGATACGTAAAACCACAGAATTCAAAAGGGTGTGCTTTCTTTTTCACACGGCTATATACACTCACCGGGGACTTTAGCTACACTTTGTTAGTACTGGGTTGGACCCACTGTTGCCTTCAGAACCGCCTCAATTCTTCGTTAGAGATTTGAAGATTTGAAAAAGTCCCTCAGCTTCCACTTCCTGTCTCCTCTCAGGACACTCCAGGTTTTATAGTGAATCGTCTGCTGGTTCCTTACATGATGGAGGCCGTTCGACTACACGAGAGAGGTACGTGTGTGAAGCAGTCGAGGGACACCAAAACATATTTTGGTGCAGATTTAGTTGTTTTCCTAATGCTGTATATTGTTCTCAGGTCACGGCTCCAAGGAAGACATTGATGTGGCGATGAGGCTTGGGGCCGGTTATCCTATGGGCCCGTTTGAGCTTCTGGACTATGTTGGATTGGACACTTCAAAGTTTATTATTGACGGTGAGCATTTTGAATTGACTGTAGCCAGTTTTAATGTAATAGTGTTGTGTTGAGGATTTCTAATTCTGTGTGTGTGTAGGTTGGCATGCGATGGACCCCGATAACCCCCTGTTTGGCACCAGTCCCCTGCTCAACAAACTGGTGTCCGAGGGCAAGTTAGGCAAGAAAACTGGCGAGGGATTCTACAAATACAAGTAACGAGTGAAGATTACCAGCCTTTCACATTATAAACGTCCTGTCAACGAAATGCACTGGACTAAGCTGCTAGTCCTCAAAAGACTGTTTATGAATTGCACCAATGTTAATGTATATAGTCAGGAATGAAACCTAATTAGAGTGATCAGACGCACCAGTTTTCGCAGGGAAGTCCTGTATGAAATTCTGGACCAGATCAATCGGGACATAAAAGTTTTATGTCTTCCTCTACATCTATGCCTTGCTATGATTCTATGAACTTTGAATGTGTCGCATTAAAAGGTTTGAAAATGTTTCAATGTGTTTTGTAATTATTCATTGTCATATACGCATCAATTGATATTAGAAGGAAGACAAGCTTTTATAGTCTTCGTTATTGTCAATCTTTATTGGAGCGATGATGTTGTGAGGTAAACTTCATAGTACAACATTCAGCCACTAGAGGTCGTTGTTTCATCATTAATTCAAGCTGAGTTCACTCTCAATAATAGATCTTAAAGGGACAGTTCACCCAAAAATGAAAATTCTGTCATCACTTAATCGCTCTCAAGTTGTTGCAAACTGTATGAGCTTCTTTCTTCTGCTGAACACAAAGGATGATACTTTGAAGAACGATTGAAACCAAACAGTTGTTGGGCACCATTGACTTCCATAGTATTATTTTTTTTCCTACTATGGAAGTCAATGGAGCTCAAAAACTGTTTGGTTACTGACATTCTTCAAAATATCTTCTTTTGTGTTCAGCAGAAGAAAGAAACTCATACAGGTTTGGAACAGCTTGAGGGCGAGTAAATGACAGAATTTTCATTTTTGGGTGAACTGTCCCTTTAACTAAAGTGTTATCTGATGTAAATGCGCTCCCTGCACACAAATCTAGTCTTCCAAAAAGCAAATATCAATGAATAAAACATTACATGTACATTGGCCTTAAAAAACACATGGACACTCCGCTCACACTTAAAAATGTATAAATAGAACATTAAACCAAGTGACATTCATGTTAAAGACAGCATAAGCACACTATTCAAGTGAAAAAAAAGAAGCAGATTTTAATGTCCAAATACATTTTGTAGCCACTGTATGCACATGATTTACAATCATAGAGAAAGCTCATTGAAAAAATCTTGCATTTTAGTTGAAGCTATGAATAATTAAAATAACATTTATGAATAATGTTTATTTATGCTTTATATGAACTTTTGGTGCTTCTAAAAGCTGGGTTGGTGATATATATATATATTTTTTACTAAATCTTCTTACATAGAGGCACTTTATAGTGAACTCAAGATGCTCTTACTGTGGACTCTCATCACATTTTGATGCAAGAACTTTGCCTTCTGAAGAATTCATGAATATATTTTATATACTGCATGCATTTATATAAATATTAGACAAGTAATTCCAGTTGTTGCAAACTTGGACTAAAAACAAAAAAGATAGGCCAACAACAGGGGTTGGTCATCAATATTATTCAGACATCTAAATTTCAACTATGGAAAGAATTTTTTTTTTTTGTCATTCAAGGCCTACATCTCCAATTTTACAGTCCAGAATAAGTACAATATTGTGATAAACTTCATACAATGACTACGAAAAAGGTCTTTAAAATATCTTTTATTGCATTGGGTATATTAGTGGCAGCTGCAAATAAATGATTTCCTACTGTAGCTTTAAAACTCACCCTTTTCCCCCGGACCGTGAGCCCTTCCTGGGAATCCCGCCGTCTAGATACTTCATGGGAACAGTGGAGAGTTTCCTACTACACGACTTTCCATTTCAAACAGCCATTTTTGTCTCATTTCTCTGTGTTCCCTGTCGTGGTGATTGTTCTGCCGCTGGTCACTTTGTGTGTGAGCTTCTGGCAGACAGCCATCATTACAGACTGAGTGAGTAAATGGCATCACACCTACATCATCACATCATCTATAATATAGTCAACACTTCTATATTATGTTCGGAACCACGAGGACATGTGCTTGATAAAGCTCACTCACATCAAGTCAAAACACTTCAAACTTACCTATTAGCCTACTATATTTACATACCTGTATGTGAGGGACACTTTATCATCTGAAGTTTTTAGCTTCTTAAACGTGATATTTTTTTAAAAGCCAATGTTGTATTTGTATTCAAAACCGCGTTGATTTCTGCGAATAATAGGCCTATTTTCAATTCAAATATTTAAAATATAACGTCTTCCTGTTGTTTCTACATTAATTTGGCGATTCGTTGAGATATTATATGTTAGTTCGATTAATTACACACACAAAAAAAGTTTGTCAGTTTATAAAGATCGATTGACAGGACTTTTTTATATATTATATTATAGGCTATTCCTATTTTCAAAACGAATAATAGGCTACACACAAATATTATGATATAAATACAAACAGTGTGTGTGTGTGTGCCTGTTTAGTGTTTAGTTATTACATCATTACTTAAGATTACTTTTTTTTTTTTAATGGACATTTTCTGGTGGGTCTGTAGGGTACTTTAACTTATTTCTAATGTCATATTGCACTTACCTTATTTTAACATTTATATTTAAACAGAAGACAACTTCATCACTGCAAAATCAGAGTTTAGTCATTGTAAAATGCGTTTTGCCTTTGAGTAAATGTAGGCATATAAATTAGTGCTGTCAAATCGATTAATTGTGATTAATTGCATCTAACATCAAAGTTTTTGTTTATATGTGTGGATACAGTATATGCACACACACAGATTATGTAAACAAACTTTTATGTTAGATGCATTTGATCGATTTTACAGCACTAATACGTTACAATACAAGTATTAATTAGTAAAGTATTAATTAGTAAAGTTAATAGTAACTATTAATTAATTAACTTGTAATTAGTACTAATACAATACTAATGCAAATGCATGTAAATGAGCTTGTGACAAATTCAATATTTGTTTTGTCATTTCCATACAGATAGTTTAGTATGCTCGATACTATAGGAGCTGTATCAGATTAGCATGACTACTACTGTACATGAGAGTAGTAGTGTGAAAAGGCAGTCATGTTTTTATTTCAACCTCTTTCCAGTAGGTGGCGCCCTATCATACATTGTTCTCAATAGCCAATTCAGTTGTAGTAACAAACATCCTTGATGAGACCAAAAGACACTTGCCAAACATGAGCACAACACCCACAGAAAAGCATCAAGACAGAACAAAAGACTGTTAACAACTAGAAACCCCATATATAGGCTGAAATGACAAGCATTTTATTAAGAACTACACTTAAACATTATTTGTTATGTCCATAACTCAGATGGCAGTGTTTCATGCATGAGGTGGCACTGTAGGAGCATAAACGTCAACGGTGAGCTTTACTGATGCTAAAAACATTTATGCAGAACATCCTACATCCACAGTTCGGTGTGCCGTCAGTCATAGTGAATCTGCCATTGCATTCAGCGTGCCCACTGAAGATTAAAAATGATGCTTTATATCATTGTAGACCCCCAATTTGAGCATTTGTCAGGAGTATAATGAATGGCTATTTAATTATTTTAGCTATATTGCAAATCATCCCTTATTATCATGTACTTAAGGCCGGATGAATATTCAAATGAACACTAGCTGCATTTTATTTCTCGTTGATTTTAAGAAGCCGTTTGAAGTTTCCCCAGAGATCCACTGGATATATTCTATAATTCCTAATGCTTCTTATAGGACGCAGAAATGCACTCTCTCTACCTAACCGAGACATATTTCAGTGTGTGATAAAATAAACATACTGCAATCGTTTTCAGTCAAAGATGCCTATTTATTTTCATAAAAAAAGACATGTTGAAACAGTTCGAATGTGACCACTTGGAAGCAAAATGCTACGCCAAGTTAACGATTCAAAATATGACAATGAATGTAAAAAAAACAACATCTGAGAATGCTAAAAGAGAATAATTAAAAAGAATAAAATGTGGAAATGTTTGCATGGAATAAACATGGTAAAAGACCACTCTATTACCTACCAGAGAGACAGAGGTACATTGCAATTAAAGAAAGACTGCCAAGTGCTGGGGTAAATATATATAGATATATCTGCTTCATTTGTCAATTTAGATCAATAAAATATAGGCCTCTGGGTACCTACTGTACTCTTTCACCTTTGTCCTAATGTTGCCTGCAAAAATACCAAGAAACAGTGACATCCAGACATCTCTTTTTAAAAAGTACACATTGAGCATTATTTTACATCTGCGCAAGTAGAGACTGAGAAGTCAATATCCGTTACAAATAGTTATCAAAAAGAAGACTTTCAAATGTTATTTCTGCAAGACGCTTCAACAAGAAAAATGGCTTTCCTGTCTCCAAGCTTATTTCATATACCATTATATATATAATGATAAAAAAATCACTTAAAATATACACCGAGAAATGAAAATAAAGAATTATGATAAAAAATAAGCATTCAAAATAAACTTGAACCCAAGATGTTGAGGAGAAATCAAAACATCGACCCTTTTTGCACCAATGTGTCAAAATGCAAAACGCAACCTACGGAGACTGTTTCCAGGGCAACGCGTGATCCCTAAAATGTTGCGATAGGACGTTGTGTGGCGTGTCGGGCCCCCGCGATGCTACATTTTACGGGGCACGAGAGGAAGTGAGGGAGTGACGTCGTGAGCACACAGAAGAGACAGAGGTGCCAAATAACTTAGAATAACTTAGGAACAGGTGTAGGAACGTGTGTGTTTGTGTACATGTGGCCATATGTGCGCTTTACAAACGGTCGAGGAACATAATCAGTGCAACGCCTTCGGCTTCGGGAGTGAATTCAGGACAAAAAACAAAAAAAAAGGTATTCACGGGTCTGCGTGAGGGCCTGTGTTGGTGATTGTCTGTTCTCAGTTCAACGTCTCTACAGCAGCGCCTGCAGCCGAGGAGCAGATTCAAGGACCGGGACCCTCTGGATATTCCTCAGGGGTCAAGAGGTGACGGAGGGGTGAAAGGTTGAGGAGTCTAGCAGGCTTCCATCTCTAAAAGGGGGCCTGTAGCTGCTGTCTTTGCTTTGCAAGAGGAAAAAGAAGTCCGTTTTCCTCCTGTAGAACACAAATGGAGAGGAAAACGTGGTTAGATATTAAACTTTATATATTATTATAGTTTAAGGAATAATTCACCCCAAATTGAGAATTCTGCCAACATTTTCTTAATTTTTGAGAAACAGTGAAAGTCAGCGGCTGTTTTAGACCCCTATGACTTTCATTGTATGGTCAAAAACTATGGAAAGTAATTTCCGCCACAAAATAAAACATTTTAAAAGATAATTGCGACTTTTTTTTCTCAGAATTTATCATCGCAATTCTGAATTCTGAGTTAATTATTCTGAGATGTAAACTCACAAAGTCAGAATTGTGAGATAAAATGTCGTAATTACCTTTTTTATTTTCTATTGTGTGGCGGATACAAACTTCCATAAAAAAACTACTGAAACGCTTCGTTTGGAACAACAATTATTTGTTTTTAGGGTGAACTATCCCTTTAATAAATACACATTTTAGACCTGCAACAAATTAGGCACATTACCATATTATTATTTTATTCGTAAATCAATCATAATCAAAATGTCACAATTCATATTACATTTTGTACATCAAGTACACAACATGCAAGAATTTAGCAAAATAAAATTTAAGTCTAATTTCAGATTTTTTCCCATGCATTATGATTTGTGTATTGTACATGAAGACATTTAGAGCAAAAACAAAGCAAGTTTATAACAAATTGGCGCACTCAAAAACATCCCCTAGCATGCCATTTTGAAAAAAAATATATTAAAAAAATGCCCACGTCCAACATTAATCAAGAATCGCGTTCTCAGAAGCCCAAAGTTTTTCATCACAAACTGTTTGTCCAATCAGAATCCCTTTTTGAGATGTGAAATATTAAATGTATCAGACTATTTTGGTCGACAAGCTGTATGGGGCTATTTCAGAAGTGCATCAAATGGAATTCCTGATCAAAGTGAGAAGCAGGAATACAGGAGCAAACCTCTGATGGATGGAGCGAGAGATGTAGAAGAGAGCGAGAGATGTAGAAGAGAGAGAGAGATGTAGAAGAGAGAGAGACAGATAAAATGCAAGACTAGTAGCGGGCTCCTCCCTGGAGCGGAGGTCGAACGCAACCTTTTTCAGCGAGATGTCAGTTTTGCTCCACAACTCCACCCTGGACCACTTTCACACATAAATACACTCGTACACCCATGTGGACGGCTTTACCACATGTGGATGAAAGGCAACTACTTTTCCAGGGAGATCTGACCCTGGTGCCGAACGAGGATAGAGAAAGAGTCACAGAATAAAGTGTGCGGGGACGCTTTTATTTACCTCCCCTGCCCACCCTTTTCATCCTATGATCTCAAAGCTTCCCTGTGCCCTTCCTGGAGAGCGTTTTCCTTCCCGGCCACAGATGAAAAAAGTTGGCATGCTTTCCTGCCTTTCCCCGCCAGCCTCCTGTTGGAAGGGGAGGGGTCGCGTCGGGGTGTTTGGAGAGGTTAGGACGGTGCCGTCGGGCCACGCTTTACAGTCCTTTCTGATACAAACGCAGGGATTCAAGAGCTACTTCCCATTGGCGCTGAGGAATGTCGAGGCCCTGCGCGCAGGAAATGAAACGCTCCTCTGTATTCGAGGGCCAGCCTCTCTCCGTCCTTCTCTTCGGCTCGCTCTGCGGTAGCGAGGCTGTTCTTTGAAGTGTGGGAGGTTAAGATAACAGGCATGGCCCTGTGTCACTCAATTGGCCCGTTCACCCCATCGGGGCAAATCAAAAAGCCTGCAGCTGGGACCAACACACCTCCTTCCCCCGGTCTAACCCTTCCTTTTCCACAAAACCCAGAGAAGGCGGCTTGATGTGGTCAGAGCAAGAAAAAAAATATTGTTCTGAAAAACTGGAGAAAGTGGGCTGCGGTTTTACATTTGCCGCAAAATGTTCACTGTGCGCTGCTCAATTGTTATAACCACGTATATGTGCAGTAATTGGCGGGTTCACTAGGAGGCAGCACTAACAGCTCTGGATAGTTCATTTCAAAAATTGTCAATGATAATGGAAAAGGGAAAAAAATGTGATGTAGAAAAGATTCACTTGTTTTTTTGTGATTTTTTTTTTTTTTTACAGCGCAGTACGATAAAACATTCACATTATAATGCATTTAGTTATTTGTACTGGAAATTAGCCAAGAATACTCAAAGATTTTTTTTTAAGTCTGCTAATCTGAAAAACAAAAATTGCTGGAAAGAATTGTTAAAATGATTTTAAATATAGAGCTAAAATTTATATTAAATATAAACAAATCTGCCAGTGCAAAACTTATGAAAAACAAGATTTAAAAAAAAACTAATCGCTTCTAGAAAATGCATTTTGTATTAAAAAACACATTCTTTGAAAAAAAAGCTTATATATATATAATGCAATGTTGCATTGAAGTAAATGTAAATATATTCTGTCTTAAGGACAAACTTGTTCAATGTCAAAAAGAAAAAGAATAAAAAAGGCAAGGGTGAAAATGACAACAAAAGATGTGCGAAGAGGTAGAAAGATTTGTACATCTTGAGTTTGACAGCATAAAGCAGACACAAAACCGTGCTCTCCTCTACAGGTCAGGTGAAGTATTACAAAACTCAGGGTCAAAGAGAACGTTGAACTGTTAGAAGTAACAACAGCCAGAAAAACAACGTATCCAGGCTTTAGTGGGGTATCTCAATTCTGGTGTAAACTGTTTCTACAGACACTTAGCTGTACGTGCGGGACTGGAGAAGGTTCAAAGCTTTACGATGAAGCTGGCAGGAAATGGGAGTATGGACGAAGAGCTGAAATCTGGGTTGTGTTAAGCCTAGTCAGCTGAAAAGGTCCACTTTCACACCAAACTGACTTTGGACCAGTGACCTTGTGTTGTAGCACTTGGCTTCGTTTCTGGTTTGGCAGCGTCCTTCAAGGAGTCCATAAAAATTCAACAGGCACTATAACCAATGATCTGCGAGGAGGAGGACGGGTTCAAAAAACCCCGGCCTGAGTAATAAAAACAGCACCTGGATGAAAAATCGGATTTAAACAAACCGCTTGGTTCAGTCAGCACTTCCTTTGGCCCTGAGACAGTAACATTAAAGAAGGGGAAAACTCTTACAAACTCTTATTCGTCTGTACAACTGCAAACCAAACGTGTGGCCTTTCTACTGTGATCTCTCTAAAAAGGCAGAGGAAAGAATGTTCACCTCAATAAAACGACAAAAAACAAACAACATCAGGTGAGGATAGGGGACCTGAAGGCTTGAGTGGGGTCTGCCCACATCTGAGGAGCGGTGGGATGGGAGCCCGGGAACGACGTGCTCCTGCAAAGCCTGAGCTGCAAGCCAGGGCGGCACTATCAAAGAGCAGCACAATGACTGCTCCCCTCCACCGCCCGGACGCTTCAAAGGAGGAGCGGGGGACGAGGAGCGGGGGTTACGCCGGCTTTCACAATGGGAGCCAGATTTACTCCCTAGGAGAGGAACTCCGAAAAAGAGCAGACGACGGCTGGGGCGTGGAAGAGCGAGCGTGACAGAGGAAACGTAGTAGACGCCACAAGGTTTACGGATTCCTCTGCTGCTTGGCGTGCTACAGTGGGTCGACATCTGGAACCGTCCAATGATCTACATGAAGGATCTGATGGGGGTGATTTGCATATTGAATTCAACAATCTCTGCAAGTTTGTTCCTTGCACCTACATACCAGCAACTCCCAGACTCTTTTTATAGCGCTGCAGAGGTTCTTGGCAGCAATACATGGAAGGAAACCTCTGGGTTTCCGCTGCCCTCAGTGATATTAACCAGTTTATCGACAGTGACTCATACTTGAGGGTTTAGCACTGCGCTGAATTGAATTGAGAATTAATTTTCAACTTGAAGTCAGTTCCTGAGTTTGGATTTAGGTAGAAAACTATTTTTGATTGAGGAACTATACAAATTAACTGAACTTTTTTTCCTAGAAAGGCAAAGTATGTCAAAACAAAGTTGTCTGAAATTTTAAAAACAGACAAAATCTTGATAGATAGATAGATAGATAGCAGACAGACAGATAGATGACAGAATGACAGATAGCATACAGACAGACAGACAGAGAGATAGACAGATAGATAGATGAAAATGCCCCCTGTATTGCTTATACAATTCATCATACTTGATAATGTTAAGTAGGGTGGAAGAACACTCTCCCATTTCCTAGAGTAAATTCAGTAAATCCCTGTTTTTGTAATGTGGCCATTCAATTAAAATGTACACTCATGAATTGAAAGGGAACCAATTCTTTGAATTCTGCCCAACCCTGACTCGTGTTACGTGTTTTTACCCATGCAGGTTCAGTTGAGGCCCAAACCTTTCCAATCCAAACACTTCTGGTAAAGCAACTCAAGGTACTTCGTTCCAGCTTTCTATAAATTGAAAGGGTTTTCAGGCACAAAGAGTATCAGTTATTCTGCCATTCATGTGCCGGAGGCAGAGTGGACATTAAGAAGAGAGACAGGGCGCTCTCATCAGCACACAAGGGACTTTCAGTTTCTCCCTCTCATGCCTTTTCATCAAAGGCTGACATCTGACTTCTGGCCTCACTCATCACAGACACAGAGCTGGATAAAGACGACCCGATTCGGGCACAGCTGTCCAGCAGCACTTGCTTCACAGAGCAGGCTATGACCTCCAAAGTGCCCAGTACCTCCAACGGTTTCCCACACTGCCCCACTATTGTCAACCTCTGGAACACTGAAAGCTTTCAAACCTTCGGCCGACCACTCCCAATAGTACGGTAAGCCTCATATAAGGGGGCTTGGCAACATCATCAAACTCGGGCGAAGAATGATGCTATAAAAATCAAAAGTGAAACGCCGCAGAACAGTCATCGTAGTCAATGTCCAGGTGGCAACAAAGCAGCGTGTTGAAATCTGCCAAACTGTCGTGACTCACAACCTTGGCTTCTTTGAATGACTAAGACTACATCTTCAGCGCCAGCTTCCATTAAAAGACCAGCATTGTTACATGGCTTTCCCCGTTCCCAATGAAAAAATAAAAATGCACAGTGGCAAAAAAGTAACAGCCCTGAGGGCATGTATGCCCCAGCTCAGATAACAATCTCAAAGCCTGCAAATCACAAGGGTTAGTCAGACAAAAGCTCTCACAGCTAAATCTGAGAAACAGACAGTCAAGAACAAGAAGAGGGTGTGGAAATGTTGTACGAGCAGGAAAAGTGGGATGTGCGAGGAAGAAAATTCTATAACCTAAAATTACTCCAATGTGCATTTTTGTTTTTAAGTCAGAGTTAAGGATTATGTGTCATCTAATAAAGACCGAGCCTGACCTTCATACCAAAAATAAAAAAAACACCAATGAAAATACCTCAAATTACCGTACTGGTTTTCTCTCTGAGAAAACCCCTATTTTCCACCCAGTAGGTCTTCCTTTTTGACTTGTTTTCCTGGAAAATATCCAAACATTATTTAATCAAGATTTTAATTGTTTTTAAAGTATAAGTACGATACCGTTATATATAATTTTATTCTGTAAGGACTGATTAAAGTGATCAGTAAATACTTTTTTAGTGTTACAAAAGACTTATTTTTCAAATCAATGCTGTTCTTTTGAACTGTCTATTCAAATAATCCTGGGGGAAAAGTCATGTTTCCACAAAAATATGGCAGAACAACTGTTTTCAACTTTGATAACAATAAGAAATGTTTCTTGAGCATCAAATCAGCATTAGAAATGCTGGTTAGAAATCAGCAAAGATTTCTGAAGGATCATGTGACACTGAAGACTGGAGTAATGATGCTGAAAATTCGATAAATTAAACAGTTATTTTAAATTGTGATAATATTTGACAGTATTGCTGTTTTTGCTAAAAAAATTTCACTATATGTGCATTTTGTTTAAGGAATAAAGATTTATTCTCTAAAAATATCTTATTTAGCGTTGCTTCAGGTAAATTTATCTTGTTTTAGGGTCTTTTAACTGGATATGTTAACTGGAAAACAAGCACAAAAAAATACTCATTAAGAATAGGATTTTTTTTGCACTATGTACATGCTATTATGATCCCATCAATTATCAAAAATGGTATCACTCTTTTTATTTAAAAGCATTAAAGTGTACATTCGTCATTTGTAAGGTGGATAAATAAAGACAAATGTGATGTTTCTCAGGCTGTCGGATCTACATAAATTGACAAGCAGTGGCAATATTCTCTGTTTTATGTATATTAGTTTAAGGTTGCCACGATGAATCAGCTGGAGCGTCAATCCCCAGTTCACTAATTACTGAACCGAAGATAGAGAACCTTTTAGCTGCGTTTTCAAAGCTCTTGCAACCCACAGAAAGAGAAAAAAAGAAGAAAGAGTGTGAACCGGTCCAAATTGTGTTTGGGAGCCACAGGGTAGTGAACTGATCAAACGTAAAACCTTTGTCTTGTAGGTTTTTGGGAAGGACCATATTTGTCACATCTGCACAGCTTTCATGACAAAAAGAAGTGGAAAAACAAGATGTGGGGTGATTTAATAAGAGGGGAAATAGATATGTTCTCTTGCGCACTACTGTCCTCGATCCTGAAAGACTTTCACATGACGGAAAGGATTTTCTTCTTTGTTTGGAGAACTAAATTCTTTTAGGCCAGTTGCTAGTTTAATCGCTAAAAAATTAAAAAGCACAGCGCAAGCCAAATTTGCTGGCAAGGGCTTCATTCATTCACAGGGTTGGCTAGATAACACATGGGGGCCATATGGGTGAATGCTAAGAGAGTTAGCTTACATCTGGGTCGACTCTTTCAAAACCATCCCAGTTTCCAAATGTTCTCAAAAAAGCGGCAGTCAAACATGGCCGTGAGCCACAGGATTGTATGTTAATGGTGCATGCCAAATATTAATGATGGAAGGAATGAATGAGGAAAGAAACCTGATAGTGTGGACTTGATGTTCTGAGCCGACTTTGTCGAGATTATTCTGTTCTGTGATCTTTCAAACAAATGGTACGCTTGATAAAAGCATCGGTCTTCTGAAAATACTAACTCGCCACCCAATGCCACAAGCCACACATCAGTGTACAGGAAAAGAGATGTAATGGAGTTCTTAAACAGAGTTGGGAAAGAAAAATGACTTGTCACAACAATTCATCAGTATGTTCATAAGAGTAAACCCTTTAACAATAGCGCTCACACACAATGCAAACAACAGCTTTCGTAATACAACAGTGAATGGTTGATTGGTGAACTCAAGGTTTGCCTTTAGGATTAGTCTCATGTATTTCTGATTGCCAAGAACCACATTAGAAAATCATGACTCAATTAGACCAGAGGTACGGAAGAGGCTCTTACCATTGTTCAGATGTACGCCGTTTTCATTCTCTGGCCTGTACCTGCAGGAAATCGTAGCTTTTAATTACCAGGATGTGCCTCCAGTAACATATAAGTCCATCTCTGGTCTTAATTGTCAATGTAGGGGCAACAAACATAATTTGCTGGCATATATAACACATCAGCATTGTTCATTAAAGGTACAGTTCAAACAATAATAAAAATTCTGTCATCATTTACTCATCCTCATGTCATTTCAAACCTTTATGACTTACTTTCTTCCAATGAACACAAAGGGAGAAAATCTGAATAATGTGCTGAACGAATCGTTCAGGATGGTTCTTGTGAATTGGATTAAACGATTTATTGAAAAGATCCGACTCAAAAGAACGTTCTATTCACAAATTAAACATCGCTACAAATTAGTCATATGGACACTTTAAAGAGAGCTTTATGGCATTTTTTTGTAGCTAGACAGCCCCAGTACTCATTCTTCAAAAATTCACCTTTTGTGTTCCATAAAAGAAAAAGTCATATCTATTTGAAAAACACGAGGGAGTGTAAATGATGCCAGATTTTCATTTTTGGGTGAACTATCCATTTAATTCCATTATATACAACTCTAAATTATCTAGATTTAGCGCCAGATATACATTGTACAAGCACACATTGCAAATGAATTTATAAAACGGCAAATAGCCAGAAAAGATAGAAACAATGAAGGAAGCATGTGGACTTTAAAACAGACTAATCCTAAAGACTTAAATGTGAGGAGGAGATGGAAAGATGGAGTGGTTGGGAGGAGTGTATACTCTTCATAATGTCGTGATAATGACAAATTAAAGAAATGTACAGAACAGTAAAACTGCAGACTTGTGGATTTTCAGGCAACCAACAGAGTCATAAATTCAAAAATGTTCATGTTGACTTTAGAAATGCTCTCCTATGGTTGGAATTCGCTGTGTGAACGCATATATTGAGCATGTGGCATCCCATCATTAACCACTTGTTACCATTTACACAAACTAAGTGACATTAGCTAAGTTAGTGTGTGTACATTAATGAAATAGGACAAATTACAGCCAGAATAGAAGGTTTCTGAGTCTTACCTGGGGCAGGTTCCTGGATCTTTTCCCGCTTCCGCTTCTTTTTCTTTCCCTATAAAACAGCCAGAGGGATATTTAAAGGGCCGCCACGAAAGCATCACACTTCTGCCATTTGTCAATTAAAAAAATACTCCTTAGTAAGCTGAACTGTAATACAATAAAATAATAAATAAAATAAAAGTCCAATACCCCCTTCCCAATTCTTCTGGATTCCACGTTCTAATCACCAATCAGAAAGTTAAACAAGAATAAAACATCTGCCCCTGCTCCAATTGACACGACAAACACTCCTCCAGAGTGAGAAGTCTGGACTGCTTTAGGATTTGTAGCTTACCCAAAATCCCCTGGCAGGATGACTATAGGTATAGATAGTGCCGCACTGTCATTTTGCAGTCCAATATGAGCCACGCTTTGGTTGCCTGCTGTAAAGTCTGATAATCCACTTATTCAGTCACTAATCTGTGTATTCTAGCCCTGGCTGACAGAACCAAGAAGCCCAGAGCAGTAGAAGCGTCGATGACAGAGCAGGGATACGCTCAGAATCCTTAGCACTATTAAATACAAGTGTGCTCCCACCACTAATATATAAGTGGAGATGAAAGTTCATCTGTCTTTGAAGCGTTTCGTTTTAGTCCTGTTGCTTTTCCGTTGGGTGATTAGTGTGAAAGCCAGGTTTTAGTTTTAGCATCACATCCTGGCACTTCATATTGAGTGAGATTTATGCCGGTTAAAACTTCACACCATACATTTTGGAGATGAATTCTACAAGCCTACTGCCTTGATATCTGCCACACATGTGCAAACTAAAGGAATAATTGTATGAAGTTAATAATATTGAGTAAATGGTTAGCATTATGTTAGCATTATACACTTCTTTCTTACTGAGGTTCAGATTGTGACAGAGCGGCACTAAGGCAGTTGATGAAAAAAGCTCATGAAAACACTAAGTAAAATGGCTATTCACATCACATCCAAAAAATTTGGCAAAATGAAATGCTTATAACAAGATGCAAGTGGCCTCATTCATGTACCATAAGCGGAATGGATAAATGTAAATGTGTAAAAACATTCTAATTCAACAATTGAAGAATTGAAAACGGTCACATTCAACGTTACTTCCAAAAGAGCATTTTTACAATTTACACAAACTTCTCAGGCTTGCGTTTCATGAATCAGTCGTAAAACCAACATCACTTAAATTGGAATAATTCGCGCAAGAACAATTTACACAAATTCATTCTGCTCATTCCTGTGCTTCATTTCTGAGACTCGAGCTGAACAAATTTATCATAAAACCATTCTTATGTAAAGAATCACTTTCAGTGCAACAATTTACGCCATACATTTTTTTTACGCAATAATTAACAATTCTGCTTGTGTTTCTGAGCCTCAGTTATGAAACTCAAGAAGAATGTGTAAATCAGCCATAAAACCCTTTGTTTGTAAATTTGTATGAATACATTCAATGCAATGATTTTCAGAAAAGCCTTTTTTGAACAATTTACACAAAAATGAGTCCCAATAAAAAAATCCTTAAAATTTTTTTTCTGAATAACCATCAATAGTAGTCATGTAGGCCAAGTTGATATTTCTTTAATTAAATACAACAAATTGGTATCTATCTTGTGAATATTTGCATTTAAATATTTGAAGAGATATTTGATTAGACTTTTTATACCTACGGTTACACTTTTACAATTTTAGTGTCCTTGTTACACGTTACATGTAGTTACTGTAGTAATAACTTAAATTATACATAATTACATGCAACTAAACCCTAACCTTATAGTAAGTACATGTAGTTAACTATTATTACTCCGTTCTTTGAATGTATAATTACACTAACACGGACACCTTAAAATAAAGTGTAACCAAACCTACTTGTTTCACAACAGTTTTTCGTAAAATTAACATTCGGACTATAAAACTAGCAACAGACTTGTGAATCGTGTCATCTGTAGTAGTGAGTATGCATATATTTTCACGTTTGAAGACATTCACTGCGAGCATTATATTTACTCTCATGCAATCAACACACGACACAACTCTCACTCTTAGGCAGTGTGTTGGTGTGGACACTTACATAATTGTCTCTGGCAGACCATCCTGGGTAAAGCTGCATATGGAGCTGCCGTTCCTTGCGGGCTAATTCGTAATACTTAGCTTGCTCTTCCCGAGATAAAGCATGCCACTGTTCGGTGCAGAGGGAGATTAGAGAGAGGGGAGAAAAAAGTAGTCAATTACTGACATGCACTTTTAAGTTCCTTCCAAAGAGACGCATGCTGGCGTTTGGCTAAAAATCCTTGTTAACTCAACTGTTGTGTGTGTGGTGTGTGTGCAAGGCCGCCTTAATGCACGGGCTTACCTGGGCTGAAGCCCAGGGGCCTCGCAAGTTTAGGGGCCTCCGATGGTCGGTGTTTTTTTTTTTTTTTTTTTTTTTTCTCTTTTTTTTTTCTTTTTTTTTCTCGTGTTCAAGGCTCTAAAGCTATTATCTGAATGTCTATAGTTGCTTACAATGTTAGTCAGACTGACAGCTCCCCCGTGACAGGTGAAGTGACAGCTCACCACCAGGGGTGGTCTCCCTTCCTGCGCTGCTGGGTGTGTCCGTGTCATTAATTTAGTCGGAAGTTTGAGAGCGGTGATCAGAAAAGAAAAAATTAGTCGGAAGTTTGAGAGCGGTGCCCAGAAAAGAAAACTCCTTATTAAGGAGTTGCGCGAAAAATGTCTGCTAAAGAGCATCCCAAAGCTCACCGGATTTTTTAAACCAGCTTCTAGTGCTAGTGAAGATGCATCCAGCACCGGAGAAACATCGCTTCACACACCGGAGGGAGCGGAGGAGGTGCAGGCCGCGCCCGCCGCGCAGGTGGACGAGGAACAGCAGAGGACTGCCAGCAGCATCAATAGAGGGGAGGAGGAGCGGGGTGCGGGTGAGTCTCAGAGAGAGGACCAGGCCGCAAACCAGTCAGATGATATAACAGTGACCCGGGCCGCTGGGGAAATAATATTGACCCACAAGTGCGGGCTTATTGGGCGAAAATGGGACCGAAGGTCTGTCAAAATAAAAATGCAGACGTGTCAGCATCGGAACGCAAATATAAACAGCAGAGAAGATTTTTCTCAAAAATGCATTTCAAACGCAAACTCAGTAATGGAGAGTTTGTGCCCAGAGAATGGCTCTGTTATTCACCATCAGTAGGTAGTGTGTTTTGTTTTGCATGCAAACTATTTGGCCAGAACACGGAGAAATCAGCATTTGTGAGTGGGGGTTATTTTGACTGGAAACATGCAAATGATCGTTATCAGTTATCAGTTATTAATGTTTGTCCAGACACTTCTAAAAGTACGAAAACACTTCTTTTAGAAGTACGAAAGCACTTCTAAAAAGGTAAGAAAGTACAGCTTGTGCTGTTGTGCAGGTTTTAAATTGTTGTGGTTGTGCATTGTTTTAAGAGAAATTAACATTTATACTGCAAACCTTCTATAAATGTTGCTCAGTTTTTATCTTCTTGATACCTGGCCAAAAGTGGTTTGGCCGTGTTGGTGTTGCTATCCACGGTGCTGAAATGAGTGTGTTTGTGTCTGTGCAGGTGCATGTCCAACGCATTCTCATCCTTGGGCGTCATATACTGTCTACATCCAACGCACATGGCACCCTTTAGCGTCAATATGACACGCACAGAGCTTTGTTCGGTTATGGTTGGGTTTAGGTCTGGGGTAGGGTTAGGGTTAGACCGCTAGGAGGCGCCTTCTGGCCCATATATATTGACGCTAAAGGGTGCCATGTGCGTTGGATGTAGACGATATGTCAAAAGCGTCAGTATATGACCAAAAGGCCCGCTGAGGTCAGAGAAGAGGCTCCTACATTTATCTGTTGCTGTTATTATCAGTTATATCAGTTCAGACAGGTTGAGTATGTTTGTGCAGACAGGTGATGGTTGGTGATGATGTTTTTCATAATAGTGTTTAAAATCACACATTTTGGTTTTCGTCAACGTAAGTTGCTTTGTTGATAAATAAAGTGTCTTGTGTTTATGCTCAAGAGGGCTCAGTGATATTTTAATAACAATATTATGGTGTTTTCTGGCTCAAAGAAGGAAAACTCACTGTTGTTGCCAGGTCTTGAAAGAAACTAATGCATTTTATGATGTAGATTACACCATTTTAAAACGAGACTAAATTGAGTGGATGGCGGGGGGATTTGGGGGGCCTACAAAACCTCTCAGCCCCAGGGCCTCCCATTAGGTTAAGGCGGCCTTGTGTGTGTGTGTGTGTGTGTGTGCGTGTGTGCGTGTGTGCGTGTGTGTGTGCGTGTGTGCGTGTGTGCGCGTGTGTGTGTGTGTGTGTGTGTGTGTGTGTGTGTGTGTGTGTGTGTGTACGCGCGTGCCTGGGGGTGGAATGGAACATGATGAAGAGATTAACATGTGCAGCGATGAGAGAAGGGAAGAAAAAAACAAAACTTTGATTTCATATCAAAACACTGGTTCCAATTTAGCGGCGCTTTACTTCAAACCATGTCAGGGTGCAATTACCCCACACCGCCGCAAAACGGTCCTTTGCTGTGGCTAGCCGCCTCAAACCGCCATAAAGCATTAAATATGTTTAACGGTTCCTCTTTTTCCAATTCCGAAAGAGGAGTAATACACAGTTAAACCAGCTACCTGCCCAAAGGCCCCAATTTCTGAACCGCCAGCTTGTGTGTTGGTGTACTTGTTATATTGAGTTATACAGATGTGCTAACTATGATAGACCCTTTCGTGAAGGAAGTGTCGTGGTGCAAGAGACCCCAAGGCGCGAAGGCGAACCATATACGTACCCTCCGGCCGAGGATCTGATTGATTGCGGCGCTCTCCTTCAGCGTGCATTCGGCCACCACATTGGCACGCATCTCTTTCATATAAAGCATGAAAGCGTTTAGAGGTTTCTTGATGTGAGGTCTTTTGGGCTCCTGCTCTTTTCTCTGCTCATGCTGAGATTTCCTGGAGAAACAGGAGGAGGAAAGAGTTAAAAAAGGGGGGAAGAATTATTAAGTGATACAGGGAAATACAAAGGGGAAAACCGCTCAGAGGGAGGCACGAAAGCGGCTGCCACAGCGACGCCATGGCGTGTGAGAGCGCCGAATGTCTGATTCCAACCACCAATCAGAAAGCTGCATGAGAGAACAATCTGGGAGCCAGTGCCGAAAAGCTAGCAGCGGCTTTTAATTATGTCCATTTGGGTGCTTTCATGCAAAGAGATTACTTCACCAGTAATGGCAACCAAACCTTCATATTCCCTCTCTCTAGTCTACGAGAGTCCCAGTGTTTCACTCCCATTGGTGACCTAGAGCTGATACCTCTTGCCAACTGCACGACTCATGATCGTTGAAATCAGATGCACCAAAAAAAAACAATTGAGCTGACCGATAAATGGTATATATAATACGGTTCTATTATATTTTGTGTGAATAAATAAAAAATAAAACAGAAAAACTAAAATCAATAGTTTTAAAGTCGCAATGAAATTAAAGTAGCAACAGATCTTTTGATTCATATTGACAGATTATTGAAAAAATGTAGGGTGGGACTTTGAGATGTGGGCGTTGCACTCAAAAGTGGCTTGCAAGGGCAGGGTTTAAGCGGACTAAGGCTTTGTCCACCACACGGAGAGGCGTTTAGCTGTATACGTAAAGATCGTGTATCATATCGCCGTTTGGTCCAGACGGATCAGGCGTTTTGGGAGCCTGAAACCGCTATTTATTTAAGTGCGACACACTTGCGTTTTTGTGTGTACAGCCAAAGCCAGCCAATCGTATATTTTGTGAAGCGATGATGTCATCACCCCACGTGTCGACCCTAGCAAAACACCGCTACGTCACGTAACAGCAACAACAACTGCGGACTACATGCTTGTGTTCATGCTGCAGAAGCTACTGAGCCCTATTTTATTTATTTATTATTTACTTGTATGTATTTTTATTCAATTTCTTTATTTGACTTCTTTATTTATTCATATTTTCTTTCTTATGCTATGATGCTTGTCTGTTGTCCGATTAGACATTTCATATTTTGTACCAGGGGAGTAGCTAGGGACTCATCGTGCCTTAAAAAGAGTCCATATGAGGTGCGTAGACAAAAAAATCCAATTAGAGAGTCCGCACACTCCAAAGACAAGATTGTCAAAAAGCAAGATAAAATCAAATGCTTTTACTGAAAAAAGTGGCAAACGTTTTGGTCACATGTGCCCTTTCTCAATGCCAAGCTTACAACAAAACATTTAGCTATTTAAGGGTGGGGTAAGCGAGATTTCAAAAACGCTGTTGGACATTGTTGATATTTGATTGTTAAAAAAAAAAATCTTTTTTTTTTTTACAGTACACAATAGTGATTACAAACGAGGGTTTGTTGTTAGTTGCCAACAGCACAGCAGCTCCAGATAAACGATGACACTCAAACCCAGTTACTCACGTGAAGAGCGAATCAAAGCAACGTCCATATCTGTTTTCAGGCCTTCCCGCCTAGCTCTCTCCAGCACTTAATATTTTCTCATATTAACGCAGCTCCCTTCCTTTTCCAGTGATTTCTTCTGAGCTTTTGTATTGTCTCATCTCCATTTCTGCAGTCTTTCTTCAAATCTCCCTCTCTTGATTGTCTCTGTCCTCCACCGTCATACTAAATCTGATTGGCTACACACGTTTGTTGTTGTTTGTGTCAGTCCGACTAACTTACAAACAGCATTTTTCAAATATATCGCTTTTCCCGCCTTTAAATAAATAGTGTTTTTAAAAATTAACTAGATGACGGGCATAAGCATGCACAAATAAATATACTATATCAGCCAATATATCTCATATTAACCAATATCAATAAATTAAAACAAAAAATCTCTAATATTGGCCAATAACCAGTGCTGTGTAAATATATGTGCGATCAGCGAACACAATGACGTTGATTGTATTTTTAGCATGCTGTAGAAAGCTTGCAGCTGAATGGACGAGACACTCACATGTGCATCAGGTCTGTGTCGTGATGCGGTTCGTGTTTCACCTGCGGGTTGACAATGGCGGGATGGGGGATTCCCGTGGCATGGGGTCCAGGAGGGCCTGGTACCATGTGATGAGAGAACCTGAAAGTGAAAAATAATGCGTGTGGGTAAATGTATCATTCACCATCCGTATTCATAGCTAATATTAACCTTTTGAATATTCATGCGCTCAAAATAAGTCTATTTAGCCAATGTATGTGATTTTCTGTCTCTACTTTACACAAATAGCTCTAATACAACCTGATCTGCTTACGTCAAAACCATTCGTTTCACAGTTGTCGAAAAGCGACGTTCTCTTTAAATGTAGCCGTTTGTGCACTCACCATCCCAGTGGAGGGGTCATCTGTCCAACTCCCCCAGGGGAGAGAGGGTAGAAATTGGGCATGTCTGGTCCAGGATGATGCCTGGGCATACCTGCTTCAGGATTCAAGAAGAAGCGGATGAGAAAACGACAGTGCGGGTGTTAGTGTGAGACAGACACATCTGGAAAACAGCAGTGTGACATCAATGTGTGCTGCACAGTCGGGCCCTACGGTCCGGTGCGGTGCATAAGCGGATCATGGGATAATTAGGAATGCTTTTGCTCTGTTCTAATAAGCCCCGCTGATATGATTCACGCTGCTTATGGATGTCAGTTGGCCTGCGGTACTAAGCTTCTCAACTTCACCCCAAACACACGCGTGCACACTCACATAAACACACATTTGCACCAAGGTCAAGACTGTGTTTGTGTATAAAGACTTAAAACCGAGGAGGGAAAAGTGAAGTAAGGCCCTAGGGCTAAATTAAACTGTCAAAAGGGTGTCCGTGGAAGAGCCCCAGGGATATATACACAAACAGCAAGAACATTCAGTTTAAAAACAACCCATGCATTTACCAACTGATCATTTTTCTTTCACATGGAGCTCAGAATGTGTGGTCTGTCACTGCAAAAGGCTAAAATAGGGTTTAAATTACTGCGCTAAGTAGTAGATAGCATCATTGTCTTCCTCATGCACGGCCTAGGTGACATGAGCCAGCAGAAAAGGAAAATCATTCCAGAATGATGAAAATAAACATTTAGTTTTTACTTTGGAATAATATGCACAGTAGGATCACCAGGAATGTATATCTAAAAAGGTAGGTCTACTTTGATTTCACGCCGACTATCTGTGCTTTCTATGCGAAGTAAAAGGACTGAAACATTAAAACACTGCACATTTACCTGAATTCTTACTGAAAAAGATCTTGAAAAGGCTAATCTCTCACATATTCTTTGTGGAAGTGTATTATCCATTCCGCCCTCGGCGTATTATGTCTGATGAATAAGTGACTCCATGTTTGTGTATGAAAACAGAGCAAGTTTTGGATCATTGGCCAATCTGCTTGTGGCGTGCAGCCTCATTCAGGCTATTTATAGCTCTCCAGACCTCCTCCACTTCATCACATCCTGTCTGCCCTCTCCCTCGCTGGTTGCCACAGAGGTGAGTGCTAGCCGGAAGGAGCACATATGGAGTTGGGTTCGCGTGCAACAACGCCTGCCAAAATTCTCAACGCCCCTTTAAAACTGTAACCCCACCACCTTTGACAGACTTGGGGGAAATAGGATTCTACCAAGAATGAATTGTTAGCTTATTAAACTGTAAGTGTATAGTTCATGTCTCTTCGGATCAGTGATATTAGAGAAATAGTGCTTAAGAACACCAGGAAATAACATTCCATCACATAGCAACAGACTTAAAGGGACAGTACACCCAAATTGAACATTTTGTCATTTATTCAGCCTCGAGTTATTCTAAACCTGTATTTATTTTATATGTGGAACACAAAAGAATATATTTTGAAGAATGTTGATAACCAAACAATTTTGATGACCAATGATTTCCATTGTACTGAGAAAAAAAAATCTCAATAAATCTTATATTATGCTTCACAGAATAAAGTTAAATAGGTTTGAACGAGTAAATTACATATTTTTAAGGTTTGGGTGAATATGATTTTTTTTCTTCATATTGTTTCCAGTTTCCCTTAACTTCCTTTGCCTATCCAAAACAATTTTCTTTTCCGCTGATGTAATATCAGAATAATATCAAAGCCTACATTTAAATTGTTCTAAAAATGTATTAAAATCAAGCTCAGTACTATATAAATTTCCACTGAATATTCTGTTTTACTCAGAAACGTCAAAATGCGTTCAATGTATTTTGAATGCTGCTTTTAGTTAAAGGTGTTTTTTCATGTTAAATGTTTTTTCATTTTTTTTCATGTTAAATGACATGTTAGCCCAACTTAATGGTTAATTGCTTGGTGATCATCTTCTTTACCTGGTCTACAGATCTATTTCTGTCCTAACTTGTTTATTTATGAGATATGTGCACAACGTCATAACGGATTTTCTTTGAGCCTAAAGTCAAAGTTGGGGACAGTCAATTATAAGGATCATAGTGGAAGCTAATTGGAACTGGTTGTAATTTTGAATTTTGACTATATAATTTAGTTTTGTATGCATTTGTGTAGCTCATGGATATTATAGTTAACTAAAATAAAAATAAAACCATTTAATACTTATTGTACAGGCCAATGGCAGACGTAGTTATACGTAGTGATAGCTGCTAAAGTGTGATTTTAGATGACTTTAATAGTTTGCAATGAACAACAGTAGCGTATTTGTGCGGTTTGCGTGGGTTTACCTTGCTTGGGATTGAGGTCCTGTGGGTGGTGTCCCGAGTGTGGGCCGGGGGCGAAGTGCTCGTCACTGTATGTGATCAGAGGGGTGAGGGGGTGAACGGCATGGGACGGCTGAACCACCGGCACCTTATTTGACTGTAAAACACAGAGGGGAAAAGAATTATATTAAAAAACATCAAATGTGACCGAGGCATTCAGACTAACAAATGGGCAACAACCCAAAAAAGTTGAGCATGCACACATCACCAATGCTGATGTGTGGATTGTCTACTGCAGTAGTTTGGGGCAGAAACAAATGAATAAAGAAGGGGGTTGGGAGAGACAGAGTGTGGGTTAGAGGAGGAGAGAATGAGGAACAGGGAGGGAGGATGGGAACGCCACAGGGCAGAGGCAGACCAGAGGTCTCGGGGCTGAAGATCAAAGGGAATCATTAGCCAGTGAATAAGGGAGTTCATTACAGAGCCCCGGCCGTCTGCGGTGGAACTAAGCAGGGTTAATCACGTCAGCAGCGGACTCAACACACACACACACACACACACACACAGCTCTGAGCTGACTCACAAAGCAGTGCTCTGCACACCACAAAAGGACACCAAGTACACAGTGTGCAAGAACATGTAGCAATTTTTCGGATAATTGGTGAGCTTCTCCTTTACCTGGTCTACATATTATCTATTTCTGTCCAGAATAGTTTATTTATGAGAGACGCATCTGCCAAACTCTGGATTTTCTTTGAGCCCGAAGTCAAAGTTGGGGGCTTGTCAATAAAATAATCAAAGTGGAAGCTAATCGGTACTGGTTGCAATTGTGAATTTTGACTAATTTAATTTAATTGTATATGCATTTGTGTAGCTCATGGATATTATAGTTAACTCAAATAAAACCATTAAAGAACATTTTTGTTACTTGAAATACTATAAATGTATAAACAAAACAAAAAAACTTTTTTGCTGTAACACTTCATTTTCATTTTGTTGAACTTGATGTACTAAAACAGCTAAAACAAAAAATAAATAAAACAAAATAGTTTATAGATATAAAAAAAAAACTGGAAAGTATAAAAATAAAAACTATTTCAAAATATTGGTAAAGACTATAGTAGAAACTCAATGATACTAAATCAACACTTTGTAGCTTTTTCTATGAAAGCTTATAGAAAAATATTTTCATGAGCCAAATCTCTTTCCCATTGATCAGTGTGGTAGCATGAGAATGATGAAATACATAAAGCATCATTACACATGCACATCCTTCACCATTCATTATTTTGCACTAGCGCGATAAAAACGGTCCTGTATTTGCTAGCAAGTAAAAAAAAAAGACACTTGAACACACATTTGTTCATTATGAGTGGAAAATTCCCAGGAAGACTTGAAGGCAGCTTATAATCAAATCACATTTCAACAAATGCAACAAAAATGTCCTATGAAATCAATCTGAATACAAAAACAAACATGAAATCCCTTTAAAAAATAAAATAATTTATTGATTGCCTACTGTTCCCTAAAACTTAATTAAGGTTCAGCTGCATTGAATCTCCACGACTTTATCCGTCTCGCGCGGGTAAGAAGCGGCCCACCCGTGCCACAGGCAAAACTCCTACAGGCATGAATGAGTGGTTTGTCCTAATTTGGGAGCAAAGGTTGCTGTTTCCGACCAGCTAATTGGCCAGAGAGGCAGGTGTAGGGTGCCATTTCCTCGGCAGACGCACTGCTGTAAAACCATGGGGAGGGAAGAGTGTGTCCGTGTGTGTTTGGATGGGGGCGTTATTGCGGAGTCTCTCAGACACTGGAGCGTCTGAGAGGGAGGACGATGAGATGAATGGCATTCTCTGGAAAGATCCCAGCTCTGATAGCCAACACTTGGAGTTCCAAACACGTCCAAAACGCCTACATTTTCCAAGGCATTTTTTGGGAGTCTTGATACTGATATTTCTTTATTACTCAATGCTTTTGAAAATGCCAGATGTAGGACATGCACTTGGATCCTTTGTTGGTCCTGGAAAAACAAATATAGTCCTATCCCTATCCCTAACCCTAGTAAAAACCAAAGGAAAATGTTAGGTTGATCATGTTATTGAAGCCCTAAGCTCTAAGTGTATCCCTAAAATATGCTGGGAATGTTGTTCCAAGACCAACAAGGATGTTGAACAAGGAGCGTGTCCTATTTGGTGTAGCAAATAATATATTTAACCACTTTTAGAAGGTTATTTCGACCCCACTTTTGGGGTAATAATAACTTAAACGTATATAAACTTTGCTTTACTTCAGTACAAAGGAAACAAATTGTAGCCAGCTGGAATGTCGTTTTGAGACCAAGAACAAGCCTCTGCCAACCTTTCACATCTGCAGTCAATCCAACAAACTTGAAATTGGTACTGGGCAAACGTTATGTGCCCAATTAATATTCATGAGGCAGGCTGACAAGGTTTATGATGGGTCAGATTCTGTCAGATGATTATTTTTTATCAGTATGATGGCTGATATAATCTAAATAAGTGAATTCACATGCTTCAAATTAAACAAACAAACAAACAAATTGTATACACTGGTGCTGTACAGATAAAGTAATAACATAAAAAAAATATAACATTATTATTAATTAAAAACAATAGTAAAACATCTGCTTTGCTCTTTTTACAAAATACCGTAATAAACTAAAAAACTAAAATTAGCCTGTTTATAATTCACTCCATCATGTGGTTTAAATACAGGTTCAACTGATGGTCAGAGGTCACGGCTAATCTGGACTAGTAGTTTTAAAAAGGCTCTTTTGCTACCTTAAGGAAACCTGTTCCCTGACTTGCCCTCATTACTAATATGACTGGGGGGCAGTAGCTACTGTGAAAGGCCTTCACTGGAAGACTGCACGATAGCATCCTTACCCCCTCTTCATTTTACGCCTCTCAGCTCTTATTGGCTTTTCCTCTGGGAGAGAGATAAGAGGCAGGCATATTTTTCATTTAAGCCCCTAGTCTCTGTCTCCGAGTAAAGGAGAAAAAGCGATACCAAGGAGTGGAGGAAGAACTTAAAACAGTTCGAGTTGAAGAAAGGAGTCCAACGCAAGCATCATACAAAAGACACCACAACTCTCCAGTGTCAATACGGGGTCCTCGACTCACGGCAACCATGAAAAGTGGGAGCTGGCACTTTGCGTTCCACCTTATTCGATCGGGGCCTCTTTTATGTCCTCTCAGTCGCAGCTGTCAGAGCCCATTTCTCTCAACTTCTTAATAAACTGCCATCTCGGAGCATCGCATGAAGCTAAAATTCCAGCAGGGAACCTCAAGACTGCCGTGCCAATTCGTAGGGGCCCCCGAGGCACAACCTTGAAAAATGCTCACTCTTCCAAAAAAAAAAAAAGAAATAAAAATGTCATATTTAAAATACATTCAGCTTTCCAAAAATGTGGTTGCCTTTAATATACGAAGGCAGGGTTTGGTTCTTTTGGCTTTCTGTGGTCTTAAATAAAAGTCACGCAGAGTGATTCACCGCCACTCAAGGCCATTCAAATCCTTCCAGGTGGTTTGAGATCACAGGCTGCGCCACCCAGTTCCCAGCCCGGCTCAATTGCGTATTAAACTAAAAACACTTTCGCCCAACCCGACCAGGAAGTGGCCGGACACCCCGAATGCCCACAGGAACCCGGGTCGGATGGTGCCATGGCGATTTATCCCCAAGGATCTCTCAGGGGCCAGATTTTTCACAGGCCAGGGCGACAGGATATGGCACGGACGTACCTCCCCCCGTTCTCTCTTTTATTATGAAGAAAAATAATAGGCTTAGGTTTTTCTATTCATATTTGCAGAGAGGCGGTGCCGATTGAAAAGAAGCATGTCCATTTAGGATTTTATAAGCAGGTCTGGCCAACCCTGCCTCTAGAGCCCCTCAGATGTGGTTTAAAAGAAATTTCATTGTGCAGAACTCAAGCTGGCTGAGGGCCGGCAGAAAATCCAGAGGAAAAAGCAAGAGTGCGGGAAATGGCAAACTTGGGTGCAATGAGTTGGGAGACAAAATGGACACTGTTCAGTTCAACAACCTCTCCAAAAAAGCACCTCTACTTCAACCAATCAGCACTAAACACTGAAAGCTAATGAAAATGATCAGGTCTAGATGATGACCCCTTTTGTCTTTCACAGCAGGTTGAGGTTTACCATCCAGATATGGCTTTCCTAACCCAAAACCTAACCAGGCTCATTGCAAAAAAAATGCATGTGGCGACATTTCTGCAAAATGACATTAAGTTGCTTCTTACGTGTTTCGCAACACTTTCAAAGTGAAACGTCCAGTGAGTAGCGCTAAAAGCACATCAACTTTTATCCTAAACAGATTTGGTAACGCTTTATTATGTTGGTTGTTGTATGCATCGCGGCAGTTCAGAAAGGAAATGTCTGGCGAGTTGCACTAAAAGGTTAATGCTCCATCACGTTTGAAAATAACATACCAACTACACTAATCCTGACGCTAAACCGAACTAGTAGTGTTGACAAAAGCCAGCGTTGAGATAAAACACATTTGTTGAAGCAACCATGCTATTTCCGCTGATTCTACAAGACTTTGAGCTCGTTTATCGTGACTGGTGTTTCATGGGATTCGTTCCCGATCGCTTCGCAGCGCAAGTTCAACACTATACCATGTGAGTTACAGGGCAAGTTTACCACATCAGAAAAGCCATACATATGGAGCTGGTTATGTGATGCAAATGTCTAAATAGATTTGTTTACAAATCATGCTCTATGGTAAAAATGTTATTAACTGTGCAAAATAGTCTTTATTAACAGATAATCGGTCTCTGTGAGTGGTAATGTAAAAATTGTTGATGTTTTACTGCCACTAGTGTTCATTTCAGCTGAAAACTGCAGTTAAATACTTGTTTTTGTAGTTTTGCCAAAATGTAGGTAGAGGCAGATTTTACCAATCATCCTATGTTGCCCAAAATATTGTCAGTATGTTACCAACAAGCGTTTTCTTCGCACCACCAGCCCTTTGTCCTCTACTCAATTATCTCATTTCCGTGGTGTTGAGGGGAGGGGGGGATAATAATCGCTTCCCTCTACTGTAATTTATATGCAATGAGGACTCCTCATGCCCGCGGCTACAATAAAGCGGCAGAGTGAAAGAGTGCAAGGTGTTTTGCAAACATTCGAGAGTTGGCAACTTAAGTGGTAACGACAGATTGCCATACAGCTACAAATCTAGGTGAAATCCCTCTATACTGTTCACGAGAGAGATGACCACACATGAATAAAAGGAGATTAAAGAGTGAATGCAGTGCATGCATAGGTAGGTTCAAACAAGCCATATATTCAGGTCGTTCTGGGTTCAATAAGCATAATAAATCACCACATAAAATATAGGCCTGTTTCAATTAATCCACATATGAGGCAAGGTCAGTAAGCGATTCTATCACACTAGGCTTGTCTATGTCAGCATGTGTATAAGTCTTGTGGCTATACTTTTGAAACGGTGAGTATTTTAGTTGTGTTTGTAAGACGAATGAGTTGAAACTATCTTCTGTGATAAATTGACATTGACACAATGGTAATTTTAACCCTGAAAATTCCTTTAAAGCACTGTGTAAGATGCCTAACTTTCCCAAATCAAAATCAGATTAAGCAATAATAATAATAAAAATGCTGTTGAAAAGAAAAAAAAGAGAATGCTGGTGTTGGAACATGGAAGTTACAACCATAACAAAAATTATATATATGAATGAATAAATAAATCCAGTGGTGTCGTACAGAAAAAAAAGAATAAACTAACAATAATTGTTAGAGGAGGGAGTTGTAAATTGTAAACCGTAAATTGACATACACAAAGGTAACGTATATTTAACCCTGAACACTTCTTTAGCACTATACAGCTAAATTAGAATAAACAAGCAAAAACCAAAAAATTGTTGTGAGAAAAATGTACTTGCTATAGGTTTGTGACTATTGAAACATTTGACAAAACATAGTCCAGTCCTGAATAGAAACACACCCTGTACTAACCAGCCCAAACAGTTCTCGCCCACAAACACACACACACACACACACACACACACACACACACACACACACCCTAGCCCAGGTGTTCATACTCGCATCCCATTGGTGGAATGCATGACATTTAAATAACAAAGATAAACACACACACACGTTGCCCACTCAATTCGATATATTGGCCCCTTTAAAGCCCCAGTAAGTGAGCAACCCAAAATAAAGAGAGGTCTCGAGCGGTGGGTTATAAATGGAATGTGATATTGGCAGGATGGCCTGTTGGCTCTGGGGCTTAATGTAACCAAACCCAATTAATGAAGAGCTCTCATGGCACATGCCACATGCCCAAGGTAACGATACAAACAAGAGAAGGAAGCGAAGGGTGGATGGAGAGTGAGAGAGGTAGAGGAGACGGGAACGAATGGAGGAAAGCCTGCCCTAAAGGCTTTAAAAGGAAGAGCGGAGCAAGAGGATGAGCGAAAGACAGACCTTATTTTAATCATTCTCAGGGACACGTCTATTTTGAACATTGTTTTAGGAACCTGGATGTTACACCCACCAATAAATAATAATCTAAAATAAAATAAAAACTATATTTTACATTTGATCAGGTGGTTTGTACAGAAAAAATAAATAAGAAATGATAAGATATTCTTTAGGTTTTTACAACAACAAAAAACTAAACAAAACCATAAATGGGGACTGTAGAAAAACAATTAGCACCATATTAAGAAGAAAATAATTTCCAAAAATAATTAATAACAATAATGATAATAAAATAAATAAAATGTATTTAGCCATACCAACTGTTCAATCCATGTGCTAGCTTAAGTTCAAAGCATGGCATTGAGAAATTTGACAGCAGTGCACCAGCTGTCATCTGCAATACTCAAGCAGAGGAGCAGAACATCAAACATCTCACCCATTAATGGCCCAGAAAACCACATCACCGGCATATGCAGTGCTGCATTCTGGCAGATGTGAACCATAAAACAAACACAAATCTGATACATAAACGCTGGAACTGCGCCAACTTGAGGCGACGCACGCCACGGAAAGCTCATTGAGAATAAAATACAATATTTATCAAGACAATAAGGCGACAATAATGCTGCCTAACTGACAAAAAAGGATTGAGTGGAAAGTGTTGAGTGTGGGCTGTGTGACGACAATTAACAGACTGCGTTTACAATTATATAGACATTGCTGATTGGTTGTAAGGTAATATCGTCACAGTTTTGCATTGCGTGGAGGTTATATAAGGGTCCTCAACATCCTGCCGCACGTTCACCTTGAGGCTTACGCAGGGCTCACTTTCACAGCAGGACCTGGTCACTTCAAAGCGCCACCGAAAGGTCAAACATTCCACTGAAGTGGACCGGTGTCAGCAGGCAACGCAGCATCCACTGGCCAAACACACACACACACACAACGTGCCATTAGCATGCATTCTGACACAACAGCCACACACATTAAACTTTAAAAGCCAGCACGACTTCAACATGCCAAACACACGCATTCGTGATCCTCACAATGTTGTTGGAAGTGTGGAAAGCATGTGAATGAACACTTGTTTATTCCTTTCTTTCATACCGAGCCAGCTCTCGCTCTCGCTCTCACTCGGTTATTTATGGAAGGCCGATACTCCAACATAATCAGACTGGCCAATCGCTGCTATGCAATATGCTAGTGCTAGCTTTACAGACAACGAAAAGGAAACAGCTCGGTAGCAAAGCACAAATTAAAGGACCGCTAAATGTACATTAGACGCACTTTCTAAGGCTATTGGCATTACAACCCAAAGCATTAGCGTGTAACAGACATGAATGATCCCTCAAATCATGCGGCTTGAGTAGAGGCAGACTATTATTTTCAGACTTTTATTTTTTCAAGCGATCAGAATTTTTTTGTTGGGAGGCGACAGCATGTGCTCTAAAAGCAAAATAAATTTTTTTGCAAGTGTTTCCACGACTTTCCAAAAGAGGGGGAAAATATTGAGAGATTTACATTTGTAAAAATTTGACTAGATTTGCAATGTTGATAACTGTGGAAAAGCATCATCACAGTCCGTGAAAAGGGTCCATAATGATAACTTGTCAATAACTAAACTAAGGAGACAAAAATAAACAAATCATAAAATAAAAACACTTTTTAAGAAACAAATTAAGAAAATAAAAATACATGTAATTTTAATGTAAAAAACAAATACATAAAAAAAAAATATTTTAGGTTTTATTATATTTAAATAAACAAAACATTTAAAATATTAGTTATGTATATTTTATTGTATTTAAATGTATTTTAAATTAAGCATTTATTTAAATTCATATTTATTTTAATAATACTTTAAAATTGACATTAAAATAGATGCATTTCAAAAAAAAAATAGTCTTTTCTACAGAAATAATTGGTCCCACCACAAGGTTAAGAGCAGAATCATTACCAAAAAAAAATAAAAATTAATGTACCCATTTCATCTCCTCAATTGCTGTAATAGTTTATCCTCACGATAATAGCTCAGAACACCTAACTGCACAGCAATCACCAAAAACAACCTACCATCATGGCAGTGTGTTTTGCACAAGCAAGCGCCACTCAAACGCTGCTTCCCTCAAAACGTAAAAAAAATCAGTTTCTTCTACGACACAAATAAAGAAGGAAGCGGTGGAAGATATATTATCAAGTTCTCGAGTAATTTCTGAGCAGGCGTGAATGGGATTTGCCTGGCATGTGCAGACGGTGTTTGCCAGCACATTCACACAGGTATACGGCACATAAATGGCTGCCACTCTGGATTTGGGAGGAACTTGCAGCGAGGGGAGAATGAGACCTGTGGGGGAGCTTGTGACGGAGGGGTGGGACAATCCTCTCCCTCGCAGGCTCAGGTTAACGTTTGAGTGAAGCGGTGATCCTCTGCCACACGTGTGTTTGTTACCGTGTGACTGTACCTGCAACACCAGACGTGCTGGGCTGTAGTGAACGGAGCTACTTCAGATGCCGGGTAGTGACCTAGTTTCACACTCTCAGCAACAAAGCCTGAGCTTTACGGTCCAGAGTTAGGGATTGAGATGAGAAGAAAAGAGGAAGCAGAGCAGGGGGAGGGTGGGAAAGAGACAGAAGTCTACACCGGTTGAAAGCAAATTAACATAGCAGAAGATGTGGATTTGTGCTCTGCACACATCATAAACATTCAATAGTTGCATGCGCAGAGCACACATTTTCTCCGAGCACTGCAACGGTCATGTTATGACATCACGCTCTGTGGCGTCTTTTTTAAAAACAAGCTCAACGTATAACAATTATTATAAATCAAAAATATACAATCTACTCCACTTTCCTGCAATGCTGCAGCTTTAAAGATTGCGTTCTGTTAATTCAGTTAAAAGATCACTGCATCACATATCGATCTTCTATTAGACGCACGTCTTCACGCGATACAAATTCGCAGCTCAGAGTTCGCCAAATTGTAACTTAGCGAAAGGTTAAACTTCTTTGCATGAGCTTGTGTTTCCAGTGTCCAGCAATGGGATGAAATGTGCAGTGTAATTGCCCATTTAGGATACCACCCCCATATAAACTTTACTGAAAACCTTCCCCAAATAAACCCACTATATCCCAAGCATACAGTTATATTTAAAGGTAAAGTGTTTTCCATTTTCTAAAGTGCTAATGTGCCAAGTAAACTTTTCCACAGGTAGCAATGTCAATGTCATGGGTTTGATTGCCAGGGAATGCATGCAATGATAAATGATAAAATCATAATGAAATGCACGGTAAGAAGCGTCTGCCAATTGCGTAAAAGTACATTTCTGCAATGAAATTAAGAAGACAGTCAATACTGCTTGTTTCTTGAGATAAATGCAGTCTTCTGTATATGTTTGGAAACCATAATTTTTCCTATTACCTTTGCTGCCACTAGCACTGCAGAAAATACATACTCTGCCTTTCAAAGTTCAGTAAGAGATTTGAAAAACGCGGTTTCAATGTGGATCGGACCGAGCACCAAAACACACTTGTAGCCAATCAGTAAAGTAAGGGGGAGGAGAGAGAGCTCAGTGCACAAGACAGACATTAGCAGAGCGACTACTGAGAGAGAGAGAGAGATGGCAGAGAAAATACAAAAGCAGAAAATGCCAGGGGAATATAACTTTAAAAAGAAGGGTTACGATCACGCAAAACACAGCATATCTTAGTTCTGTGAAACACAGAAAAACCAACGTTACTCGCGTATCGAGAAGAAATAAAGCAACCTTAAAGGGATAGTTCACTTTAAAATGAAAATTCTGTCATCATTTACTCACCCTCAAGTTGTTTCAAACCTGTATTAATTTATTTCTTCTGCTGAATAGAAAGAAAGATATTTTGAAGAATGTCAGTAACCAAACAGTAGTCTGTACCCATTGACTTCCATAGTACTATGGAAGTCAATGGTCAAACAACAATTTTAGTCAAACAACAATTTTAATTTTAAAGTGAACTATCCCTTTAAGGCCTTCCTGCTCCTTAAGGTCTCTACAGTGCTGGAAAACTTCTCTGATATTAACGCAGGTCCTTCCCTTTTGCCTGACCGTAACCCGTCGTTTAAAATTTTAGATGTTCCAGGCTTACAATAGTAATTGTAAGCCTGGAACATCTAAACCTCCACCTCCCAGTTTAAGCATCAGTTCCCTAAGTGTTTCTGAAAAGTGAGATAACATACTCTTAATATATTATATGTTTTCTTCTTTTGGTTCCCCTTTTAGTGATCGCTTTAACTCCTTAATCTTGTCAAATTTTTTATATATTAGTTATGTGGACTATCTATCATGTTATGTAGGGATGTACATGTAGGGGTTATGTAGCTGCTCATGAAAATTAGGGATGCACGATATCAGCAACCATATCGGTATCGGCTTCATTTTTGATGTTATCGTTATCGGCCCAATACGAAAATTTGGCTGATATATTAAAGTCGATAAATAATGGATTATTTCCTTTAGCTGAGACACTTCAGATACGCACTGTTCGCCATGATGGTTTTGAATTGCTTGAAATATGATTGGAATCACTAAAAATATAAATTATATACAAATTTAGATTTAGGTTTATGGGCCAATATATCGGTTATCGGCTTTCAAATATAAAGGATTATCGGTCTCGGCCACGATTTTCATATAGCTGCATCTCTAATGAAAACTGTGGTTTTTGGGATGGAAGGGATGTCTTTGCCATCGAATAAGTAGAGGAGCTACATAACAATTCGCCCTGAATAATCGTAGGAACACGAAATGCTTTCACTTATCGATGACATCACACCCTCAGACGGCAGGCACAGCAGATTCCGCCCCATAGTATCTGTGATACGAATGTTACCTTTAATGTTCCTCATATCTTATGATGCTTTGGAATCATTTAGAACATTATATATGAAACCTTTGTATCTATTGTATTACTACATGTATAATTCTGAAAAAAAAGGGATTCCGCCATAGTTGCATATAGGGTACATGAATGTGGTACAAGACTATAGGCATTGGGTAGGGGCCTGTTTGTTTTGGTGATTTCAAATATCAACAGTTTTTGTTTACCAGAAATGCCCAATTCCGCAACATTCCGCATAAACAGTAAATAACAGTAAAGTACAATCGCGTACAGTATTCCGTTTATATGATTCTGCATTCCATCCACCTTTTTTTGCATGACAGAAATCATAAGGCATACGAAATCATATGACACTATGGTCACTAAATATAACTAGGTCCCTCCTTTATTGCAAGTCTATAAGATATTTTATCCACCAGATGAAAATGAAGTCTTATCACTACGAAAAATAATAGTAGCCTACACCTGTCCTCAACAAGCCATATGGTTGCATGTTATTCATGTTCCACTTATTTAAAAAACTGCTTTAGTTATTTCCCAAAATCAATTTTCTTATTATTTAGTTTGAAATCGTTACTTGTGCAGTTCTCCGTCACAGAGATAATTTTAAAAGTAAATGTGATATTTCTCAAAGACCGCAAGAGACCAAAATCTATTCTGTCAGATTCAAGACAGAGTAAGTCTCAATAAGACAGAGGGATCAATTGTAACAACCCTACATCTTCACTCTTTTATCACGTAAAGCCTTTGTTGCACTGTTTTGCTTGTAGGTAGGACAATACCGCATTACGCACAAACCTCTCATATAAATGTGGCCTCCCCACATTGTGAGGGAATTAGCTAGTTAACCTCAACACAACTGCTTTTCAATTTAGCATCAGCCAGTGAAAACCCTCAGTCTGAGAGCGCACACACACTCGCACTATAATCCCCGGAGAACAAATGACTTCTCTCAACCCACGCATGACTAGGGAGCACTTCAACAAGCTCTTGAAAGTCGGCTCACACACAGGACGGGCACCTCCCCCGGTTCGATACTTTTGAAGGAGTACTTTTGTGGCTATTGTCCCGACTAAAGCAAACAAAACATCGGCTGTGTGCAAACAAGGCGAGACGCGGCGGCGGAGTATGCAAACGTGCACGGGATCTTTGTTTTCTTGACTTTGTGCAATTTAAACAGGAGATAATGGGATAGGAGAGGGAACAGGTCCAAGATCTGGTCTAACGAAAAGGATTCAGAAAATTAGCCTAACCCTGTGTCTCCAAAATTGTTGTGCATCATCCATTTATATAACAGATTGAAAAACAGAAATGTAAATAAAAGGTGTCATGTGCTACAACAAGGCTTTAATTAATGTTCAATCTCAAAATGAGTTCATAAATAACATCACGTCATGGGCGTGTAGATACAGGACGAGCTGAGAAACCATCAGTCAGTAATTCTAATGCAGTAAGTTTTTCTTCAAAATGGCTCCAATGATTACAGACTAAATCTATAATGCATAAGCAGCATGAATGTATGCCATCTTGGATGCATTAATATTGATCAAAGACCAGGTATAAATATTATTGTATGCCAGGCAAACCTATCTAGAGTATTCTGCAGGAATATGAATTATACCTTAATGGATGGAGCGTTCCAAAACCTACAAAACTCCCAAAAAACTCAATGTACTACATAAGTCACAGCCAATCGGAATATATTTGATAATTTTGGCTTTTAATCCATGTCTGTTTCTGTTAGCTTTGGAGGTCATATGTGCAAACGTCAAGTAAATATGTATTTACAGTGTTTCTCCTCTGTTAAAACAGGCAAAAAATACTGATGACTCATCTTGCACTCAGGGGCGTACACAAATTATTCTCTAATGAAATGCTCTCAAGAATGAGAAATACCACCTTTCTGTAATGCAACCGACTAGCAATAACAACTCATGATTCATGACTATTTTTTGTCCACTAGAAATTTGTGGAAAACACTTTTTCAACTTTGTACTTAAATGTCTTACAACTGTTATTTGTGTCAACATAATATGGCCTGTATCCCTAAGGCCTAATCTCAACAGGACTGAAAAGGACATCATCAGAGAGATATTTTTATACATTTGTGTTCATAAAAAATACTTATATGCTCGCTCATTTGAAATATAGCTTCAAAACTTCAATATTTCAACCCATCTCCAAATCTTGGCAACTCGATGATCGCTCCAGCCATCTTTATGATTCTACAGCCAGGCAACGACATGCACCACAAAAGTTCAAACCTCCTAAGTGTACATTTTAAAATAATAGTGTCATCAAAACTATGAAATGACATCTCAGTTCTGACAAAAATTTTAATGAAATTCTTTTATTTTAATTTTTAATATAAATCACTAGTATCAAGATATCAATTTAAAATATATGAAAGTCCATCTTAGGCCCTATAACTGGTCACCATTTCTTTTAAAGTTTCACGATTTTTAATTCACTTTTGCCGTCACTGCATCATTTTAAATGGTGTGAGAAATACTTTTATAACTAAAAGTATACATTTCATGTAGTCTCAATTAACTAATCATAAAAGTCACATGCATTATAAATACAAAATATTCTAATTTAAAAAAATTAGTTTAGATGAAGAATGTAAACTTCCCAAAAGCATTTTGTAGACGTGTATCTACACAACTAATTTCAAACAAAAGGGTTTTAAGGTCTTGAGAAACAAATATAGTCAAGTTTCTCCAGAAGTTTGCAGGCCTAACATCAGTATATGTGGTCTCGAACCAAGATGTCAATTACATTTTATTATTATTACCTGCACATCCTTTGAGAGGCGCAGATGTCATTATTAAGCGCTGCAGTGGTTGCAAGAAGTTGGTGCACAAAGGCAAAGATGAACAAACGCAGTCTTGCCGAGTATTTTTATAGGTTTCATCATCCAGCATCAAACAACCGGGGAAAGTAAACAAAGTGCTACTCGTCTCGGGCCTCACATCCGCAACCAGAACGAGAGCGAGTTAGACTGAGAGCATATCATACAACAAAATAGGGGGTGAATAATAGCACACGTTCTAAAAAAAATACAGAAATGCCCGTTCTAGAGTGTATTTGAACATGCAGTCTCATATCAGAGGCTCTATATGTTTGTGAAGGGCCCTTCAGCAATAAATGAACACTCCACATGGGCTCAAATCAATTAGCGATAGGGAAAAAAACATCACAATGCAGGTCTGTTGAGATCAGTAACAGTAATGCAGAAGGCCAGAATCAGAGATGAGAGATCAGATCAAAGCAGCAGAGCAGTCAATTTGTCTGATGAACCTTATTAACAATAGGCTGAGATGAGGGGGCACTGGTAATGGTTACGGTTTGTGTAAACCATGATCGGGGCATGAACGCAAGTACATAAACATAGGAGAAAACAAAACAAGAATAGAGCATTTTAGTATGTATACAATAGTACTTTTTTTTTTTTTGGGAAAGAAAGTCTCTTACGCTTGCCAAGGCTGCATTTATTTGATCAAAAATACAGCAAAAGCATATATATTACAATTTAAAATATTTATTCCTATGAATTTTCAGCATCATTCCTCCAGTCTTTACTGTCACATGATCCTTCATGTGATTCTGATATGCTGATCAAGAAACATTTCTGATTATTATCAATGTTGAAAACATTGCGGAAAACATTTTGCGGAAACCATGATATACTTTTTTCAGGATTCTTCGATGAATAGAGTTAAAAAGATCAGCATTTATTTTAAATAAAATCTTAACTAACATTATGAATGTCTGTATGGTCACTTTTGATCAATGTTATGCATCCTTCCTGAATAAAAGTAATGTCTTCGAGAACTTTTTTTTAACTGAAACTAAATTATATATATAAAAAAAAATGACTTTTGTAAATTATTAAACATTTATACAAAACTTGTTTACATAAAAACAAGCATTTTTATATATTTTACTGTTTTTAATATAAATTGATATACTATAAATATGTTTAAAAATACATTTCAACAAATCTCATTTGCCATTAATAAATTCATCATGTAATGAACACTAAACAAAGTCAGTTTTTCTACTACAAAATATCACGTGTAATTCAATGTGTTACTTGCCATTTCTTAGTAATTGTTTGTGAAAGTTGTTTACACACCATTTTCTTTCCAGTGTAGCCTATATATCACCATAACAGATGGCTACAGGCCACCCTGCTCTCTGGGTCACTGAAAATGTGTTTATGTTGCCATCAGCATCTTAAGTAAGTGTATTTTGCACAAATTGGACACCTCCAGGGGCGGGACAGTTTCCCCGTTTCAGTCTAATGTGGGAAAGCCTGGAGGTTGGGGGCGGGTGTGTTGGCAGAACCGGGCACACGCTCCACTACAATAGCCGAGCCTCGTTAGCTCCGTAGCAATCCCACCGCCTACGCCGCACCAAAACATCGCCCGCATAAATACGGGGACATCTGCAAGGGTAATCACTGCATTGTGCTCCCATTTTCTGCTCTGCTGGACGGCAACAGGGCAGCCTGCTTTTCAACACCTCTCCCCCCTCCCTCCCTCCGCTGGTCCTCCCTTCCCCAGCCTGGGCTCCGTTTCTGGGGTCAGAGTCCCTCAGGTAACAAAACCCCCTGAGACTAGTGCTGAATTACATGTAATTACTCCCACAATCTGATTGATTTTGGTCCGAATAGGGCAAGAGGACACCTTTAACTTCCTGCTTGCCTTCCTTCAGTGCATCTTTGTCACTTTTTTTTCTACGTTCCCCATCTCAGTTCGCCTCACCCCCCCCCCCCCCCATCCATTTCCATGCACAACAACCCCCTCTAATTCCCCTCACCATCCCTCGCTCACCCTCCCCTTCCTCTCTTCTCTCTCTCTCTCTCTCCAACGCTCACGAAACGAAGCCAAGACTCTTCATCTAGTAGGAGGCAGAAGGCTTTGAAGAGATCAAAGCCAAGGCCGCGAGCAGTTGTGCGCCCTGGGAATACGCCGCAGCTCTCTGCTCCACAGCCCCCTTTTTCCAGCGTCATGTCGGATTGCAGCTGGATTGCATTTCGCCAGTTTTCTTAATGCTCTCGGTTTTGACTTTGACATCACTGATCCCCCCCACCCCTCCCCAACACACACACACACACCTTCAACACAAACGAGAGAGAAGGGAAGACAGAAAAAGACAAAAACAAGAGAGCGAAGGAGAGAAAAATCAAAGCGAGCGAAGTTAAAACGGAAAAAGCTGGAAAAGAAAGGAGTAAAATAGGAGGAGAGGGAGCAAGAGAGATTGACAGGGTGATTTTTATTTTCACAACTCCATAATTGGCCAGTTCAAAGGCGGATGAAAAAAGGAAGCATTTGTTTTTAATTCCGCGGCAGATATGAAAGGAGCGACAAACTTTTATGAGTTCCCCAAAAATTAAAGACAGGCTCTTTTCACATTCAAAGAACGGGGTGTTTTTTATGGCCGAGACCACACAAAAAGAGCTGATAGCAAAGCCCACCCCTCCCATCCGCTGCAAACATGAGTTGACTGACTGAGAGATGCCGAAAGAGAGGGGTTTGTTGTGCAACACAGAGAGAGGGAGTGAGTGCATGGAAGAAAGGGGGAAAAAAGAAGCTGTATCCATACATCCATTAAACAGCCTTGCTAATAAAGCCTGGTGGCAAGCCATCTTTTGTACTGTAACTCAGAGAAACCCTTTACCAAACTCCTACACCAGGGAGCATGAATATTTCAGTGGCGTCTGATCCACGGAGCATGTGAAGCTCTTTTGCCCCCACATACACAAACAGCCTGACAAAAAAATAAAAATAATGAGCTTCAGAAAAAATATGAAAAAAAAAAAAAAAGTGGAACCTAGTGGCACAGAGCCTCTATTGATCAGTAAAAAGCAGTGCAAATGAAGTTCAGAGATGCGTGCATGCATGTCCGCAAACACAATGCGGTCTCAATCACTGTCACTGATGAATTTCTCTTGAGATGACGAAGGTTTGACGAGACACTCGACTTGTCTGTTCTGGTGTTTCGACGTGCCAAAATTACCAGCACTACACAATTTTCATCAGTTATACAACTAGCGTGATTTGATAGAAGAGGGTTACTGACACGCATCGAATGTGGATTCTCAAACAAACAATTGTAAAATGAGAAAAACATGGGCATTTTAAGTCATTCGAGACTAAATGAGCTTCAAATGACACTTGGAATGAGAATACACAAAATGAAGCAACAAACATTCAATGAAAAGGAGTGAAAAAAAGAACAAGAAAAAGAAAAACAACTATACTTGTACAAGAGCGTTAGCAATATTGTCAAAATAAAGCAGGATTTAAAGAGGCCGCTGGAGGGTGATGGAGGTCACAGCCGGGCCTGGAGACATAACATACAGGAGACGTGATGACAACTGTGATGCGAAGACACAACACAACATTGCACTTCATTTACACGTGCCCTCAGGATCCTATCAACAGGTGCTACCGCTGGATTGCAGAATAGATGTGCATTAAAAGGTCAAGAAATAACACTGGTGTGTGTTCAAGCCTGTTCAACGCCAGCTGAAAAATGATCATTTTTAGGATATAAACTTGGCATTGTATATTACGAAAATTGTTGCTGAATTTTACATTCATGCATTTAGTAGATGGTTTAATCCAAAATGACTTACAAAGAGGAACAAAAGCAATTATTCAACCATGTTCGTAATACAATATATATATGACAGCATTTCTCGAATACACGCGGGCGTTCTGGCCAGAATTTCAAAGTTTTTATAGTCTCCTACTATGAAGACATTGCAATTAACGAATTTCAGTGGGTCGCTTGACATTAATATTTCGGGGTTGGTAAAATGCCCCATGGAGGCAAACCTTTGAAAATTAACCTAATAACACTGCCAGCCTGTTTTGCTTTGTACATCCGACACATGGATTCAATATGACTGTGGTAACCAGCCGATGTAAACAGAGTATCAATGGCCCTCTGTTTCAAAACCCTGGGTCTGTACCAGTGCACTTCAAAGGGCCGTGGGCTGCTGAAATCTGCAAGGTCTAGGCCACGCTGGTGTTCAGACCTGCTCAGCAGATGATATGGCTACTTATTTGACCCTTATCACCCTTGTGTGGGGGCGGGTCGCTTTGCTTGCCTTCATCAAAGGATGACGGGTTACGCGTCTAAAGTACGTGATAAGAGCATCAGGAAGGCATATGGGTGAGTTTAGAAGTTCAAAAGTGTAGATTATGATGTAAACAACAATACTGAAAACTATGAAAGTGCACGACAAATATGCTACAGAAATTATGTTACAAAAACCACACACACAAGGGCTGCTGGGAACTGTAGTTTCTTCGAATGGTGCAGAAAGGAAAAGAGTGAGAGTAGATGATCCAGCTGTGTGAAATCTCTTTAGGCAAAGCCAGGGTTTGGGGGGGTTTGTGATTCCACGGCATGTCCACGCCAAGAGATCCGTCACATCCCACATCAAAGCAGGCCGAGTGCGAGTGTATATCTTGGGTCGGTTCTTCCCGTGCTCCACTGCCAGAGGCCAGTCAGGATGGGGGAGGTAAACGGCACGGGGACATAAGTTGCTCCACCAGTAGCTCCAGCAAATGTACTACAGTAGCCATTCATACATAAGGAGAGCAAGCTACCCATCAAAACAGCCTAGTTGAAAGTAAGGTAGAATCCTTCAAAGCCTCACTGCAATCAACATACTGTACATCTATTTAAATAATAATTGAACCAACTCTCCATGCATTTAATGGTCTTTGTTCAAAATTTTCTAAATTCACATCTGCTCTTCTCTGAGACTTTTGCACACCAAACGTGAATATTTGTCACAAGCACGGTTTTGAAATAATATGCTATTTACAATGTTGCCCAATGACATAGTTTGTATCAAATGATAGCAACTTCACAACCAAATATAGAAAAGCTTTGAATCTGAAAGCGGTGTGCAAATCACTATACAGCAGTAAATTTAGTTGATATTCAGCGCCACCGATTATACATGGGGAAATTTGATTTTCGTTTAACTAATATTTGCTTACTTTTTGAGTAGATCACTAATTTCCCTTATTGTTATAGTTTCGAAACGTGAAAAAGCCTTTGGATCAGCACATTGTGAAGAGTTTCAGGACATTTAGATAAAGGCATTAACAAACTTATGGGTCACAGGTTAAACATGTAACATCTCAAACACTTAGTGAGATGAAACTTTGTGCTCGAACTTTAAATAATCCAATTTAAGACGAAGAAACGAAAGAAAGAGGATGAAGAACAGATTAAACAATTCAATGAAATCCAGGACCCCATCACCCCATTCTTCTCTCCAACTGATTAAAAGGGGCCCGAGATGAGCGGAACTACATGAAACGTCCCGGCGCGAGGGAAATCATTTCAAAAGGAGGAAATGCCTAGGTTGTCTTAATTCCCAATTCGCCATTTCATACTAATGTTAAAATATTATAACTTCAAAGCTACAGGCAGCAGAGACAATGCAGCCCCAGTGTTTACCTGGAAACATTATCTGCTGACCCCAAGTTAGTCATCTCAAAGGAACCCTGGATGCCATTTCCAGATGTCGTCTATCAGATTAGAGCAACATGTAAAGCTTTCATGGATCACTAAGCACCATGATGCCAATATCCACTACTGCTGGGGGGCTGGAGAACATTGTACTCGTACGGTTGGCGTTTCACCAGGTAGCAACAACACACACACACACACTCAAAAAAATGCTGACCACCAGAATATTGTCTGTTTCATGACTGGGAGGGAGTTCAGGCACTGGAATGTCATAGCCAATGGAAATCAATCCAAACTTCAGGGGAATGAAGGGGGGGAGGGAGTAAAAAAAAAAAAAAAAAAAGATGCCTTTGATCTTGCAGAAAACCGATCCCAGGCCTTGGAGATACTGTGTCCGAATATTTGAGCCACCGCAAAGGAGAGAAAGAGACAACAGACGGAGGAGTTCGAGGAAAATGATCTGGCATGATTGCGGTTTTATTTGCACACAGAGTGAAAAAGAGAAATTCAGGTAAGTTGCAAATGGTCGCACATTCTGCAACAACTCTGCAAAATCATTGTAGAAGTATGAGTGGAAATAATCTGCTATTATTTGTGGATTTTTTTTTTCTGTACCTCCCAAGCAAAGGCTTTAAACCACAAAGGATGTTCCAGCGACTACCTTGCTGACCCAAAGGCATTTTTTTGTGGATCTAAACCACATCTTGTTGTGTAACAATGCATCTGCTTAAGAAGAACTAAACAATAAAGATGTTAACTAAGTCATAACCATTTATCCCAAATGCTTCGATCGATTGCAGGTCAATCTTCTGTTTGGTGTCCGTCACCGCAGCGGTGAAAACCATAATCGCACGGCCGCAGACTGATAAAGGAGCTGAATTCAGAGCTGTGCAAACAATGGATGAGATGAGCTCAGCGGAGAAAGCCCTGTCTCTCATCGGGCTCACAGACTGCCTGCAGCGGCCATCTCTTCCAGGCACCAGTACACTGCCAAACAGGGAGTCTTAACCACACAAAAACTACCAAACAGGATTAGGGTGGACAGCTGCTAGCGTATCCACCATCTTTTTTTTTTTTTACCCCTCTCCTTCCATCAGCGGTTGTTTTATAGAATAACCGAGAAGGTAAATGTCTCTAAGTTCTATACATTTATCCATAAGAGTGCACATCCCTTCAAAACAATCATACAAATATCGCCTTTTAAAAAAAAAAATCTATACGACAGTATGAGCAGATATGGATATGGGTCACAGCATTAGTCACAGACACGCCGCCAAGCAGCAACTAACGTCATAACCCAAAGCTGCACGCTACAATGAGGGAAGATAAAATAAAGTTATGAAAAATGTCACTGGTGGACGGCAAGGGATCGGGAGAGCGGGAAAACACTCACCGTTCTGGGAATGGGAGGCGAGAGAGAACCGTTGTTCATGTAGGAATCATTGTTCATATTGGTCATCATGATGTATCCTGGGTAACTGGGGTACGGGTGGCCTTTGCTGTACATGTCCTGGAGCTTTCCTGTGAGAGAATCAAATTCAACCTGAATTAATAAGAATTCCTAGGCGAGATTTACATTTATTTTAACTAATACTTGATGTGATCCAGTCACTAAAATAAAATAAAAATAAACTTTCAGCGCCAATTAACAACGAATCAAAATGAACTTCAAAATAACTTTTTTTTTTAAATGCACGAAATCCAAGCTAAACAAGAAATCAAGAAGGTATCTAAAAACGGGGAAGCCATTCTGAGGCCACTGAAGTGTTTAGCTGAAAATTAGCATCCTAATTCACAGCAAGCAGAGAACAAAGGGGCAGAAGACAATCAAGTCACTTCACTGTGACCCCAGCGCCCTGCTCGGCGTAAAAAAGACCCGGGTGCAAACAGAGATCAAATGAACTCCGGGCCATCACAGCAACATGCTGCTCTTGACAATAGAGTCTCAGACGGTGTGTTTGGAGGCCAGCGTGTCACAGGAAGATGGGGCACTTCCCTGGCACGTGTCATTACGTGTCGACAACAAACAGACTGTGGGCTGTGAAATTCCCTTCACAAAGCCATCGTGATCAGTGAAGCGAATGGACAAATCGAAATAATTACCAGCATAATTATTACTGATAATATCCTGTTTTTTCATTAGAATAAAAAAAAAAGAGAATATATATATAATTTACACACACACACACACACACATATATGTATATATACCGGTATGTATGTGTGTGTGTGTGTGTGTGTGTGTGTGTGTGTGTGTGTGTGTGTGTGTATTGCTTTCTTTGCAAGTGTTTTAACATAATAAAATGAAAATGCCATGATTTAGTAAAAGCATGCTTTGAGAAAAAAAAAAAAAGTACATCACTGAATTATAGAATTATTAATAATACGCCATGTTTTTACCCCAAGCCATAGGACTTACCATCGTCCGGATGGTCCCTGTGCTTCTCATGGTAAGAGTCTGGTGTTATTTGGGACTGTCTAGCTGCCTGTTCAAAAACGTAGGAGAGAGATATTAACAGCTTAAATTCTGATGTGCAACGTGCTTATGTTTTTCCAGGATTCCTGCTATCTGGAGAAAAACTGACAAAATAAGGCATGCTTTGATCATATTTTTGGCAGGAGGCATCCATAAGGAAAAGATAACTTGAGTTTTTTTTATACATTGATTAAACTCAGTCATTTTCTCTCTGCTGTGGAGTCTGACCACAAATGTGGTGGGTATCTTAAGGAAGGAAAAAGAAAGGCTTCGCTACTATTCTCGTTCACTCCGCATTATGAATCAGAAGTGCCGGGAAATAAACTCCATTTGGAGTTCAGCTCCCTCTGGGTGCCTTCCAGCAGAGTGAGGATCGGCACTGCTTTCCCAATTAACATTCAGCCCATCAGTTTGTTCTTTCTCATGTCATGCTGTAACCCTGCATGCTGTTGATGCCAGGAGGAAATACATTTCATTAATAAAGCCAAGCATCTGCTTATTCTTCAGTTCATTTTACTTGATTCACATGACCAAGTAGTAATGGGAATCTTTTTTTTTATTTTTTATTTATGAGATTACACCAGCACGCTAATCTGACAACTGTCTCACAAAATTAATTTTGTTTCATTTGGATAATTTACTCTTTTCTTTGTGTGAAATTGCAGTATGTAATTTGTAAAAGGACAGATAAATGAATTTGTCGCCATCATAAATGGGGTGTGCTGATTTTTAATACATATTAAAAATGTATATTAATAAAAAATGATCATATTGCAGAATATTTAAAAATAATATCACAATAAACCAATCAGAAATATAATGAGCTGAAAATATTCAGACAAAGAACAAAGAAATATTAAAATATGTGCATATTGCACCATATTATCTGGCAGACTTTCCTGGATAATTATTATTAATCAGCAAAATTGCAATAATAATAATAATAACAACAACGTTTAGCATTGTTATAGTATTGCAATATTATATTTACAATATTGTTTAATAACTGTTCAACATTAATTGTTGAATAAACTGAATAAGTAGGCCTATATCTTGGTACAATTTCAAATAAATTATTGAATAGCGACTATATTGTGATTAGTAAAAGAAAATATAAATAAACAATGCCTTTGAAAATTAAATAACCACTGTGGGTTAAGAATTTGAATGAATACTCTTATAAAAAAAATAATTTAAACATTGAATAATTTATGTGATCAATGAAGAAAATTATGACCATCATGACCATAGTGTTTTCTTTTTCTTCTCTCTCTCACTTATGGGACTGTGGGTCAAAATTAGTTTGTTGACTTAAACACGTGTAGCTCTACCATTTAAACCATCCACACACACACACACACACACTAACAAAACAGAGGCTAAAATATCCACATGACACTTAATTTTGAAAACAAATCCCAACTTCCCAACAGCTGGACACGAAGTTTGACGGAGACCTTCACGTGCGCCTGAGCTCTGAGGAGTGAGTTACTCACGTCGTGATTGTTACTGTTGGGACTGATTTCTGTCTCGTTGACCAGAGATGACTTGATCTCCGCTAAGTCTCCCTCCTCCTCGGAGTGGTTGATCTCCGCGAAGATCTGCTCCTTGTGCGGGTCTCCCTCGTCTTTGAACGGGATCATTTCATCGGTGGCGCAGAGCTCCGGGTCCCCGCCGCCTCCTCCACCTGACAACTGCGGCATTTCTCGGGTGATTGAAAGTCCTCCTCACCCTACAAACGCCCGGAAAGCGAACGCGTGCAACAGAAACCCCCGTATACTTTCAGCTCGCGCGCACTCCAAACACGCGCGAGAGTGTTTGGTCAACAGCAGCAAGAGCGCGCGACCGGTAAAACACTCAAGAATCCAGAGGGGGAAATAAAATATAACGACGCTGAATGTAAAAAAAAAAAAAAAAAAAAAAAAAAGTACAGTCCCGTGGGTGTTTTTAAAGCAAGCGTCAGAAGTTAAAGTTCAAATGAACGCAGTACAGTTGTGACTGTTATAAAAAATCCCGACTCCAAAAAAAAAAAGTGCTGGAGTTCAGATGCTGTGTGTCATTCCCGTTTTGTTTTGTTGGGTAAAAAGGTGTCCCTCTTCAGAAATGAGCTCAGCAGAGACTGAGAGTAATGTTGGGCTGGAGAGAGTGTAGTGCTGTACTCCTCCCCCTGATCTCTGACTGACTATAGAGATGAAAGAGAAGCCGCCGCTGTGATTGACACCTCACACACCCGCGCGCGCATACACACACGCACATGTATTGACTGACACACCAGAGGAAAGTAAAGGGGAAATTTTATACATTTCATCCCACAAAAAATGGACAGAAGGCAGAAAAAAAATGTGGAGGTTCATTTTTCAGAATCGTAGCCTATTTGGGGCTGTTGGAAACGAAAACAGTGTCGTAACAACTTCAGTTTAACCAATTAGAAAAGAGCTACTGGATCATACATAAGCGTTGTAAAATATTTAGGATTTACAGGAAACATCAGAAGTCATTTGTGAACATGGTATTGAATGTTGGATGACTGGTTTCATTTAAATAAGCTGGTTCCTTTGTTTAATTCGATATATTGTGCACTATAATATCCACGAGCTTTTCATCATATTTGAAACACTTTTTATGGACCCACAAATATGCACAGCATTGTATAGCCTAATCATCTTATGGTTTTAAATATGTTATATGTTATATGTATTTCTATTTTTGTTTCCACGTGTTTGAATCGAAATGACCAAATTAAATATGTGGGATGGCGGATAACATAACTGTTGTTTTTTAATATATAATTATTAATACTCATTTCTGAACAAGTACATTTGATTACCACAACAAATTCAATATGTATTTTTTTGCGTGTTACTAGTAAAGAGTATCAACAGCACCCTTTGTGCTTATATTTTTGTGCTTATAAAAAATAGGAGACAAATATTAGAATAGCTATTATATAAAAATTTGAGATACGTTTTTGAAATAATTAAATTACCATAATATATGGTAATATAAATAGAAAACAAAAATGCAAAAAAATATATAAAAAAATAATAACATTAAAATACAGAAAAAAACATATTTTGGCCTATATTAGCCTATAATCATTGATCTGCATTAGCTTGCAAAGGGTGAAATCAAAGATGCAAATGCATGAATCGTTTTTAATGCAGTTGTATAATAATAGAGGATGAGGATGAGAGGATTAAATACATTTTCTCATGCATGCTTGATTTAATGAATACTTGAGGTTGACCCGACTGCTTCTTTTTGTTTTCATGGTAATCTAAATTAAAAAAAAATATGCATTTAAGCTTATTTATAAAACATAGGACTACACTGTATAAACATCCAATGTTTGAAATGCCATGTAGTTTATTAGGGGTCACTGTACATAACGAATTACCGGTATTTCTATCCAATATTAACCTTTGCAACAACAAAAAAGAAAGAAAAAAAAACCATATTATGCAACATGCTCTGAAATTTGACGATACATATTTGTTAGAAATAGGCTACATTTAATTAATCAATGACAATTACATAATAATCAAGTGCACAATTTTACCCGCAAAGTGCTTTAAAAATACTTAGGCTATTAGAGATCTCGTTATCAGCAGGTTTTATTTGAAAACATTAATTTAGCCATTTTAGTCAAATTAACATATTAAGCAGATTTTATGAAATTGTTACAATGAATAGAGCAAATATAAACAGCTGCAAAATCTGCTAGCAATATTTAAATATATAAACCCAGATAAATGCAAGGAGCCCTCCCTCAGTGTAGCAGAAATCAAGAAAGGGGAAGAAAAACATTGGGAAGTGTTTCTGCGGCTTGCGTGAGAATAAGTTTGGAGTAGGAGGCCGATCTTTATAAAGCAGGCGGAGGAGGGGTCAGTGGGCGGAGCCACGGCTCCCTTTGATCTGGCGGCGGCGGCCTCTTTCATCCACACTCTTTGTATGACCATATATGGTGTGAGGATGGAGACGCGCCAATATTTCCACGCGCTCCTTCATCCCAGCTGAGAGGGAAAGCGACGGTTCTCTTCCGGGTAAAGGAGACACAGCGAGAAAGATCAAAGGCTTTGGATTTGGAACCCGAGTGTGTGTGTGTGTGTGTGTGAGTGAGAGAGAGAGAGAGAGAGAGAGAGAGAGAGAGGAGAGAGATAGAGGAGAGAGAGAGAGAGGAGAGAGAGAGAGAGAGAGGAGAGAGAGATAGAGGAGAGAGAGAGATAGAGGAGAGAGAGAGAGAGGAGAGAGAGATAGAGGAGAGAGAGAGAGAGAGAGAGAGAGAGAGAGAGAGAGAGAGAGAGAGAGAGAGAGGGGGGACTGGCCGCATTCCAGAGTGTAGCGGAAAGCTGAGCCTTAAACACACACACACACACACACACACACACTCGCGCATTCACTCACTGAGACTGGCTCCCGGGATAACAATCGAACCTTTCAGTTTTTAAATGAAATGTATGCATAGCAGGACAGATGTGTTGTTATTGTAAACTGTGTGGATTTATTTTAATGCATGGTTATTTAAATGTAAGGCTCCATATGAAATACATTAAGGCTGTAATTCCACAGCCCTGAGCCAGCAAAACATTTATTATTTTAAAATGACAGATTCTCCACAATTATTAAGTGTGTCTGCACTGACACAAAAATAAAAGTTGAATTCAATATTTATACAATGCATATACAGTGAATGAATAGAGATCATAAAGAAAGAACAAATGGGAAATTTGCTGCTTGAAAACAAAATAACAGGTGCACACACAAACAAACAAACACACACACATTGACAGACTGGTTTCTATGTGACAATCTAACCTTATGTGTTGATTTATTTTAATGCATGATTGTTGCATATGAAATATGGCTGCCAGAAAGCTCAAAACAGGCATTTTTGAACTGCACTTGTTAAAAAGACATTAACAGGATTTTTAACTTCTATTTTAGAAATGATTGATGTATTTATAGTAAATGTAGGTCTAAAGGTTGGGCATTCAGGAAAAATATGCCCTAATTCTGTCATCAACATTGGCAAATCACAGATTGAATAGCAGAAAAAAAAATCGGAAAAATTGATATTTCCAGGAGGCCAAACGGCTTTAAATAAAAGTACAGTATCTGGCATCATAAATCAATGTTAAATAATGAAGTGAAGTGAATGAATGCATTTTCATGGTTCACAAAGAAGTCATTTAGTCAAAGCTCATTCTTTGTATGGGAAAGCAGCTCTGCGTGTCTAGAATTTAGTCAATAATTATAATAAAAATCCAATTCAGCTTATCTCGTAACATGAGGGTATCTGACCTCATCGCAAGGACAAGAACATAAAACTATCCACATTTCAGTGAGACTTAAAAGAAAAACGTACACTGCTACTTATACATAATTTAAGAGCCAAACATTGCGTCATCGCTGGACCTTCAACTGTTAGCAAACATAAATTTACATAAACATGGTTAAGAGCAGTGTTACACGTGAATGCACAGCTCTTGCCTAGTATTTTTCTTTTACAGTAGGTAGGCGCAATAATTGCCTTTTTTTCCCCTTCAAAAAAGAGAAATATGGTGAAAGAGAAGATCATTTGCATTTCTGTCTTAATGAGTTTGCAGAAGTGACCCCTCTGGATCAAACATGAAAAGGAAAGTGTCCTGCTGTGTCCTGGCCTGAATTTAGTTGTCTCTCACTCTTCTACGGCATATTGAATATTATATAACCTTGAAGGACCAGGAATGTATCCATAACACAGCATAATTTATCAGAGCGCCGCTAATCTAGACGGGAATTAGACTGTCGGGTTTAGAAGAGAAGTTCAGAAAAGATTGAACTCTTGCTGTGACGCTCATGCATGTATTGCTATTGATCAGGAACTGTGGATTAATAATTTGGTTTAACTGTAATCTGAGGATGGGAATGACCTATATAATGGAGGGAAAATTTGCTGATTTGGCCTTTAAATTATTCAAATATGTTTCAATACGATATTGACCTGACCGTAGATCATTCAAAAAAAGTGCTAATGTATTTAATCATATTATTTACTCTGTCATCTTAAAATCATAAAGAGGCCATATTATGCCAGTCTTTTGTTTTTAGGCTCTACTAGAAAAGGTTTTCACGCTTGAATGTTCAAAAAAGACATTATTTTTCACATGTTGCAGCACCTCTTTTCCCAGTCTGTCAGTAACACTCTGATTAGTTTCTGTATCTATGAAGCTCCTCCTTCTGATAAGCACGCTGTGCTCTGATTGGTCGGCTGGATCAGTGTGTTGTGATTGGTCAACCACTTCCAGCGTGTTAGTGAAATATAACGCGCCTTAACATAACTGCGAGTTTCAATACACTACTAACTCAACCAAGCCAATTTATTTTGCATATGCCTTAGCCGGGAAATATTTAAATGAAGAATACACGTGTTCGTTCCCGGACGAAAAGTTGAGACTACAATCGGGGCGTTTCAGGGAGTTCATAAACAGTGTGCACTGATATGGAATAACTCCCTGTGGAGTGACTTTATGCTTTGTAGCTGTGCAGACCTTTTTTTATGCTCAAATATCAACATTACACACTACTAAAAGAAATAATGTGTTTATAGTTCACATTTCTTTGACATCACAGCTGAGCTCAGAACAGTCAATAGTAAAGGGCCAGGTATTGTGCATGTGTTTTTGGAGTGTCATCAGCCAATCCTGTCATGCCGTCATTTATGTCTCAGACGACCCAAAGATACAGCGGCATGCAAGTCATGAATTTTTACTTCAGGGTGGCATAACCCAGGGATTATTGACATTTTTTGCATCCGAAGGGGAGCAAGTTATTATTCCAATAAAAAAACCAAGCATTTTTTATCTTTGGAATAATGTGCACTGATGAATCATTCACAATACACCATAAACATGTATTAAAAAACGGATCAATTTTGATTTCATGTTGATTTTTTCAAAACGGAACCACTATTTCAAGAATGACAGAGACAGTGTAGCACAGTTCAGTGAAACCTCGCGATAAAGCTGGCAGCCGATCCAGCGGTTCTGACAAACCCCCCTGGATGGAAAATTACAGCTGTGGAGCTCCCAGTCACCGCCTAATAAACGACAGGAAACAAACATCACATTAAGATGAAAAGAGCATACAATTAAAGTTGAGAGGGGCGAAAGAAAGCCATTTATCAGTCAGAAGAAGAAGAGTCGGAGGTGGCTGAGGTTTTGAGGCGAGAGATGGTTTTCGCTACTCTTTTATTGGTGGGAATACAGGTGATGTTCAGAGGAAGGGAAAGTGTCTGGAGGGGATGAGCTGAGCGTTCAGCCCCACTTCTGCCCTGTGATCTGCTGATTTATAACACGGCGAGAAGCAGACATACTGTTATTAAAATTAAATCATATTCTGGATGGAGCTGGGGAGGGGGAAAAGACCCAACAGGGGGAAATTTGTTATGCTGGGTTATTGAGTTTGGAGCCTTCTGCACCTACACAAATTCACTCTCGGCAAGCCTGTCAAAATACTTAATGAAAATTAAAAGACTTGCAAACAATACATCTATGTATGACCTGAGGGATACATACAGAATATCTCCCATGGTGTGTGCATGTTTCTAGCCTATTTTTCATAAATGTCAGGTATGGGCACCCTAAAAAATGCTGGGTTGTTTTAACCCAATTTTGGGTCAAATATGGACACACCCAACCATTGGGTTACATTTTTAAATTGCATTTTTGATCCAATGTTTGGGTTTGTCCATATTTGACCCAAACTTTGGGTAAAAACAACCCAGCATTTTTTAGAGTGGTAAAATTTTATTTTTTTATTTAATTTAATACTTATACTTCATTTCTGTTGGACAAAATGGACAGCTCTTTTGAACTTTCTATTTATCAAAGAATCCTGAAAAAAGTGTCAATTTCCACATGAAGCAGCACAACTGTTTCTTGAGCATCATTAGAATGATTTCTGAAGATCATGTGACACTGAAGAGAGTAATGATGCTGAAAATGCAGCTTTGCGTCACAGGAATAAATGGCATTTTAAAACACATTAAAAGAGACAACAGTTATTTTACCCCTGTGCACAAAAGACTTATTGTGCAGCCGACACGCAGAGGCAACCCCTGTGCAATTTCCACAGCCTGTGTTTGTCTTCAGACAGGAAGTCCACCGGTAGCCCAGAATGCTGTATGTGTCTTTTCATCCTGCCGCGTTATTGAAGCACACATTGAGTTTGGGTCAAGTCCTGCTGGGAAGGTGTCAGAGGTCATGACCGCCTTACTGAGGAGTCACAGAGCCCAAGTCCCGTCTGTAATCAAACACACACACACACACACACACGGTCATCTCCAATGACATTTAAACAAGAACCATCACTGTCAATATCTCGTCACACTAACAATGAGCAGGAAACCATAAACAGACACAGCACGCAACACTATATCACACTCTCAAGCAATATTAATATGTCCACCAAAAACAAACCACAACAAAAATTAAAGCCATTGGGGTCTAATGTTGTTTTGGACCCTATTTACTTTCATTGTATGAATAATCATTTCATTAAATTAACAAAAAATGAAACATTCCTCAAAATATCTTATTTTTTAAGTTATTTAAAACAAAATCCAGAGCTCTAAAATGTTCTAGCAAAAAAAAAAAAAAAAAAAAAGTATACACCATCCTCCACAACTAAAAAAAGGTCAACCTGGATGTTGCTACAATATAAGCGCTTCTGAGTGGCTAATGGCTATATCAAATCTTTAAAAATAAATAAACAGAGTTTTATTTTCATATAAATATTCAAAGTGGAGTAAGCCGATAGTCATACGTTTGGCTACACGAGACTAACCCTACCTTTGTCTCGGAGGGATTTCCCCGACACAGTTCAGTCCTGATTCAGGTAGGCACGTTGACTGAGTGCTTTTTGGGTTAAAAAAGCCTGTTCAAACAGCCCCAAAGCGACATGCAGGAATTGAACAAAAAATTATAATCTCTGTCAGCAAGTGTCTGGTGTAGAAGACACTCATAAAACACTTCAATCTAAAGCACTGAAGTCATAGCAGAGAGATATAATAACATAAATGTGCTGTTCATTGTTTGCAGCAGGGAAAAAGGTTACTCACTTTTGTCTATTTATTATCTTGTTCTCAACAAATGCTGTTGAAAGTCCAATACTGATTAAATACTCATTGCTACAAAATAAAAACCCTTTTAAACTGCTTTGGTAAGGAAAACGCAGACAATAGCCCCAGTGAATGGATCATATCGGTCTGATTTACACTACCTTTCAAAAAATGTGGGGTGAGTAAGGATATTTTTTCAAGAAATCAATACTTTTATTCAGCAAGGGTTGCATTAAATAGATCAAAAGCGACAGTAAAGCGACATTTCAAATAAATGCTGTTCTTTTTTAAAAATGTATCTACAAAAATATTAAGCAGCACAACTGTTTTCAACATTGATAAAAAATAATAAATGTGTTTTGAGCATCAAATCATCATTAGAATGATTTCTGAAGGATCATGTGACACTTAAGACTGTAATAATGCTGAAAATTCAGCTTTGCATCACAGGAATAAATTACATTTTAAAACATATTCAAATAGAAAACAGTTCTTTTAAATTGTAATAATATTTCACAATATTACTGTATTTTTGTATTCCAAATAAATGAAGAGAAGAGACTTCTTTCAAAAACATTAAAAAAAAAATCTAACCGACCCCAATCCTTTGAATGGTAATTGTGTGCATTTTTACACAACTAAAACTTTAGTTGGAGTTTATATTTACTATACTTATTTTTGAAAACCTAATACCACATTTTTGAAAAGCAAAGAAGCCAATTACTGGACTAATGATCAAAACCCCTGGACCTCTGCATCATATTCCTTAAAGCTGAATCCTACGCTATATGCCAAATTACCATTTTTCATAACTGTGAAATTATAATCTTGTTAGTCATGGTGAAATTCTGTGCAAACGTACAGTCTGCCTGCTCGTGTCTGACCCCACCCTCCAACCCCCAGCCCCACCTCTTAAATTAGGCCCCTCCCCTTACACTCCCTGTCTAGTCATTACTTACCTAACCATCTGTCTGTTTAATCCCTATCATCAATGGCCAAGGGAATACTAGAAATCAAAGGGTCCTTTCATGATTTCACACAACACCACAGCATCGGCTGAGCGGGGTTCTGTAAATATTTGCTGCCTTTCATTTGACGATGAATCGTTCCTTCAACAAGAGGGATTCGTGGGTAAACAGGGAGCATTTCTGGAGGACCCCGTGGCCCCGGCGAGTTTGTTTACAGTGTTTCTGCTGCCGATCATGCACTCCGATGTCCTTCCTGTTTCCCATGGGCCCCTGTTCCATCTCATCGTTCGGCCTTCCTCTTTCTCTATCTCCTCCTCATCGACCCGTCGTCCTTCCTCCCATCCCGTCTCACCACCTCTCGGATCTCCCTTGTGCCGTGTCCTTCCTTTGATTTCTCGCCTCACTGCCATAAACATTCCTCCCCAGTGGTCTCCTTCAATTTCTTCATCTTTTGAGCATTTAGCAAACGCCATGACTTTGATAAAGCGTGTCTGGAGAGAACTGATTCAAAAGCAGACAGCGCAGGGTTGGAAAATATTTGCACCCTTACAAACACGCAAACATTCGGTTTATCCCAAGATACTGATTTAGCATTGGTGTTTGTTGACGATGTTCATCCGTCACGGAAGTGTATGTTTTGCCCGAAAGAAACACCTGAAACACACAGATATTTATTTTCTAGGCATTTACTCATTTCAACTATGTTAAAAATATATATTCAACAAACGCAAACATTCAGTTTATCCCAAGATACCGATTTAGCATTTGTGTTTGTTGATGATGTTCATCCGAACTTGAAAAGTATCATACGTTTTGCCCGAAATAACAGTTTCTAGGTGTTTACTTATTTATCCTGTATATATAAACTATCTAAAATAAACTATGAATACTGTATATATTCAACAAACACAAACATTCAGTTTATCCCAAGATACTGATTTAGCATTGGTGTTTGTTGACGATGTTCATCTGGAATTGAAAAGTATCATGTGTTTTGTCAGAAAGAAACTCTGAAATACACAGAATACACATACATTAAGAATCTAGAAAAGATCAGTGTGGTCTAAAAGATGTCAGCGTATAATTGTCTTCAATATATGATAATCATCATGGCTATAAATATAACTTAAATTTTTTATCTTAAATTTCAGATTAATAATGGAAGTACTATAACTGTTGATATCATTCAATATCAAAACTAATATTTAGCTATATTTGGGTGTTTCAAATATGATGTCAATATACCTGAGTTCTGATTCAAAGACTTAACAGACGAGGTTCTCAAGGGCCCCATTGCTAACAGACCACTGGAGAAACCAATAGACCCATCGGAGGAGACTCTATACCCCAGTGCACATCAGCCTCCATCGCCATCTGACACAGGATCATCGCCCCTGATACGCTGGGCCCCTGAGGGGATCGTGGAGAGCTAGTGGATTGGATCCCAGGGGTGTCCAAAATTAATCCAACCCCATCCGCACGTAGCGCAATTTTGCTGTCTGTTCAGCTCCACTGTGCTGTTTTTGAAATGGACTAAAGCTCACTTTCTATTCCCTTATGAAGCAGAGGGTCATCTATGAAAGATATTTTTTATTATTATTAATTTTCTATACATTTTATACAATAAAAAAAAGCAAAATAACGTATAAACTCCGACCCACCAGAAAGGTCACTCGGCCCATCTTAAATCTCAAATCTGTAGTGTGGTGTGACGTCATATTACAACCATTGCAGCGTCTGCAGATCATGGCTTAAGCCGCCAGAACGTAGGTAAAAAAAAAAAACTTGGGCCAATCTGGTTTTGCTCAAACAGTTTATGATCTTCACCGGATAAATAAACACAGTTTAAAGTGTTTGCACGACCCTAAATGGTTATTAAACGGCATAATCGGTGCATGTAAACACACTCGATGTGCTCTGCTCACCTTTACCCCAAGTGCATTCCAGCTTACGACCCTGTCAAAAACAGCAAAGCGTCTGAAAAGCATTTTTTGCACGGTAAGTGATAGAATCAGAAATCACGTTACGGGAATCTTCCTCTAATCTGAATATTCCAGGACTTTCTTTCCCCCGTTTTTAACGAGGGTACAGTGTGTATTCTGGGAGGATGAGTGTCTGGCTGATGCTGGTGATTTGTTGGAAGGCTCTATTGTCCCATGTTAATGATGTCCCTTTGTGAGAGACGGGGATGAGGGCTGAAGACGTTGCCCGTGGTAAGGGAGCGGGCGGCTGAGGGTCTTAGTGTGACTGGCAGCTGGAATAATCCTCCCTTTGTACCCTCTGAGGGGCTCTACGAGTGTGCCCCATCGCTTCAGACCAGCCAGATGGAATCACAGAGAGCGAGCGACAGAAAGTATTCAAAGCCACACAAAAGCCTTCAGGCCAGACCACGTTTAGCTTATCTTAGGTTTGGTTTTTCGCGTGGCGCGGCGCTCAAAGTCTTTGGTCGGGTACGGCGGTGGCGTAGTCAGTGCGGCCGGCCCGAAGCGTGCCAGAGAGCCCTTTGATTGGAGCGTGTCTCTTTGTGGACTCAACTCCTTAGTAAACCTGCGGTAACTCAAACCATCCAACACACTTTATTTATTTACGCTTCACAGGCCTCAGAATGATATACAAGTGTGTTTTACAAGAGTTATATAAGAGTTGTTCTGTTTTAGTTCGGTTGACATGGATTCCCTCCAATTGTGTTTGGCTTGGCCATGTGATGTGGTTCCTTCCCAGCAGTCTGTGCAGTTACGGCTTGAAAATGTCAAGGATGACTCTCTTGCAGAGACGCAACGGCAATTGCACATTCTGTTGGCGGTTTCGCCCATCGTTAGATCTGAGGAATATTTGGGATCACCATTGTTTGTGCATGGCAAGCAATCTATCTTGATGTTCATATTTAGATTGCAACTGAAACCCCTAAAACTCCTAAAACATATTATGATCCCCCTGAAACCCAAATGTAGATGGCAGCTCTTTGATTTCCAGTGAATGAGCCTCCTCACTCCAAACTTCAAATGAGACATTAAGCAAAGGGATTTGATGTGAAACAAACTCCATTGATCTTCTAGCTTTCTTCTTAATTTTTGACGAAACTGTTGGATTAGCACCAAAAACTTTTCGAAAGCCTTCAAAACAGTCATTAATTCCAGCTCGGTAAATCCAGTTCCTGTGCCGAATGCTATTGAATGCGGTGGAATCCCCTCAATTCAAACATAATTTCACAAAACATTGAGATACACGAGTTCCTCGCAAAGCGAGCTAATCGTTTGCTCAAATGGCAGATGGGAACGATTAGAATCAAACATACAAACAGAGAAGCTCAAAATGAACGCTAATACACACTTTATCATGGAAAATGTGAACAAAACGTCAACATGTCCATGCGTTTTTAACATAATCTCACCAAATCAGAACGAATCTGCATATTGTGTGTGTCGAAACAGGCCGTCCGAGTCGTGAATGGCTGTTTTGGGGTATGAATCTATTGCCTGTTGAATAAATTGGTCAGAGAAAAAAGAAAATAAGGGTTGAGAGATGTCTTGCTTGAGTGTACAAATCCCACTGAAGGGGCAACAGTAGCTTTGAAATGAGACTCATTCTTCTGTGTGTGTGTATGTGTGTGTTTTGCACATGTATAATGAAAAGCAGTTAGTGAGTGGACCATATCCTTTGCCCTGAGTGGCTCTGGCGCAGGCTCTCTTAATTTAAGAGGGGATTAGGCTTGTGGAAGAACACTACACCCTCCCTCTCTAATTGGAGACGGCTAATAGCTGGACTCCTTGAAAACTGAGCCTTTTATCTTCCCAAGCTGAAACGGACTTAAAACATAGAAAGAATTACAATATATATCCATCCGAGCATCGCACATGATTTCGCTGGCTGAGCTCCTAAGCACCCGGCGTAGCTTCTCGCCGAATTCGTTTGAATGCACATTGACTCGTGATGATGTCAAAGACCCGATGGGGCCACTGTGATGTCATCAGCACAAATCATAACTGGCTTTATGGCAGCGGATCACAACTGGTTTGCTTCAGGAGCTGAATTTTACTTTTATACTATATAAAAATTAAATAATAAGCATTAATACCTATGTTTTACAGCACAAAACATATTGGTCACCTTGAACCATGGAAGAACCTGTATTTAATGTAGACTGTGTCATATTTTCTTATACATATGGAGTTATTTTTTCATGGTTTTTCGAAGATGTCGTACTTTACAGGTCACGCAACCTGTCCATGTTGGCATCTGCTTAATTTAACACATTTCTTTATTCCGATCCACCAAATGAAAGTCAATGCTTTTTGGGACAATATATTTCAATTGAAATATTAATTATTATTGAAATAAACTAAATCATCATATTTAAAGAAAACTATTATAGTTCTATTCGTTTTTTAAGCGATTATTTTATTGTAAACTAATAAGATAAAATAATACATGTGTTTATATATTTTATTTAAAAATAAATTAATTTCAATAAAGTATAATAAATAAAGATAAAATAAATATTACATAAAATAAGGAATTAAAATAGATGTTTTTTTAAATCTTTTTTTTTTACATAAAAAGATTAAATAATATTTTATCAAATAACTTTTTTCTTACTTTGGTCACATTCACTACAGGCTACCAAAAAAAGAAAAGTCAAAATAGTTATGGTGACTAACATACTTCCAGATGGTGAAATGTATTATTATATTACAATTCAATTCAAAATGCACATTTTTTTTAATCTGTTTATTTTTTGGTTCATCAACTTCATCACTAGTTTTGATTACTTCCCAAACTACAATCCCCATTTTTTTTTTTAAATAAACAACAGTGAGAGCAATTGAAAAGGGATCATAAAAATTTTATTAAAAAAAAGCTCTCAAAGTTTATTTAGATTCGTATTCTTTGAAGTGCAACTGTCACAAGCTGGTCGGGAGCACTGGTTATGGATGCTGTCTTAAAATACGGTACTGATTAGACTCTGACAAATCAAAGGCCAGCGTGATCATGGAGAAATCTGCGATATTCCTGCTGATGTTCCCTTTTAAACAGTCCTAGCAGTACAGCTAGCTTACATAAAACGTTGCAACCAAACTTTTTTTTTTTTTTGAAAACTTCTCGAATTCTGTGAACTGTACAACATCTCTGCGAGTCTCTCCAAGGGCCGAGCACTTCAAAACTCTCCTCAGAAGCCTTGTAACAGACCCAAACCAGCCTTAGAGAGCGCACACAGAAAAGAGAAGGAGAAAGAGAGAGGGAAGAAAAAAGAGAAAGCACGAGAAGCAAGATCTGGAAGAGTAAAAGAATCTCTAAGAAACTATAATTGAAAGAAAAGGCCAAAAACTCTGGGTTTTAAAGCAACCTCTGAACAGATGAAACAAGCACACAAGCGCTTGACTGTACCCCCCCCCCCTTTCCTTTCCTTTCCTTTCCTTTCCTTTTTCTTGCAGCTTACTGAAATAAGGCATTTCTTTTTTCCATCTGATTGAGTGTAAGACTAAAAGAGGACTAGAGGAAGCGAGACCAGCTTGTGTGTGTGCCCACTAGCTTTTAGTCCGTAGCCTAATGAGTTCCTGAGGGAAGGGGTGCTGTCAATCATCCAGTGTTCCCTTTTTTCATCTCCCACCAACTCAGTCTGCACCGCAGAACTGAGGGGCATGACATAATTAGAGATCACTAAGTTACCACAACTTTTCCCTCTTTATAACAGGCCTACATAACCAATGGGGAAAAAGCGCTATATATGATGTGATCAATTACATGATGTCCAGAGAAAAGAAAAAAAGTAGGTGTGTTGGTTTTATAGTATGATCAGCATCCTTTTAACCCCTAAAAGTCATATGAATACAAAAAGCCAGAGGGTGTGAAAGTGAGAGAATGAGAGCTAAAGAGAGGGATATTATGATGTTTTCATTTGTTGTGCGCTAAAAGGGTGCCAGTAAGCAGCGAGTAACAAACAGATGGGAGGAGTGCTGATTGATGGGTCACGGGAAACAAAAACAAGACAGGGATTTGGAAACATCTGCATGTGAATGGAGCGCACTTGAATACGCCGCCACTGAAGAACAGACGCCGGCAGAAGCTCGGAGTAATTGCCGATGAGCAATATCAGAGAGAAGAGGCTCTAGCGGAGAAGACAAGAACATGTATAGCGCTGAAGAGGAGGTGTGTGAGACAACAGAGCGCATACAGTTCATTAAAGGAGAATTCTGTCTTTATTTACTCGCCCGCACGTCATTTCCTGCATTCTGCTTCTGTGGAACACAAAAGGAGAAATTCTGAAGAGGGCTGGGCGAAATTCACAGCTGAGGAATTGTTCCTTTGAATTCATGAGCTGAAATTTGTATAGAATTGACCCCACATTGAATTGAAATTGAATGACATCAAAAGTAAATTATTGAATTTAATGCTGCCTTCAAAATTAAAATAACCTTTTTATTGATTATAATTCACTACAGATTTAGCGTGTTTACACGACAACAATGTACTCAAAACAGAAAAAAAAAAAATTCACGGAAATTGCGTTTTTCACGTACAGACGACAACGTTGTCAAAAAGATCCCCGGTCACACAGATCCGTGAAAGTACTGAACATGTAATGCATGACGTCACCGTTTTCACAAATTCACATTTTCGTAGCTCACATGGTGGCGATAACGATATTGGTTTAAAAAAATGTGCACTTTGAAACCTGTTTTCAAAAGTTTGTGTTTTCAGGCTCCCAAAATGGCGTTTTCATGTAAATGAATGGCCAAAATGCATCGTGTAAACGAACCCTTACTTTTCTCTCACTGATCTGTTAGACTACAGAAATTATATGATATAATAAATCAGTGTTTCCACAATGTTTTAAATCGAGGTTGTTAATAAATGGTATTTACTCCTGTAGAATGATATGAAGGTGAGAAAATTTGAAAGACAAAAATGTGGTGTGAACTACTGTGCAGAAAACAGAACGTCATTGGAAAAGGAAATTCATCTCCGACAGCAGAGTGAATACGCAGGTCATAAACAGGACTGAAAATGGCATGTTTAGCCTCGCAAGTATCCAAATTTTAAGCCAGGTCCCTCTTTGTGATAGTATCACGTCACCCCTTCGCATGAAGAATGTATATCAACATCGTTTTTGATTAAACAGCATGGGCCAAACATACATGGCCCCCGTTAAGAAGGAAACCCACAGCTTTTGGGTTAATTACCCCACAATGCAACGGCTGCGTTGATCATCTTCGTCTCTTGTGAAACTCACTGTGCGCTCCGGCAGCCAGGCCATGGCGGTGCCAACAGGAGGAGGAGTGTGCCAGCCTGTGAAAGGGTTGAGTGCGGTTGACCCCCATGGGTTGTGTGGGCATTGGACTCAGATCAAAGGCATGGAGCAGCGGAGAGAGGAGGAGGTGAACAGCTACGGTGAGGGTGGGAGATGTGCCAACTCGGATTTGCATCCCTGGAGACGGAGAGAAGGGTGAGACAGAGAGAGAGAGACAGACAGAGAGAGATACAGGATTTCTATCTCTCTCATTATTTGCTTGCTCATGATAAACCCAACAATGCAGTGCAAAAGGTGTCATGGTTTATTTGAATGAGAACTGGTCAAATCGGGCTATATAGTGTGCTGGAAAAGCCGTCTACATTTTCCCAAGTGTCCAAACTGTTATATAAAATCAATGTGGGAGTCAATGTCTTAAAGATTATTAAAGACGGCTTATCTGCCTTGTATAACCACCTCTTGCTTAGCAGGGTTTGCATCCTTCAGGAAAGAAAATTCACAAATGAGATTTCTTTCTCAGTCTCCCAGGCAGCAATTACATTAAATGGAGAGAAACTTTTGCTTCTTAAGGTCTCCTTTTTCTCAGTTGTTTCTCAAATTCTCACATTTTTAAAGAAAACATGCCTCAATCCGTGCTCAGATTTACCTACTAATTTACCATCAAATAATCTGAACTACTATCCACATAAATGTTTTCTAAAATAAATAAATATAATAAAAATCGTATAGCTCTATAATCTTTATGTAAAAGCACAATGAATAAGCAGGTTGTAAACAGAACTGAAAATTGGCATGAAGAGTTTTTTAGTTAAAAATAAGAAAGAAATGCCAAAGCTTTGGGTTACTTACGGCCAATTGAAATACATTTTACAAAGATCAAATGATCTGAACTGCTATTCACAGTAATTTTGAAATAAATAAATGAATAAATAATACCAAAAAAAACTGAAGAAAAATACTTTTATAGCTTTACAATCTTTGTCATTTTTTTCTCTTGGGGACTTTTAGGAGACCATTATTACTATAAAAGAGCAACCTCTGAGCAAAAACATTTTCCTCTGAGATTCCTTTTAATGAATTCATCCACTCATTTCCCCTCTTCAACACTCACAGCGGGGAAATCATCTGATCACTATCACTATTTTTTTTCACTGCCTCGCTATTTTCCTCCTAACCCGTTCTCCGCTGCTCCCCTGTTCACCTCCACACCTGAGTTTGACATCAGGGCCTCATTGAGTGTCAACTTGTGTCTTCTCTTTAATGATGGAGGGATTAGTGTTGAGCAATTGCTGGGCGCGCACAAACACACACACGCACGTACACTCACATTCCCGCTGCGAGTGTCTTTTTAAGAGACTGATCAGCGTCACTTTGGCATACTCTCAGTGAAGCTTAACACGACTCTACCCAGCATGGGCCGCAGTTCCTACAGCTCACCAGAGGTTTTACGGGCTTGTCGAGTCTAAATGGCAAGAGGGACAACAGAGGAAGAGCTAAAGCCTCAAATGCTAATGCCTTAGCCCTCAGTGGGAATCTAGTTTCAGGAGTAAAGGAAATTCATATTTTCCAAAGGAGATCTCATGATTTTCAAATAAACTGAAAGTGAAGGTGGAAATAACAACAAAGAAATCCAGCTCCCAAAAGTACTTGGAATTACATTTATAGCTTTCTCATTCATTCAATTCTTCCTTCTCTTGTTTATTTGTTTGATAATTTGTTCCTTCCTTCGAACAAAAAAACGGAAAAACGGTCAGTCATTCGAAAATGGTAAAGGGTACTAAAAAGGTACTTTTTTTTGTCAGTGTTAAGGCCCGTTCCCATCAAGGAAGATCACTGTAATGATGAATACTTTATAACTATATCATTTCAATAATTTTTCAATGGGTGATACTGCAGATCCATAAAGTCCTTTATGGAGTATCAAAAGGAGACGATCTACGAGAGAGAGAGACAGAGAACAACATTTTAAAGTGCTCAAAGCGGTACAGGCATAAGGCTGCTCAAAATGCCATCATATGGTTTGGATGTTCGTCCGTTGCAAAATACGTGTTTTTTGTGTCTTTAGGTTCTGTCTTCTTAAAAATGACAGTGTGAATGCTAAGCGAACTAAGACTAAGACTTTCTTTTTTTGGTCTGGATCCAAAGAACCAAGAGAACCCATCCACAAGTGTGAACACACCCTTAGTCTTTGAGTATCAACCACCTCCTTTTGAATAATGCCGTTGTTCCAAACAGAACCTGGACCCAAGTGATTCGTCCAGACAACAGAGCAACGGCCACGAGTCAGAGAGCTGGGAATCATGGGATAGGTTGTAAGAGCGCCTCTGTCGGTCATCACAGTCATCCCCTCAGTGAGGCCTCAAACACTTGGATCAACATTAAAGAGAGTCGCGTCTTCAACGTGTGACTGCTGGTCCTGCAAGAGAAAAATATGTGGGAAAAGATGATATTGACAGGGATGAAAAATGCTTAAATGTACGCCAGACAGTCTTGGTGCTAGATGAGGCATATGGAAACTCCCTTTTGTTTTCTGGGGGGTCTCTGGGTGTGGCTCGCTTCACAAGAATGCGATCAGCTCCGCTAAAGGGTTATGGATTAGCTTTGGCCTGTGCTGACAGCGCAGAGCTTATCTATGTAAAGGCCGATACCACCAAAACAATTGAAAAGAGTGTTTGCTCAAACCCCTCCTGAAGTACAACCTCCAACAAACACCCCGTTTGGAATTTCCAAGGAAACTGACAAGAGAAAAAATTATGGGAGATCCCACTTTTCGGGACAAGGGTACGAGTGGCAGGCGTTGATATTTCAAAGCACTCTGTTGAGACCCTGAATCCCCAATGCATGATGTATGTTTGGGAAGGAGTTTTCGGAGCCTCTGTACATGAGAAATGCTAAAATCCAACCATTTATTTTATAAATATACATAATTTAAAAATGGTACAATGAATAAACATCTGCACACATTCAAAAGTTTGGATACGATTTTTTAAAATGTTTTTGAAATAATGCTTATGCTCACCAAAGCTGCTTTCATCTGATCAAAAATACAGTAAAAACAGTAATATTGTGAAATATTATTACAATTTATAATACTTTTTTTATTTTTATATATATATATTTAAATGTAATTCATTCCTGTGATCACAGCTGAATTTTCAGCATTATTAGTACAGTTTCAGTGTAACATGATCCGTCAGAAATCATTTTAATATGCAGATTGTTGCTAAGTGTACTTTACCCAAACTTTTTGTGTACCAGCAAAAACCGAAGGATCATGTGACACTGAAAACAGAATATATAGTAGCCTATATTGACTTTTTGTTTGCAATATATTTGCTTAAGTAAAATTTTTCCAGCTAACAAACTTTTCCTGAGGTATGCCTAAATTTAAAGTCTGACTTGCTCACATAGTGACGTATTTCTGCGGTTAAAATACTGACTGGGCGATTGCACTAGACACATTTCAGTAAGTTGTACACTGTTTCAACGTATACCTTCGGATGTTCATTCATATTTCGTGTTGTAGAAAAGATAAGACAATCGGTTCACGCGAGCTCCATTCTGCCGTTTCAAGGAAAGAGTGCCAAGGTATTTTACTGTTTTATTGTCGCGATAAAGTGGATCTAATTGGAAAGCTGAGACATTGATTAATCAAAAATAACATAAAACAAATTAAAGTTTTTGCTTATAAATGCGCTTTACCACAAAACGGCTCATTGCTGCTGATAGATGACAGAGCACATCACAAACATGCGTATTTTCACATTCAAACAAGAAAATGGCTGTGGTGTTATGATCCTTTTGCCATTGACAGGTATGATATGGGGCATCGAATATGTAGGTTTGACTGTTTGCTAGTTTATCTGCAGTTACGACAATTTTTTTGTCACGTTTAGAAACATTTTATGTCAAAATATGTTTGTAAATGTTTACCCTTGTTGTGTTTCATCAAGTTATTAGGCTATGTGTGTGCTATTTACAAATGATCCAAATGCCACGGTCTCAATGTCGTGGGTTCCAGGAAATGTAGCCTATTATGCTGTTGAAATGTATCCAGTGCAATCGAAGTTTTATATAAGTTACTTCTACATCTAAATAGGAAACTGTTTTACAATTATGGCAAATTTTAATTCATGGCAACTTAACATTTTAAGTTAAAGTTAAAACTTTTACCAGTAAATGAGTTCAGCTCACGCAAATTGTTTTTAGGTTCATTTTTTGCAGTGTTGGTGCACCAGTGTCATCTCGTCCACTGCCGGTGTTGTTGTTTAAGGCTCCCTGTCGAATCCCCAACAGATCCCAGCCCTCTGCTGAGCTTAGCAACTGAGCCCTCGCACAAGAGCCAGATTAAAAGGTTTGGTTGGAAACACGACAGGGGAAAAAGAAGGGTTGCCTTTTCCATTGTCAGCAGCTTTTATCCCTCGCAAGCTTGTGAAAATTCATTCAAAATTAGCTGTCAAATTTGGTGAAGAGAATCAGATGCACTTGACAGCAGATTATCGTGTTTAAGAAAGCAAGAAAATGCATCAAGTAATTTATTTGGTTGCGATCAAGACTGCAGCTGGTCCTATGAGCAGTTAAGATGAACTGTGGCCTATTTCACCACCAAAAAGGGCCATTTTAATTGATCCTCGCTTTTAGAGGCTAATTCTTCACTCGCTGCCTTTCATAGGTTTTTTAACACTAGGAAGGCACATTGCTGCCAGTTAACCGAAAGATTGCTGCGCAGTAACGAACTACGGATTCAGAGAAAGTTTTAATTGGAGAAAAAGAAAGCATCTTCCCCATCATCTTGAGTGAACTGGGCAAATCAAAGTGACTGCGAAGTTAAGCACAGGCTTAATGATGAGGAAAAATGTGCTTGTGCGTATCTGAATTGCAAGATAGAGATCTGGTTGTATACTTGTACATACGCATATCTATGCCTACAGTATGTTTGGGTGTGAAATGTACCTTTTGACTTTGTCAAGCATTGCCCAAAACTTAGAACAATCACACTCTCTATGATAAAAAATTGTCAGTTCCACAGCTTGGCTTCATAGCAGTACAAAAAAAAACACACACACCAACAAACAACATAAGGTTTGGTGCAAATCTGACAGCTATGTCACAGACTTATTTTCCCTTTCTGTACTGATTTCATTTGTATTTTTATACCACTTTTAAAATGAATATTTCATTATTCTTAAAAAAAAAAAAAGAAAGAATCCCAGTGATGGTCTTTGAAGCTGCTGTCTTCTCATGCGTATTTGTGACATCGCAGGATCTGTGGATAGATCAAACTCCTCCACTGGTTAGAAAACATGAAAAGGTATGAATGCAGGGCTAGTAAATGTGTTTGGGCAGCTTATTGTTAGAAAAAAGTGAAGGGTGACATATTCATGCAGCAGTTGTAATTTAGGATCTTCTTAAAATAGCCGTTTCATCGGTGGTTGTTTTTAGAAGGAATCTGGGAATGGAACAGGAACTTTCTCTCACGCACAACAATCTCTTTATCTTTTTTCAGGGCTAACTAAAATATCTTTTGTCATTAAAAGACTTTGAATTATTATGGACAGCAAATGACAAAGTGCATGCTTAGTTTTGTGAGTTCACTAAAAAGCACAACTGTGCAAATCTGTGAGTGATATAACCTAAGACAACTTTTTATGCGAGTATGTGTGTGTGCTCACTGTAAATCACAGATTGCGTGTGTGAATGAGATATAGCTCCAGAGCAAGTTCAGTGCATAGAGAACAGCAGTAGAGCCCTGAGGTGTGGAAATCCCCCTCTACTCAACATTCACTCTCCAATTAACTCTTACTACCAACACCTGTGACATGACAGACAGACAGACAGACAGACAGACAGACAGACAGACAGACAGACAGACAGACAGACAGATCGACAGATAGATAGATAGATAGATAGATAGATAGATAGATAGATAGATAGATAGATAGATAGATAGATAGATAGATAAAATATTGGATGGATGGATGGATGGATAGATAGATAAAAGCTTATACCAGCCTAAGCTTGTTTGATGGTCTTAGTTGGTTTAGGATAAGCCAGGGACACACTTAACGACTGTAAGGCTGATTATGAGTGTAATTTGATACTTACGACTGATCATGCCCAAACGTGCCAAGTTCAGAGACAGTTGCGTTCAGTCGGTGTTCACAGTCAGTGTTTTTAAAACAGTCTGTACGTGAGTTCAGTCTTAGAATGTTTCAGTTAAGTGTGTCCCCGGCAATGGTATCCCAGTCTGACCACTTGCTCAAAACCCCTCTAAAACCAAACAAAAGACTAATCTAAGATAAGCAAACCAGCTTAGGCCGGTTTTATATGTTTTTAGCAGGATAAATAGACAGACCGAAAGACAGATAGATATCGAAATCCTTCGAAAACCATCCAACAGACTAGTCTGATACCAGCAAACCAACTCAGGCTGTAATCAGATGCTTTTTAGATGTATGGATGGATGGATGGATAGATAGAAGGAAAAAAACCTTAAGCCTTTGAGCAGGTTTTAGTTGGTTTAGGATAGTCTCCTAGTCCAACAACTTAAAAAGTGCTCAAAACCCCTCAAAAACCCACCAACAGACTAGTCTAAGACCAACAATCCAGCTTAGGCTGGTTTAATATGTTTCTTAGCAGGATGGATAGATAGATGGATGGATGGATGGACCCCTCGAAAGGGTGGAATAAGATGCCCTTTTTAGATATATAAGATAGATGGATGGAAAAAACCTTAAAGTCCCCCTGTAGTCAATAATATAATCCCGTAAAACAAATTTTTGATCACCAAAATTACATATTTAAACGTTTTTTTCCTGGGAAAAAAAATGTCTTCATGCCTTAAAATAGCTTGAATGTAACTCTAAACCCTTGCTTCATTTAGTATACGCTGTTCTATGAATATGCAAATGAGCCCCGCCTCCACTCACTCACAGCAACTCAGAGATCCACTCGTTGACGATCACACATTGCCCTGATTGGTTACGAGGTCGTTTGTGACGTCAGAAACACTGCGATTTCAAACCGCGTTTTTGAGACCGTCTTTGGTTCACTGCCGTTTTTTTTAGGAAAAAATACTCAGTAATGGTGTTAACTTATGAATTTGCACATGGTTTGTCTTAAAGCATATTTAAAACACCACACTGACATATAAACAACATTAAAAGTTGGATTTTGACACCACAGTGACTTTAAACCTGCCTAAGCTGCTCAAAACCACTTGAAAACCAACCAAGTCTGTCTAAGACCAACAAACCAGCTGGTTTAAAATGTTTTTTAAGAAGGATAAATAGACGGACAGACAGACGGACAGTATCAATCAAAGTAAGAAAAATATCAAACAAATCTATTTTGACTTATTGATTGGTATTTGTTGATTTGTTGGTGTCATACCTATTAAACGTACTTCAGAAGCAAAAGCATCAGTTTAAATATGGCACAAATTACATTCAAATGCGGAACAGATGATTCAGCATAAGCAATATGTGCGGCGGGGAAAATTAAATCCCATTGCGAGAGGGCGGATTGTAATGTACAAAACAAGTCCAAACCGAACTTGATAAAATAATCATAAGTGGGTAATTTTCTTAGCAATTCTATGTTACTACTTAAAACCTTTCTGGATGCTCTCACGAGTGCAACACAACACAGGCAGCCTTTTGTTCACCACAAGGCACTGATGTGCTTTCAGTTTCCATGCCAACAGACTTTCATCTTTCATCTTCCTTACCAGCTCATCCTACGCTTCAGATGAATTAGGTTTGTTACAAATTCTTTTGAAGTGTGGAGGCAACCCCCCATCTCCAACCCCACTTCAGCCAAAACAAAACAAGCCCCCCAGAAAATAAATAAATAAAGCAACCAGAGTGGCTGTGCGTAAGCCAATAATCAGTAGCTATTTCGCCCCCTTGCTCGACCAATGGCGTTATACACGGGGAAATCGCGCCTTCATTTCGAGTCGGAATATTCCTCAGCTGCCGCCCTTCATTTTCCCGAGCGGCACGCGTTGAAGTGCGCCCTACTATTCAACTCCATTATGAAGCCCAAGCTCTGTCAAGATGCATTGTGGCTGCGTAATGATCTTCAATTACGCTGATGTCGGACCCGTAGGGAGATGCCGTAGAGGCGGGGAGGGCGAAGAGGGAAGTGTATCCAGAACAAAGCCTTGAGAGTGGGAAGAACCTCCACGTCCTCAGATATGGATGTCTCTCAAGATGCTGCGGAGAATTACACCTTAAGACACAAAGAAGCAATTTTACGAAACCCCGCGTTTTAGAGTGCTCCAAGACAGAGAGAGCGACTTGGGCATGAATGCTGGCGAGGGCCAGTGTCTTTGAAGAGTTCCCACAATAGCGCCGTGTTCAAAAGCCCAGCATTCCGACTTCATTTTCATTTGTGCTCATTTCAAATCTTTTTTTGCTGAGTGCTTGGCATTTTGCAAATGAAAAGGGGAGCGTTTCCGAGGACGGCTGTCTACATGTCAGTTTGTTTAGGCGCACAACAACAACAACAACTCGTTTTGGCCTTGAACAACAGCCTTCAAAAGTACAAGACAACACAGAGCAACTCCTGTTCCAGAACTTTCAGTTGGACCATTTATTTCATCTCATGTCATTTTTTTTTTTTTTTCATCAAAATCATAAAAGTTTCATCGCTCCACGGAGACAGTCCCGTAGAGAGAAGCGCTACCGATCGCTGGTGACATCAAGGTGTCTTGCGCCTTTTGAAGTTCACTCGACTTGAGGGAATAAAGAAATCAACACAGCACAATAAAACGCCATCCAGGTTTTTGGAAATCTAGGTGAGGTGTCTGCAGTTTCAGAGGTGAAGCGGAGGGCTTTGAAAGCAGGAAACAGTAAAAGGAAGTAAGCGGAAAACCAAAGGAATAAAAGCAAGCTTTCATTCTGTCTATAAAGACAGGCGTCGACATAGAGAGAAAGACAGTGCGGTTAAATTTAGAGCACGTTTCAGACTGCAGAAGGCCTCGCTTTATGATGCCAGTCGTGGCAACCAAACATCCACTTGCCGAGTGCGTCTGATTATTGAAAGCTCTTGTCGAACGAGCTCTCATATTGTGTGTGAAATGAATAAAACCATGGTCTCTAAACACTTTTTCATTAGCATTTAAAAGACTGGCAGCATATGGGCACAAGGGACTGTTTATTTGCATCAGAATGAAATTTTATAGATTGTCACAAACGGCGAAGAGGCACAAAAATATGGACAATAATTGAGCCGCAATATAATTTTGTGATGCCAAGGTCTTTTTTTGTGCTTATTAATGAAATACTGCTTAATAATCTATGCAGCAAGCAAAGGTTGAACCATGGTAAACAAGCAAAGTTTCAGGTTAGATGTATTTAACTTGTGCGCAAAATTGGAATTTGCGAATAAATACATTTCCATCCAATCCAGTGAAAATCTAATAAAATCGCCACTTCCTGATAAAATGGTGCTAAATGTCACAAACAAAAATGGAAGTTGCTGCAATAGGAGAAGCCACTTTATATAGTAATTTTCATATAGCCTATATTAACGTAGGCTACTCAGAGCAATAAACGCAGTCATGTTATGTCGGTTACTGAGGTGGATGCCGCTGTTTGGGAACGCAGTCGTGTAAGACAGTTCTGGGAGGATATTACACCGAACCTGTCTTAGACGACAGATTTTGCTCTGACATTTCAGAACGACCAAAACCGCATTTTAGATTCTGTGCAACGAGATCGGCCTGCTGGTTGGTCCATTTATACTGTCCTATCGCAAAGTCACATTACTTTTTTGATGCGCATCGAGGAATTAATTTGGTTAATGCGTTTCGATCATTGTTTATGCGCATGTTTTCTTAGCGGATACATTTTTTTATCCGACTTACTTGAGTACATTCGTTTCTTGTGCGCATTTTTAGAATTTATGCGCATTTTGTGTTTTTTTTTAATGCGAAACATAGCTACTGTAAAGCTGGTTGATGTATAGCTACTGAGGCAGTTCAGAAATGAAATATCTTTTGAAACGCATTTGAAAGTAACTCACACTAATACTGACCCTACACCGAATCCATAGTTAAAAGCAAACGTGAGATAAAACGCATTTGCTAAAGCAACCATGACATTTTAGCTTGACTCTGCAAGTCTTTGAGCTCTTTTATCGTGACTTGTGTGCAATGCTGTACCAGGTGAGCTACCAAGTAAGTTTACTACATCAGAAAAGTTATGTATATAAAGCTAGTTATGTGAAGCAGATGTCAAAATGTATTAGTTTTCAAATTATGGTAAAAGCGTTTTGAAGTCATATTGTGCAAGAAACCATGCGCATATAATTATTTATTAATCGATAATCTGGCCCTGTAACTATATACTATATACTGTATATATATATATATAGTAGTTGGTGTTTTATTGCCTCCAGTAGTAATTTAGATGGAAACTGTAGTGAATTAAAGATATGGGTGCATTTGTGGAGTTTTGCAAGCATGTAGAGGCACATTTTTCCCAATGTGTTTGTACACATTAAAAAAAGAAAAATCTTTAAACTGATCTAAAGTGAACAAGAATGAAAGTTACCAAACATGTAACGCATGGAGAACATGTCTTGTAGAACATGGCATGAGATAAGAGTTAAATCAAAGATGGGCAATCCTTGATTTGAAATATCTCCGGCCCTGTTTTTCTTCTTTTTTCACCCCCCCATCCAAACTGACTCATTAACTTCAAAGCCACTGATAGAGCTTTTAATTAAGAGGAATGTAACATTGAAGCACAGATAAGCCTCCCCGTATTCTCCTCCTCTCCATCTCTCCTTAAACACACATCATTAGAAACTCACTGTAGGTTTACACTGCACAGCACTAATCACACACAACCTGCTCTGCTAATAATACAGCTTTTACCTGACATCATGACGGCTCCGACATCATTAGAGACTGCTGTGTATGATGTCACTTCCTGCGGGGAAAAACAAAGTAGCATCCAATTAAAACCTAGTACTTATGAATAAAAGGCCGTTCTTCAAAAAGCATAGTATTGAAAAAGCAGTATTTCTTATGCTCAGAGTCAGTAAAGCAGATGCAGTATTTCAATATGCCAATACAACTAGTTTCGTCAACTTATTTATCTGAATTTATCTAAATAATAAATTCTATAAATTTTTTCAGAACATTTTTATATAGCAGATTTCTATTTCTTTTTTCAGGTCAATATAAAGATACACAAATGATAAAATATGACTAAATAAAACAGAAGCAAACAAACTAATAATAAATAAATAAGCAAGCAAACAAACAAACTATACGTGTGTGTGTGTGTGTGTGTGTGTGTGTGTGTGTGTATACATATAATATAAGCAAGCAAGCAAGCAAATTAATTAATTAATTGAGAAAACAAATATATAATAAATACATAAAAAAGTTTAAGCAATAACATTATCAGGGCCAGACAAAATCTGTGGAGAGGTTTTGCCAGAAAACTAATAAAAATAACAATAACAATAATATGGTAAATAAGCAAGCAAGCAAACTAACTATATACATAATTCTGATATATTATATACAAATACATTAACTACCGTACTTAAATAAGGAAACAATTAATATCTTTTTGGGTCCACTATCAACAAAGAAAACTTTTAAAAGCATATTAGTAAATCAATCACTAGAGATGCCCACTATCCTACGTCAAAACTAGTTGGACTGGCGCAGTCTGGCACCCCCCTCCCCTCCTCCCTCCATCCCTCTCCTCCCCCCTACCGCAGGGATCAATGGCAGGCTGAGGGGAGTGGGGTCTTGCCCACAGGGAAAGCTGAATATTGGCCAGATTAATTGCAGGTTGTGATTGAACAGCGCTCTGGGAACACACACATACACACACAGCTTACAGGCAGCACACCCCGTATCCTGCACATGTCTGTACACTCACGCATGGCCACACATACACACGTTGTAGATACCATCCGTCAGCATGCTCGCTCCCAGATGAGCATCTACACCCACCCAGAGGTGCTGTTCCTTTGTCTCCAGGTAGCCGAGACCTGGCAAGCGGCCCACAGCATGCCTCTTTCATGTGGGCGAGGGGAATTATCTCCCTTTATGTGTGTGTGTGTGTGTGTGTACGAGTGACTCATTCAGAGGTAGCTTCCATATCGGTGCTCTGGAAGCGGGCCAGCCACCTGTGTGCTTTGTGTGTGTGTGTGTGTGTGTGTGTCTGGTACATCAGCTCCAGAAGCATCTGAAACAGCGGAGCAGAGCGAGGCCAGGAGCCTGCGGGGGACAGAAGATTAGAGGAGCTCTTTCACACAACGTGTGGAAAAGTGGGGAATAACAACCTGCCTTTAATTACTACTACTGTGAATGTTGCGTATGTGTGTTAGCTTTATTTATTTTTTGAGGGAGAACGTTTTTTTTTTTAACAAATGAAAGTTACAAACTTCAGACACATCCATTAGCTTGTATCAAATGGTATTATCTGCTTTTGAGAACCAGCTAACATCTATAAATATATAGGCATATACATATATTATATATACATATTAATGTGTCAATTTAAGTGTCAAGAATACACTACCATTCAAAAATAAGCTAAGATGTTTTTAAAGGACGCATTAAATTGATCAAAAGAGATTTATAATTAATGTTACAAAAAAGATATTTATATATACAGGCCTATACACTACTTTTTGCAGCCTTGGTACAAAAATGGTACAGTAAAAACAGTAACATTGTGAAATATTACAACAATTTAAAATAGTAGTTTTATTTTTGATGGCAAAGCTGCATTTTCAGCATCATTACTCCAGGCTTCAGTGTCTGCTTAATATTTTTGTGGAAACCATAATAAATTTTTTCATGATTCTTTAATGAAGAGAAAGTTCAAAAGAACATTTATAAGAAATATATGTAACTCATTTTATCATCTTCTGGATGAAATTCTAATGTCTGGTCAAATAAAAGAGATAATCCCAATTATAAACATTTTATGAAAACAGTTAGATGAAATTTAGGGGGCGTTTTCAACTTTTTAGGGGCCTGAAAAAGCAAATGGGTTTCAAAGTGCACGTTTTTGCAAACGATACCGTTATTGTCTCAGTATAAACTACAAAACCGTGAACTTGTGAAAACTGAAGTCATCCGCATGTGTATTACGTGTTTAGTCTATAGGCGCGTAGTGTCTCTTGTGATATGGCCATCTACTGGCCTGGTATGACTAATACAGCGTTTTTAATCGTTTTTGCGGATCCATGTGAACCGGGATCATTCCCACAACACTGTCGTCTGTACGCGAAAAACGCAACGTAAAAACGTTTCCATTTTTAGTACTTCGTTGTCGTGTAAATGTACCCTAAATAAACAGATATTTATTTGGGGTTGATGTGGCAAGTACACTAAACTGTTTGCTTATTTTTTTGGCATGGTGGCTGGGCTTTTCACAGGTTTACCAGAAAATAAAGAGCCAATCAGATGGATCTACACCTGCGAGCTCCACCATGCTTCCATCAGCGCCGCAGGTTTGTGTGGTCTGAGGTAAAATAGGCAAGTCAAGGGCCACAGGTGGCCCCTATAGCGCAAACAAACCGCTCTGGGTTGTTGATGTCTTGGTTGGGGGAAACGCCCCCATTCTCCCCGGGTGCACCTGCATTACACGAGGAACATCCACCACAAACATGTCCGTGTGTCTTCGGGTCCATATTAAAGGGGATTGTGTGTGTGTGTGTGTGTGTGTGTGTCTGAAAGTGGTCGGCTAGCCACACAGGTGTACTTCTCAAGTGCCCTCAATGGGGGGAAAAAAGCTCTTATCAGATACACCATCTTGCTTTATTGCATATGGCCTCTAAATTTTTGCAATCATGAAAGTAGATGAATGTAATGGTACATAATGAAATCTAGAAAGTGACTGGCCTCAATGAAATTTGGCATCATTGCAGAAAGATCAAAGAGAAATGCTTCATTGATTGCTGCCTAGTCACTAGCCTCCTCGGAGATAGAAATCTATCTAAAGAAAGTCTATGTGCTTTGATGTGAGGGTGTCTGGGTCTTACATCAGAGCCAAGGTCGACAACCTTGAAAGGCAAGCCTATTAAGAGAAAAGTAACAAACACGTCTCCACACTTTTACGGCAACGGGAGCGAGGGCAAATTTCCTCCGACAAATAAACTTTCACTGTAAACCGGATCATAATTGCTGTGATGCAATTAAAATGCTGCACACATATTTACTTTGCTCAAAAACAATTCGCCTGCACATACGAGACACATTTCGGGCATATCAATTCATATCAAGATCAATGTTCGCCCACTTATGTGTATGCGCTTGTGTTTGTGATGGAGAGAAAGGCTTGTGCGTACATCAAAGCGGCAGTGAAGCCTGGTCTTGCCGTCGGATAAGGCCGGTAAACTACTCTTCGTTATTAAAGATCCCAGTCTAACTCCAAGTTATTTATCTTCATGGGTTTTAAGCTTCGCTCTTGCCCTTCTCCGCTGAGTCACAGAGGAGCGGCCTTTAAAAAAAATCATTACCAACACCAAATCTGGGCATGTCTCTACAATCTGCCCTGGTTGTTTGCCCGCGATGGATTTATCGCTCCGATAATGGTTTTCTAGACTGGGATTGAACTTTATGTCAAATTTCGATACGACATTTGAGTGAAAACACCATATAACGGCTTCATTAGCTTCAGTTTTTTCACCCTGGTGTTTTGCATTCTGCATTTATTTCACACTTTAATTGCCACTGTTCTGATTCTTCTGAATAATGGTTTCCTCTAAACAATCCCTTAACGCTTCCATTGATGATTCTTCAATTACAAATAAACATTTGGAACAAATAAATTCAGTTTCATTGACGGTCACCGATTTGATAGGTCACATAATTAGGTATAACACTGTGTGTGCAAACAGGCTTGTTTTTATGATTTTTATAAGCTAGAGTATTTCTGATTCACTAGAAAGAAACGACTCATAAGACTGTTCTGCAATCGGATACACTGATGTTGTCTATTTCGTGCCTCTGAAAGAGTAGGACACTCTCTCAAACTCTCCTTCTCAAAATATCTGACAATGAGGTAAGAAAAATACCGGTAAGCTAAATTCAAAGGTAAAACATATGGAAACTTGTTTCTGCCAAGGAATAAAATTACAACTTTTTATTATTACAATTTAGATTTTTTTCTCTCACAATTTTCTCAGAATTGTTTATAACTTAGAAATGTGAGAAAAAAAGTCTGAATTGCGAGATACAAATCAGCAATTACCTTTTTAAATTCTAAGTTTATATCTTACAATTCAGAGAAGTCAGATTTGCGAGTTAAAAAGTCACAATTATCTTTTTTTTTTCATTCCGTGGCAGAAACAAGCTTCCACTAAAACAAGATTATTTTTCTTACCCTGTTGGCAGCAATTTTTCTTGTTTTAAGCAAAAACTAAGTTTGATAAATTTTTCATAAAGCCATTTCCCCAACGGTTTCACAGACAAAGCTTAAGCTAGTCCTGGACTAAAATGCATGTTTGATCTGTTTTAACTGAAAGCAACTTAAAATATGTCACTGCCATTGTTTTGTCTCAAGATGCACACCAGTAATGTTTTTTTTTTTCTTCTAAGACACGTTTATAAAAGCTACTTAAATGCCTTAATTGAACTAAGGCCTAATCCTGGCTTAATCTAAACCCTATCTGGCCTTAAATTCTAAAGTGAATTGTATTAGCTTAAGTGAATGTATCTTGATTTAGGAATGATTATATATTTGTATTGGAAAACAAGCAGTGATTAAATCTGCAAATATAACAAAATCTAAAGTTGTAAAACAATTAAAAACAATTAGCGAGCTTTTTTTTTTAGAAGGGCCGGCACATAAAGCGATGGGGTTTCCCCTCCGCCCTTCTGCGTCTGAACATGACTTCCTATGTCTGAGAATATTGTATTAATAAATGGCTAAGAGCGCACACCGCATATCCTGTGTAGTTTCCATACAGATGGAAATTTTTTTTATGACCTCACCGCTAGTTAAATGCTAGACACGCGCATGAAATATGCCTTTGATAGAAATGGAGAATTGATTTACAACCTGACTTTTATCATCGCTCCCTCATAACCTGTTCGCCCCTGAGCGCACCTCTCGGCGCAGACGTCTCACAGGAGAGGAAACCACCTGCTTTGATTTACTGACAGCACAAACGGGCCATCAAGTCTGATCTTCCCAAACAATCTCAACACTCAGCCAAAATGAGTTAGGCTACTTGTGACGCTAATGCGCAGTGCATGTTGCGGTTGGATAAGAGGGCTAACTGACCTCCTCCCGGTGGACATTTCAAATGATTCTGTAATGCTAAAAGCTCCTCTTGTAACACTGTGGAGGAGAATGAAAAGGTTAACTGCTTTTGTGCGGCTAATGTTAAAACAACCTGATGGCGCTGAGGCTGGCGCAATCTGCATTGGAAATGAACATATAGAAGGCCCTGTGGGCACTGCTATTGTTTCACGGCTATCTGCGCTCCCACTCACTAGAGTGCGGGGGCATGCCGCACTGCACCATGGGATCTCTGATCACGCAGCTGATAGACATCCTACCACAGATTCCATTAGATTCCAAATTAAAACAGGCACTTCAAAGAGCAGACAGAAAACATGAAGAACGAAGGCACTGCGACCAAGGGGGGGATCATTTTTGCAAAGAGATGGTGTGAAGCCATTCAGAACACAAAAGTGAATTAAATTATCTATATTGTTACTACATTTACTGATTATCAGAATTATATAAACCATAAATTATCCAAAAGCCAGTCAAAACATACTGTCAAATATCAAATTCATTATTATTCAGACTAGCTTGAAATTGCGCTGTGAAATCATTTCATGGCGGTTAATTGCATCTAACATAAAGGTTTGTGTGTGTGTGTGTGTGTGTGTATACAGTATATATATGCACACACACATATATTTATATATATAAACAAACTTTTATGTTAGATTAAATTAATCGATTTGATTTGACAGTAGTTTGAAATTAATTTCTTGGACTGTCAGTCATGTACAGCCTTGTTTATAGGTTTAACATTTTTATATATATGAAATATTTCATAATTTATTACAGGTTTTTAGAATGTTTGATTCTGACTGGTCAGTCATAGAGTTCTAAACTTCACAAATATTCTAAACTAAAATGCATACATTTCCATGTTTGCAGAAATTTACTCACAAGTTTTGGGTATGCATGAATTCTTTTTCTTTTATAAAAAGACGCTTTTGTTCAACAAGGCTACATTTATTTAATCCAAAATACAGTACAAACTGTAATATTGTGAAAAATTATGACAATTTAACTGTTTTCTATTTGAATATATTATAAAATGTAATTTATTCCTGTGATCAAAGCTGAATTTTCAGCATCATTGCTCCAGTCTTCAGTGTCACATGATCCTTCAGAAATCATTCTGAAATGATGATTTGGTACTCAAGAAATATTTCTAGAAACTATTATCGATGTTGAAAACAGTTGTGCTGCTTCATATGTTTGTGATAATTGTTTTTCATGATTCTTTGATGAATAGAAAGTAAAAAAAACAACCTTTGTAACATTATACATTTCTTTACTTACAGGGTTGATCAATTTAATGCATCTTTGCGCAATAAATCATTATCATTTAATGTTTAATGTAAAAAAAACAAAAAACATTACTGACCCCAACGATACAGAAAACCTATTGACCGATACTCACAACAGACTCACTTTCTTGCAATAAAACATTGCAACTCAAATCAATATTTCATTTTCATGTATGTATTTATTTTGTAGTCATATAATAAGCGAGATAAAACCCTTCAGTGTGATACAAGACCCCTCTGCTTCACATCGACCTTCATCATCCGGTTGGAGTTCATTTTAATGACTGTACATTATCATTCTCATACTCTATTCTCACTTCTGCAAAACCAGTCCAAAAGAGAAGACTGGTTTATTTATTTATTTTCCAGTCAAGGCTGGAAAATTCATGATTTGATCCCTGGAGTTTGGTTGACCAGGTTATCAGGAAAAGATTAACAAAACATATCTAAAAAAAAAAACTAGAGGTAGAAAGCGTTACGTGACCTTGTCGCGATCGTCCGGTGCGATTCCCCGGCCTCTACTAGTGTAAAATGTGTCCAGCGAGGCCTTTGGAAAGGGCTTTGGAGGGGATGCTGCTGTGGAGGACGGGGCAGAGACCCTACAGCTTGCTGGCTGATTACATCGCAACATGAGTGTGGCTTCAAAGACTCCCCCGCCGCCCAGTTTGACCAGATAAGGGCACTCAGGCCACGGTTCAGCTCCTGGACAGGAACACACAGAGGGGTCAACGGCAGGACCATGAGGGCCCTTACGCACAGAAAGACATCAGGGACGACGCTGTAAGAAGAACAGATTCGCTTGCCTATGTTTGAGCAGTCTGAGTCTCTTTCTACGGATCCAAGCCACAGCTATCATTGTGTGGAATTCGCTTTTTCTGAAAGACAAAGTGTTTAATATATAATATATTTTTTTTAGTGAAACTGCTGATGAGAGTAAAAAGACACCTTTACTATGCTAATACAAGAATACCAGATACACCGGCTTCAGAATATTCACACTGATGCCAAAGCTGACTTTTTGTCATTTTCCATAGACAGTGCAAGATCAGATAGACAGAAAGACAGATAGAATGAGACAGACAGACAGATAGAAGGACACAGACAGACAGACATATATTTAGACAGACAGAGAGACAGATAGAATGAGACATACAGACAGATATATTGAGACAGACAGACAGAGAGACAGATAGAATGAGACATACAGACAGATATATCGAGACAGACAGATAGAATGAGACAGACAGACAGATATATTGAGACAGACAGACAGATATATCGAGACAGACAGATAGAATGAGACAGACAGACAGATAGAATGAGACAGACAGACAGATATATTGAGACAGACAGTCAGATAGAATGAGACAAACAGATATATTGAGACAGACAGACAGATAGATAGAATGAGACAGACAGATATATCGAGACAGACAGATAGAATGAGACAGACAGACAGATATATTGAGACCGACAGACAGACAGAAGGACACAGACAGACAGACATATATTGAGACAGACAGAAAGACAGACAGACAGATATAATGAGACAGACAGACATATTGAGACAGACAGACAGAGACAGACAGACAGACAGACAGGTATATTGAGACAGACAGTCAGATAGAATGAGACAGACAGACAGATATATCGAGACAGACAGACAGTCAGATAGAATGAGACAAACAGATATATTGAGACAGACAGACAGATGGATATAATAAAACAGATAGAGACAGACAGACAGACAGACAGACAGACAGATAGATAGATAGATAGATAGATAGATAGATAGATAGATAGATAGATAGATAGATAGATAGATAGATAGATCTATCGACAGACAGATTTTCTGTCTTTCTTTTTTACACAAGCATATAGAGATTCACGGAGGCTTAGTAATCCAATGATGTCATTCCGCGGGTGTGAATCGCGGCGCTCAAAAGTTGCACTGTGTGTAAATAACCCTTGCACTTCTGCTTCAGGCTGAGTGTCAGCACCTGGTGGAGCTCATATATCACAGACACAGCCGCACGGTCGCAGGAGTACGGAGATCATCCCTCCCGCGCTGGCTGGAGTAAGGCTTCAATCACAGACTATCCAAGAGATAAGAACTCACATCACATGCCTGAGGGAGGTGGGCTTCTCATCCTACGTGGAAAGCTTCTGGCAGGTAGAGTCTAAGAGTAATTTTCTCTGCAAACAAGCCTCACTCAATACACCTACTGACAAAGACGTGAGGCGCCCACTACACAGACAGATAATACTCAAGCAAATGACATGGCGTCTGGCTGCAACAGTCTCTGACATATGACCCCTGCATGGCCTGGGCAGTATGAACGTATTATATCATCACGATACTGCTCATGATGAGGAAAAACTTGATATTCAGGGGAGTAACACAAAGAGAAGTTTAGCTGTCATAATACATATTGAATCATATTTATTATCTTGGGTCGAGTGATCTTTTAAGTCGAGTGTTATAAAATCTAAAGCTGTTTTTGCTATGATAACAGACTACCAATATGATCTTTAAAATGTTTTTGAAAGAAGTCTCATGCTGACCAAAACTGCATTTATTTGATCAAAAATAAAAATAGTAATAGTGAAATATTATTGGAATTTAATATAACTGGTATCTATTTGAATATATTGTCTTCAGTGTCACATGATCCTTTAGAAATCATTATAATATGCTGATATGCTGATTTGCTGAGCAACAAAAATGTGTTAGGATTGTTTGATGTACAGAAAGTGCCTATTGTACCACATTGGTTATGAATACGTTTATTTTGGTTAGTTTCGAAATAAAAAGAGACATTAATGAGATTGAGCACTTTCAATTTGTATTTTATTCACTAGATTATTCAAAAAATATACATGACCACATGGTTATTGAAACTGGTATGAAAGTTATACAAAAAGTGTATTATTAGTATCATTATTAAATATAAAAATAACTAAAAACATATCTAGTGTTACCGTGATATAAAAGTTTGGTCGTGCCGCCCATTTGTCTTCAGGAAGTCGCTCTGGCTTAAATACAATATAAAAAAAATCTGAATATTAACACTTATTCAAAAGAAGCAAAGGCTCATCCAAAAACACAACTCATGCACCCTTGCATTTTGCTTGTATGATTCTGTTATGGCCTCATTACACTGCATTCAAAGAAAACAATAACATCTGATGCATGTAGAAATTACAACTTGCCTAGATCCTCACGCTACTTAACGGGAGGTGAAAGGGCTCTGAGTGATTTATAGATGCCCTAAGGATCTAACGTTTAATGATTAATGTTCAGTGTCTTCCATAACTTATCTTTCCGTTTAAATATGACTCAGAGTTTCAGATCTTCACTTTGCAGGAACCGACCAGAGGCCTGCTGAGCTGCCAGCAATCCTGTTTTGTTTGGAAGAGGTCGCCCTTTTATTAAAATAATGGGAAACAAATTGCCTGAGCATGTCGGTCTTTCGACCACGGGATTCCCTAATCCAAATCCACCGTCGTGGAGAGAACGAGGGAAAAAGTGAATCACATGGTCTACATAAAGCAATGCAGAACCTCAACTTAGGATCGAAAAAGTTGGACACTTTGGCTGTAATTCAGAATGATGTTAGATTTGATAGATGTGGCGCCAATCATTTGCAATGTAGACAGCGCAACACCCAATATACACTGCAAGAGTGGCGCTGCAAAACTAGAACAAGGTGTAGACGCAGTGTAAATACCAGATTTATTGTCCGAGAGCGCTTTGTTGATTAAAATGGGATTGAAGTGGTTTGGTATTGTCGCATTGCTCGATTTCTGTGTGTAATTTATTCAAAATTTGAATAACAGTTTTGTTTTTCATGCTGCCAAGAGGACTAATGTGAAGTTTGTCAGTGTCTTGATTTACTGATGCATAAAACAGTGATAAATAAATTCAGCAACACAGTTCCCAGCTTGTTTAGGGTGTGTGGCTTACGTAAAGAATATGGCATGCAGTTTTCCCACACAAAATACATATTTCACTGTCATATATACAATTATTTATATTAATAATTGTATATTATTATTAATCAGATTCTAATCATAAAGCAATTCGCAAGTGCTCTATTGGATTGAGATCTGGTGACTGTGGAGGCCACAGAGCTCAAATCATCTCAAACTGGTTTCTTGAACATGTCAATGAGTTCACTATCCTCAAATGGCCTCCACAGTCACCAGATCTCAGTCCAATAGAGCAGCTTTGGGATGTGCTGGAACGGCAGATTCACATCATGGATTGTAAACATACAACATACATACTTAAACCTAAATGGATTGTCAAAGTTTAAGTAAGCAGAACTAGCAGATTTTTATTTAGTACTTATACATTTTAATTGTAACTAAAAGTGTTTTGAGTACACAAATTCATACATTTCAATTAAAACGTTCATGTAATCTCAGTGTGAACACTTTTATTATTATAAACTAAGCTAGCTTTAACAAGCTAATTTGCTAACATACTAAATTGTTAACATATTAGCAATAGTTATACAGAAGCACTTGCTGTATAAGTGCAACAACATAAAGGTATTATTACTATCCTAAAACCAACATTAACAGAAATTATTCTAAATTAGCATAACAAAACATGAATCACTACTAAATCTCCCACTTAACATTAATCTTGCACAAAAATAACATTACACTTAATTTTTGCATACTCTCCCTTTTGAGTGCAATAGACATCCCAGCCGTTTCAGTTAAACTTAAGTTCGTCTAAATTAAAATAAATAATTTCATAAAACTCAAAACAGCGAAACAGTTCAGTTTACTTAAAATATATCAGTTCTGTGAACTTGAAAGATAAAGAAAGTGCTAAATAGTCATAAAAGTTAATTTGACTGAACCAATTAGTTTAATTTAAGTTTGTCCTACTCAAACAAATTAATTATTTTGAGCGTGTTTACAGAAGACAAATCTGCAGCAACTGAGTGATATCATGACAATATAGAGCAAAATCTCAGAGGAATGTTTCCAGCACCTTGTTGAATCTGTGCCATGAAGAATTAAGGCAGTTCTGATGGCAAAAGTGGGTCCAACCTGATACTAGCAAGATTTTGCTAATGAAATAAAGCTGAAATAATACAAAATATAAAACTTACATGAAAACTTTAAAAACCTAAACAAAAATTTGATATGTACGGAGTCTCTAAAGGGACATGGTTTTAAAAAAAAAAAAAGAGAGATGGGAGGAAAATAAAACCTTTGTGTTCCCCTGAGAAACTTTGTGTTTGCCCGCAAAACCTTTTGAGCTCTCTGCGAGCGAACGCAAACTTTCTCGGGGAACGCAAAGGTTTTGCGAGAGAACGCAAAAGCATTGACAAATATTTTTTCCTCCATCTCATATTTTTTTCCTTCACCATGTCTCTTTAGGGGAAATGTGCTTTAGCAAGTACTGAATCATTTAAGTTGAAGAACTAAAATTACTCGCATGAAAACAAAAAAATAAATGAAAGCTAAAAAGAAACATTTTAAATAACAAAAACCTAATAAAAATGACACGTACATCTCACAAAATTACTTAAACTAAAATGTAAATGAAAACGAATGAAATTATACAAATAAAATCTTCTTTTTTTTAATAAATACTATTATAGTATATAAATAATAATAATAATAATGTTTTTTTGGACCCCATTGACTTTCATTATATGGACACAAACATTCTTTAAAATATCTTCCTTTGTGTTCCACAGAAGAAAGAAATGCATTCAGCTTCTGAACAACATGAGGGTTAGTAAATAATGACAGCATGTTCATATCAAGGTTCTTTTCAAGTCCCACCATGAAACATAAAACACACATCTGTAAATTAGGCTGGTTAAATCTCAGTTCTTAAGAATGATTATCATTATTAATAGACTATTTTAAATGCCTCTGATTTGCCACTGTCAACGCCATTAACAATTAATTGAATTGCGGCAGCAATTATTTTCCGATTAATTGTGCTGACCTACTATTCAGGGCTGGTCATAGCCATGCTATTCATCCGAGAGACTTTCAGATGGTTGACCAGCATGGGGTTTGTGGTGAAGTTGGTTGACCGAGGAAGTTTTGCTGGTTAAGAAAGTTTAAAAGCTTGGTGGGCACACCAGCATCCGAAACACAACATATGCAGGTGTTGGTTTGTTCATAAGGAAAGTGGGGGAGATAGCAGAGGCTCCTGGCATGGGAACCCCAACATGAATAAATCACATCATAATCCCAGTCACCACAAAGAAACAAAAAATGGGGAAAAGGAAAATCAGGCCAAACATATGGCTCAAAGAGAGAGAACGAGAGCAAGAGAGACCACAGTCGCGCTGCTGGGGAACAATAGAAGCCTTTCACATGAACTTGTATAAGCATTGATGAGAAGATGCCACAAAGGATGAGGGTGACATATCAAAGAACATGACCACCAGTACCGATAGTCCATCATGGCAGAAGAGGAGATCCGCGTTCATCGGGGAGGTCTCGCTTGGCGAAGGGAGTGTGTGTGTGTGTGTGCGTGTGTGTGTGTGGCGCTCGGGCGGGGTGTGTGTACGAGGGTTCTTCGAGTCCAGACATGAAAAGGAATTCTTTCATCATTGCTAATCTGCAAAACATAAACATTAGAGCATCCACACAGTCTGTGAATCTTTCTCTGTGTGTTTCGGGTCCTCCACCCTGTGGATTGTGGTTAGGGATGTGGGAGCCTGTGCTTGTAAGTGTGCGTGAGGAGCTCCGACTGTTTGTTTATGCTTGCCAGAGTCATTGTAAGTGCACAGATCGAAATCCGCTAGGTCTCGAGGCCAGATTGGAGGAAGGAGATGCGAGTAATTGTCAGGAGTTCGGGAGTCGTGGAACGCAAAGTGCAAAGGACGCTTGTTGTCACTGAATGCGGTTCTTTGCATTTGTGTTTTCAAAGAACATTTCATTGCTCAGAATTCGATTGGGCGAAATAATCAAGTTCTTAAGTGAAAAAAATGATGTGCCATTGGCAGCAACGAATGGGAAAAATAATGATTGTTTCCAAATATTTTCACTCACTGGAAGTAAAAAAAAAACAGTAGAAAAAGGATTAGGCTGGACAAATCTCAGTTCTTAAGAATGATTATCATTATTGAAAGACTTATAGACTTATTTAAATGCCTCTGATTTGCCACTGTCAACACAATTAACAATTATTATCCGTCAGGTTTACAGACATTTCCTTTAACTCTGAGACACAATATAATCCAATGCAAAATTTATGTAAAACATCTGTTAAAAAAAAAAAAGTCAATGTTGTTATGGTCATCTAGGCACACCAACGAACATAGACTTTACCAAACAAATCCATTTGTTGCTGAAAGTTACATGCTTCACCCTTTGGGTATCAATTTTGTTGCCTACAATTATTCAGGAATAATTTTAAAAAATGTGAATTTTTTATTTATTTAATGTGTAATTCAAACGTCTCTTTTGATCACAGACTTTGATATCTTGGCCAATATGAGCACAGTTTGAGTGATTATTGATATTTGAAACACTTGAACGTGAGATTATTGGGCACTTTTTCTCAGGGGAAGCAGGTTTTAACTAATCGAACTCATCTTAAGGAGATCTTGTTGGTAATCCTTCTTTTCTATGAGTTTGTGTGTGTATCTGCCCATGTGTGGTTTTTAAATGTGAACTGACACTGCAAAAAAACTAGATTTTATTGAATCTTTTTGGATTGCTTTCCAGAAAAAATATCCAACTTAAAACATGAATTTACTTTCATGCAAAACTGCATATTGTTTCATTACAACTGTTCAAAAGTTTGGGGTCAAGGTAATTAATAGTTTTATTCATAAAAATGTATTAAAAGTGACAGAATACAGTTAAGACATTTATAACATTACAACACTTTTCGTTTTAACTCTCTATTCACCAAAGAATCCTGAATTTTTTTTTATCATGGTTTCCACAAAAATATGAAGCAGCACAACAGTTTTCAACATTAATAATAATAATCAGAAATGTTTCTTCAGCAGCAAATCATCATATTAGAATGATTTCTGAAGGATCATGTGACCCTGAAGACTGGAGTAATGATGCTGAAAATTCAGCTTTACATCACAGGAATAAATTACATTTAAAATGATATTCAAATAGAAAACTGTATTTTTGATCAAATAAATACAGCCTTGGTGAGCAGAAGAGACTTCTTTCAAAAACATTAAGCAATCTTACTCAAAACTTTTTAATGGTATAGTGACCAAAACATCTATATTAAAGACTTAATATCTTCTGCCGTGTTGCTTCTCAAATAAATGTATCTTAGGATTTTTAGATATTTGAACTGGACAGTTACTCATGAAGAATATTATTTTTGCAGTGTTCAAGTGGTTCATGTGTACAGGCGTGCAGACGTGAAGGCCTGTAGCTACAGGTTTATGACTGTGCTCAGATTAGCCAGAGACAGACTTTCATATTCTCAAAATAACCGTCAATTAGTCATATTTTCATGTCTAGCTCACTATGCGCTAATCATGTATAAAATCACCATGATTGGGTTTAGGCATCAAGTGCGGTGGAAGCGCATTACTAGCCACACTCTAGTAGTCACTCACTGCTCGAGTGGAAACCATCCATGGAGAATTATCCCTCCCTGAATGATACCATAATTAGTTTTCATAGCACAAATTGAAGTGCAATGTTGTCGCATTGGCCTCAAAAGATTATCTCGGATGCCCGAAACTTTCCATTCCGCTCCCCAGTGCCTTTTGCTTCACATACACACAGACTGTCCTGCCTGCGCAGAAGCCAAAACTGGGCTTTTTGGAGCATTTAAGAGATAAGCACAGCCGGTTTACGCCAATGTACCGCCATAATCCAGTTTTCAGCTCCTCTTCCTTTTTCAGACTCCAACTCGGTGGTCACCGCCATTGAGCTGTGTATCTGTGACCGATTAGACCAGATCACCCTGGATTACCTTCACCACATCATCAAGCCCCCCGACACTGACCATGAACCAGGCCGACGTTTCCATCTGTCCGGCACACGTGTGCGATTTTGAAAAGGCAAATGTAGATGCTTCCTCTCTTGCATCAAACTACAGGACAAAAGAAAGGCAAGAGGCATGTGGAATATATGAGAATGAGACCGAGCGCAGGGTTGGTGGTGGAAGAAGGGAGATAATCCTATTTCGTATATGGGATGTATGCGAGACCCTTTTTCACCGTCTGCGCCGTCCGCGGTTATCACACATTCCCCCCCCCAAGAGTTTGCTGAGACTACAGGACGAAGGCTGCAGTTTAGCGGGCTAATCCACCCCGAGCTGGGGCATTAAATCTGTCCCTCTATTCACACTTGCCGCTCCAAAGCCACTGTGTACAACATACTGAGCCCTACGCGGTGTCATCTGCTGACTGCAGTATTTAACTCCATTATGAGGGAGTATAATCTCGGCCACACAGTGAACATTCACTAAGGTCTTTACCTCCTAATCCAGGCCAGGAGATGTGAGCATGTGATGTTTGGGAAGTCATAGTGTGTGTTGTTTTAGGCTTTTTGTCATCTAAAGTTGACATTGTAACTTATTTTAGTTAAACAAGATATTTTATTTTATTCTATAGAGTTTCATAATAATTCTCTGAGGGAAATATGACCTGAAATACAATAAAAATCAAGAGGGTTCTGACTCACCATTCTTTGTTGCCTGTTCCATTTCAATGCACAGCGCCCTCAAGCGGAAGGCTGTAGAGTAGCACCTAAAACAGATAAATGAAGAATCTGATCTTTTGAAAAACTATAATATGCTTAATTGTCCTGCACTTCTTTCTGTGACTTGAGCCTTGACTTAAGCATTCGTTTCCCTGTGTAAGATAAGCAAATGCCAAATAATCTTCTTGAACTTGAACTACTTTACTTACATGAACATACATATACCATTGCAGTCTCCACAAAGCTTGAATTCATCATATACAAGCATCGACTTAAAAAAAAAGTTCTGACTGAAGTTTTAGCTGAATTTATCAAAAAAAAATTCTTGTTGACCTCACAACATAGGTATTTTAAAGGGGTGGTTGATTATGATTTCTCTTTAGTTAGTGTGTAATGTTGCTGTTTGAGCATACACAACATCTGCAAAGTGTTGCAGCAGCTCATTTGCATTTAAAGGAACAGACAAAAACAGTGTGTTTATGCTCACCCTCAAAAGTGACAATTTTAACATGCTTTATAAAAATATCTGTAGGGTATTTTGAGCTAAAACTTCACATACACACTATGGGGACATCAGACTTATTTTACATCTTGTGAAAAGAGCATTATACCACCCCTTTAAAAGGGATAGTCCACCCAAAAATTTAAATTCTGTCATCAATTACTCATGTTGTTTCAAACCTGTATCTCTTTCTTTCTTTCTTTCTTTCTTTCTTTCTTTCTTTCTTTCTTTCTTTCTTTCTTTCTTTCTTTCTTTCTTTCTTTCTTTCTTTCTTTCTTTCTTTCTTTCTTTCTTTCTTTCTTTCTTTCTTTCTTTGGAACACAAAATAACCATGTTGGTAACCAAACAGTTTTGGTTCCCAATTCAAATTGTACTTTGGTCTATAAATACTGGAAGTCAATGGGAACCAAAACTGATTGGTTACTGACATTCTTCAAAATATCTGCTTTAATGTTCCACAAAACAAAGAAAATCATAAAGGTTTGGAATGAGGGTGAGTAACTGATGATAGGATTTTCATTTTTGGGTGGACGATCCCTTTAAAATCCAACAGGAAAGTTCATGTTATCAATAATACCACACGTCATATTTGAGCTGATATTCACCCCAACATCTAAGCCAATCGAAACCACTGAATGGTTTTCAGCATGATCAAAATATTTGGCCAAACGACTTGTGAAAGTTGGCACTTAAATGATATTTCCTTCCTCCCATGGCTGACCATATCACCTGAGCTCAATCTTAATGATGCCTATATGATCTATCATCTATGAATAAGAGATGAATATCATCCCACAGGCAGAGCCGTGGACTCTTATCAGATCTTCGCCTCCCTCTCTGAAGGCATCAGCTTCAAACATAACCGACCTGGAACCAAGGGATGATGCATTACTTTCAACCTGTATCTGTGAATATAGATATCGGGTCAAAGGTTCAAACATCTTATAAGAGTTTTTCCTGTGCCAGGGTCACTGGTTTGCTTACTGGTGGGTTCTATCCATTGTTAAGCTGCTTTGGAACAATATTACACTGTGTTATGTTAAAAAACAAAAAAATTAAGGTAAGTTGCGTCATAACAACCCCGTAAAAAAAAAGAGATATAGGTCCCACTTAGATACATATACTTTTGTGATCTTGTTAACAACTTATATCTTTTATTATGCATTTGCTTTCAAAATAGCTTCAAATTGTCTTTTTTTCTATTAGAATAACCATCATTTCAACAAAACAGTCATTATATGCAATTAATAATAATAATAAACTGACCATAAAATAAACATTAAATAAACAAAGAAGAATGATGTTTACTGATATTCATGTATACCCATCAATATAATAAATAATGCATAGCAAAAAAAAAGAAAGAAAAAAAAAGCTGAAATATTTGCCTATATACACTAGTCACTAGTCAGTTTTTATTTATTTTTAACTTTTGAAAGAAATTAATTATTTTAAGAAAATAATTGAAGTGACAGAAGTGACAGTAAAGACATTTACAATGTTGCAAAATATTTCTATATCAAATAAATGCTGTTCTTTTTAACTTTACCATCAAAGAATAATCAAAATATTAAGCAGCACAACTGTTTTCAACATTAATAATAAATCTTTGAGCAGCAAATCATATTAGAATGATTTCTGAAGGATCATGTGACTCTGAAGACTGGAGTAATGATGCTGAAAATTCAGCTTTGCATCACTGGAATAAATTACATTTTAAATTATGTTTCAAATAGAAAAGTTATTTTAATGAAATTGTATTCATATTTCACAATATTACTGGTTTTACTATATTTTTTATCAAATAACAGCAGCCTTGGTGAGCAGAAGAAACTTCTTTTGAACGGTAGTGTAGTTTTACTAAAATATTTTTAGTAAAGGGTGATATTTATTTTAAAGGTTGCGTCAAAGCATTTGACTAGGAGTCGGACCCACCCGGAGAAATATTTGGGAACATGCCTCTGGTCTTTGCTGGATCCAGTGCGGGTGTCTTCGGGACCCCTGGAGCAGACACAAAGGCAAGACGAGCCAGGGTTTACCGACGCCACAACAACGGTGCGGACTCATTGTTTTCTGCTCTTTTCATCTCCACTCACTCTCTCAAAATATTTAGAGGAATGCTCTGAATAACACAAAGTACTGAGAAACACTCACTCTGTATATTGTTGAAAGGAACTCTGTCTGCAGAACTTTTCTTCAAAGTCTATTTTGTTTTGTTATATTTAGCCTTATTTTTTTTTTCTGCTGATGTAGGCTATTTGCATTGCGAAACACAATATGGAGGATATCTCATTGTTCCAGGGACTCAGGTTGGAGATTGGTGGCCATCTGTCCATTTATTTTTCATGCTTCTCATGATTTGTGTATGCCGAGACAAAAAAAGGAGATTAGGTTAAACTAGGTTAGGTTTGTGATATAACAAAACGTTTGTTATATCTTATTGAATAATTAATATTTTGAGAAGGTTTGCTACTTAATCTTAATAAAAGGACAGTTCACCCCCCAAAAAAATTCTGTCATCATTTATCTGCCTCATGTCATTCCAAACCTGTTGTGTTTTTTCTTCTGTAAAAGTGAAACACAAAAGTAGACATTTTGAACAACTGTTTTTGTACATAAAATTAAAGTACATCCAAGATGGTGACTTTCTTCTTCTTCAGTTGAACAGTAAAGAAGGTTTTTAGCCGAAATCGTGGTCCTTGCTTGTAATGCAAGTCAATAGCTATTAGCTACCGTCACTTTGAGGGTAAAAAAAACACAGAAAATAATATCCGTGGCTTCTGACGATTCATTCAGGTCTTATGAAGCGAAACGATCAGTCTGTTCAAGAAAATGAACACTATTTTATACCATTATCATCACCTGTAATCCACGGTCTCACCAAACGGTCCAGAGCGCGTTCACAACAGTCTGCAGCGCGAACTTCCTGTCGCATAATGACGTGTGCGCGGGAGCAAACACACACCTGAGCTGATGATGCTGCGTGCGTTTACAAGAGAGAGGGAGGACGCGCATGTTGTATTGGGCCTAGAAAATTGTACTTACTTGTGCTTATTGGATGCAGAAACCTATATATGCGTGATCTCAATCAGGAGGAATGATTTTCACAGATTCTCAATGTTTGACCTCCCGGAGTCCCGCGGCGCGCATACGACAGGAAGCTCGCGCTGTAGATTGTCGTGAACGCGCTCACGACCGTTTGCCTAGGCAGTAATGTTGTAAATAATGTTCAGTTTCTTGCACAGACCGATCATATCGCTTCATAATACCTCAATGTATCGTCAGGAGCATTGATTTTGTTTAGCGTATGTTTTTTTGACTCTCAAAGTGACGGCAGCCATTGCTTGCATTAAATCACCAAGTAACATTTTCTGCTAAAAACTTATTTACTGTTCAACTGAAGAAAAAAGTCACCTACATCTCAGATGGCCTGAGGGTGAGTAAATTAACAGCACACTTTTGGGCAAACAGTGCATTTTTCAAAAACATTTTTATGCAAAGTATCCCTGTAAGGCCCTGGAGTTGAATTGTTGTTTTTGAATAAAACCAAATGAAGCAATAGCTTGCTATAAAATACTCAAAGATAGAGAAGTGTTGTGATCAATGACAGCCATCTGGGCACATTTGGGTTGGGCGTACAGCGCGTCTCTCCCTGTTATCTGTTCAATGGCATGTTCCTTGGGACGCTACATTGATTAGGCCCTGAGGGGGCCCTGTAGTGCTGCTCCGTCACAGGAGCCAAATGACTGACAGCTCTAATGAAGTGTATAATCATCGGGGCAGAAGAAGCGTCAAAGCTGCCAAGACTTCAATCGCTCTACGTGATGACCAAAGAGTCTGTTCGCTCTTCTGCTCAAAGTAAGTGGGCGCCCCCGCGGGACCACACAACTCTGTCCCATCTTGGAACATTATTCATGCGGCCGTTTGGTGCAAACCCTCTGATCAGATGGCAGTTAGACTGGGTGATATAGTTTGTAAAAAAATTATGTCTTGATATTTTTGTAAACCTTGTGACAAAATATACATCGATGTTTATGTATTTGTTTGAAATTGTGATTTCTTTTCAATCAGAGGAACAACGTTTCAACCATTGTCGACAGTCAGATTCAAAATGCTCAAAGCAAGAAGTAAAATACAGTAAAAATATAAAAACTAAATGAAAACAAGAAATATTTACAGGAATGTATTGTGATTTCCACAAAAATGTATCACAATTTCCCAAAAATATTAAGCAGCTCAACTGTTTTTAACATTGATCATGATAAGAAATGTGTCTTGAGCATCAAATCTTCATATTAGAATGATTTCTGAAGGATCATGTGACACTGAAGGATCATGTGACACTGAAGACTGGAGTAATGATGCTGAAAATTCAGCTTTGAAGACTGGAGTAATGATGCTGAAATTTCAGCTTTGCATCACAGGAATACATTACATTTTAATGTAGAAACCAGTTATTATATTTTTAATTGTAATAATATTTCAAAATATAATTGTTTTTACTGTGTTTTTGAACAAATAAACGTAGCCTGGTGAGCAGAAGAGACTTCTGACCGAACCCCAAGCTTCTGAACGGTAACATTCAAAAACAAACAAACCAGAGTTTTGAATCAAATTTATTGTAATGTAAAAAAAAAAAAAAAAAAGTTAACAGATTCACAGAAATTAATCGAACTTATCAACCCTAACGCCATTTTGAGTTTAAGCGTCTACGTCTTACTATAAGTCACCAAAATAACGGCACATCTTTTGGAAACCCGGCCACATAAAAAGCACACTATCGACAGCGAAATGTTCACGAACATACACTGAACATCTCACTCAACCCTAGACGGCTTTTGTTTCTACACAAGAAAGCGTACGACATCCTCTCAGATGAAGTTTTACCCATCATCCCCAAGGTGTATGTGTGGGCATCTGTTATCTAAACCGAACATAATACAATAATATGTCTTTTTCGCATTTGTTTTCCACCCATCAGCTCATTCTATTATGAAAAGGCAGATCTCTTTCCACCCTCTTCCCCCTGCGTGCAACAGAGGGGTCCTGAAGAGCAGTGCAACCTCAGAAGGCTCATTCTCTCTTTGTTCTATTATTCACCAGCCCGGGCTTCAAAACTCACCCGGTTCTCGGCGGGTTTGGAGATCTGCTTTTACAGCATGCGAGAGATGGATCGGAATATACTCGGATAGATCAAGCAAGCAAAATGCAGCGTCTCTGGAGAGGTGTTTCCACCTTGGACCGGGACCCACTCGCGAAGCAGTGCAGTTCTGTGCTCATAAAAGCAGAGCGCCATTAATAAGTTGGAAACTGCTCCCATTCATTCATTAATAAAAAGTTTGTTACACCTGACTAAAATCTTTTGATCCGAGATAAACCATTGTTATTGATCATTTACACAGTCACAAGGCACCAAGAAATGTAATTTTAGCATTCGAGAGTATTTGTTTACCCTGAATGCTCATTTGTACCAGCGTAAACAGTTATTTGTTAGCTAAAGGCGCATGTTTGTTTTTCCTTTTAGACTCTTCAGTGTCCCACGGGCATTAGATACATTGGTAATAAGGACCAGACAAATGTTTAGCAGAAGCTGCGTTAGAAGCTTTGATGTACTTTTAGATTTAGCGAAGTCTACAGTGATGTCTTCAAAAATACAAATATAAAGGGAGCAAAGTTAAACTATCTTCCCATCTGCACTCTCCCCCAGAGCAGCGATCATTAAAGGCTCCGCGTGTAGTACTGTGGCAACTGGAGATTTGTATGGACCTTGTTGAAAACTTCTGATGAACCATTCCCCGATGAGAAGCAAGCTAAAGAAGACCTTCAGAGGGATGTTTCTCTGACTTATTATATCCCAGCAGAAACTGTACTTCAGTGAAAAGCAAACTTTAAACATTAGCTGCTTTGAATCAAGATTGGTTTATTAATGATCTAAAGCCCTAAAGAACCATGTTGATCAAACTTAGCATGCTGTATAAGCATGAGACATTAAAAAAAAAACTAAAAATAAGATCATTTCAAAATCCTGTGGCAGAGTTTTCAAGCTTTTCTTGTTTTTGTCAATATAAGAGGAGGGCTAATCCCGCTGGATCCCTGTTTACTGTAAATGACATTATGCCATAAATAATTTAAAACAAACAATTAACAGTGTTGACTGTTGAATTTATATATAGGCTATAAAAAAAAAAGTGCAAAATGTTTTAAAAGTTGATAAAATGTTATTCTGGAAGAATTATGTGATGCCACAATGCTAGAGTGTTGTTGAGTAGATGCTAACACCGTGTCTACACCGGACGCGAGCGCGCGATGCGACGAGACAATAGAACCCATTATAATCAGTGATGTTGTCAACACTGGATGTGGCGCGACGTGACACATCCCCGGCAGTAAACCAATGCCTCCTATTTACTCCAAGCACTCGCGACACTTCTCGTCGGAAGGACAATGGATTTGCAACGGTCGCTTTGTCGCGTCCAGTGTAGACAGCTTCTAGCTCTGCAACTGTGTAGACGCAGTGTAAGATTGCTAAGGTGTTCAAAGTGTTTTTTAGCATTGCTATGTGTTATTTTAAAATTGGTCAATTACTTCCAATTAGTTTAAAATATTGGTAACACTTTCAAATAAGGTTAGTTAGTTAACATTAGTTAACTACATTAGTTAACATGAACTAATAATGAACTGCACGTATACAGCATTTATTAATCTTTATTAATGTTATTTTCAACATTTACTAATACATTATTCAAATATTGTCAACATTAGTTAATGCACTGTGAACTAACATGGACAAACAATGAACAGCTGTATTTGTATAAACTAACGTTAACAAAGATTAACAAATACAGTAACAAATGTATTGCTCGGGGTTAGTTCATGTTAGTTATTACATTAATTAATTTGAACTAATTAACCTTATTGAAAGGCGTTACCAAAATATTTTATTTACTTTTAACCACAGAAGACAGACACATGATCTCAAAGCTTTGAAAGAAAATAAGTGCTTTTTCTTGCCAATAGGGGATTATCACGCTGATACTTCCGCATTCAGTGATCTTTGTGCACTGCCACTTCCGGTGAATCACTCATCACTCTGGCGAACCCATGATGGACGACCCTAAGTTTATTTATACTGCATCCCCACCTCTGCATTATATATTTATACAAACATACGTGCTACCTTGTTTTATTTTAAAGTTTGGCCCTTCATCCCGGCGAACCGCTTTAATCCACTTCTTCCTTAGACTCAGTTCAGTCGGGAATCCATGGAAACTTAAATAAGGTTGGCGTTGTTTGTTTGATTGACAAAGTGGAACAGAGCAGTGACATCTAGCCTTCGTTTCAGCCATTGTTGAACTGCGCCGGAAGTGGACATGCACAAAGTTGAAAAATCCCGCCCATGAAACCCGGAAGCGTGATAATCCCCTATTGTGATGTATATCCGAGTAGAACGACATGTAAACATGTAGGAAAGGACTTGATTTTGTCCTTTAGGAATTGATTGGTTTTGTTCATAGACAGTATATAAACTGGACACAGCGACCCGTTTCAACGGAGAAAAGTGAAGTCAATTAGAAGCACTCATTTCCTGATAAACTAAGCTTGACGACGTAGATGTGATAAGCAACCTGTCTGACAGCTGTCAGTCTTCTAGTAGCTGTGCCGAGCGAAATCTGAATCATTCTCTTCCGAGTCTCGCAGAGACGGAGAGTGTGAGTATTAGCTGTCCATGAGCTAGCAGCGGGAGCAACTTTATCACTCTCTATGGGCTTCTCCCTTGACTTTATGCCTCCACGTCCCCCCGATTCCTTGCGAGCTTCTCCGCCGGTCTATACAGTCATTTCTCGACTGTGCGACAGAGAGTCGAGTGGTTATGACGCAATCGTTAGCCTATTTTTACAAAAACGGCTTCTACGGGGCCATAACGTAAGATACAAGGTATGGAGCCTTTTATACATTGTTGTGTTTCTTTAGAAATAAATAATGGACAAATGGAGTCTTTAAACGCCTCAGATGTAAAGTTATTCGCTGTCAAAGTGACGCCAAAATGAATGAGTTAAGACAAAAAGAAAGAAATAAAGATAAAGGAAGGTGTAAAAATCAGGACAAGGGCCTCACCATTCCTTTCCAAAGCTCAATTAAGAGCTTCTGTCCGCAAGCTTCTTTTCAAAGTCGTGAATTATTTATCTTTGAATTGTTAATAAATAATAACAGAGGACTCCGGGGACCCTGCCCGGTCAATTAGACGATGAAGAGGGTGAGTCGGAGCAGCGGGGGGTCGACGCATTATTAACATCAGCCCTCACTCACTTTCTTCATCTTCATTATATCGCTCGCCGTCAGACACAATAACGCCTCGATACAATGCCCGACTTCAAACGGCCTGACGGATCCACTCCTTATTTTCAACTCACCTTCTTCTTTTGCTTCTCTTTTGTATATACATAATTATTTGCTGTCTTTACACCAAGATTTTTTTTTTCTCTTCTAGGCCTGCTCCCAGTTCGAGAGCTTTCTACGGTGTTCATCATTCATTCGCTTGAATCGAATTAAGTGCTTGAATTATTCTGGAATAAAAGTGTGAAGATAGTATCTATATGTAGTGCAGTTTAGCATTTGTATACAGGTGTATGAGTATAGAAGATCTGGCACACCTGGTGCATGGTCATTAGCATGATTATTAGACATTTGCATGATTATATATAATAAATTGTAGGCCTAAAAATCTGTAAATCCATGAGCATGTTGGAGAGCAAACGCACAGCTGAATCAGATTTGTAAAAAGGTCACTTTTTGCCTTCTATTTTTTTATATATATATATGAGAGTAGGCCTAGGCTATACTTCTTTTGTCACATAGCGTTTTTCTGCTACTATACAGTAGGGAAGTGTGCTATTTCAGATGCAGCATAGTTTGCAATTAAAACTTTTACTACTTTAAAAAAACTTATTTGTGGCATGCTTGCACATATTTAGCTTACTGGGGTTTTCCAGAGCATTGTCAGAATAAGAGTTGGTGAGATGTGGAAAAATTATGAAATTAATGTTAAGAATCACTAATTATCTATATTTACTATGACTAATTGCCACGTGTCATCCTAATTTGAATGGAATATGAACATGCCATGGATTTATATTTGACACTTTAGTAGTCAGGGTATGATGTATCCACCAGAGGGCAGTGTAACCATCATGTTCTCATGTAGTAAGGCAAGTTTGTATTGATATAATATTGCATTTTATAAATGCCACTTTGATATATTGTTATATAATGCAATACCATTAACTCGCTGTATATACTAAGCATAGTAGTCACTGTTTAAGTTTATTATCACTGTATCAGGAATCAGCTGTTTTAATGTAACAGCCTACTATAAAAACGCTGACAAACTATAGATATACATGTTCTTCATTCATAATTACCATGTAAATAACAATGCTTGATTAATTACACACATTTGTGTAAATCTGTTGAGTAACATCTTACTAATGCAAATTAATTGTAATTGTACAATATATTAGCATACAAGAGATACCAATTTATCACTCACTCAATCTCACACACACAGCATTGCATTCATTCGCTGTAACATTAGGTATTGCACCACTTCATAAGTCCATCACTGAATGTCTCAGGTCGATTGTCTCGTCTTCATTCTAAAGTTTTGTCACTCCATGCTAAAGACTTTCTCTTGGCGAGCTCCATCCAGGACGGCTGAGCTCCATCTGACCGTGGCTGTGGCTGCTGAGAGACGTCTGGTGGCGATGATGATGATGATACGGCTGATGTTGCTGGAAGCTCAGATGTGACGGTAAGTGCTATTGCAGAGGAACACGGACATGCACATCAACGTCTGTATAATTTTTTTTATTTTTTTATTTTTTATTTTTTAACCTTTATTTAACCAGGGAAATAATCACATTGAGATAAATATCTCATTTACAAGTGAGCCCTGGCCAAGGTAGCAGCACACAATATACATAACTACATAAAACAAATTACACAACACACACACAATAAGACAAGATTTGATGAAGCTTTGAGGAACAGCAAAAAAATTGCAAACATTTGAAAATGACAGTCAAAGCAGTGGCTTACTTTCTGTGTTAGGTGGGACGGGTTTTGCATTCCCATCCATCTTGTTGGAAGCTGCTGCTCTCTTTGCTGTGTGATCTTCTGGTGTACAGTTCCAACCATTGTCCTGCAAAGAGTAAAGAAATAATTCAATGATATTGGATGCATCTTAATGACCTTAAATTAATTTACATCTTAATGAGACTACACAGAATAATATAATCTGTACAGTATAATTTTTCATATATATATATATATATATATATATATATATATATATATATATATATGTGTGTGTGTGTGTGTATATATATATATATATATAAATATATATATACACTGGTGTATATATATACATCTAGATGCTTGATATGTATATATAATGTGTGTGTGTGTGTGTGTACACACATTATATATACATATCTAGCATCTATATAGATGTGTGTATATATATATATATGAAAATTTATATAAAATATAGATCATGTATTCTATGTAGTATATTCGATGTAGTCTCTCGGTTATATATAATATCTATAATATTTTCTTTCAGTTGGCATTCATGAGGGATAGATGGTGGATATCATTTTATTTGTGCATTGCATTGTGTTCTAGGTTTAAAGGAATTGTTTGTAAACTCAATGGAATATGTCCTGTCAGAATATTACCCAGAATATTGTGTGTGTGTGTGTTCTCTGTGCTCTCCAGCCATGTTACCTGCTTGTCTTTTGTTCCACTGGGTGCTGGTTTAGTAGTAGGTCTCAGTGAGGCCGGCTGAATTGGTGTGTTCAGTGTGTGCTGTGTTTTCAGAGGATGCAGCGTGGCGGTGGTCAGTGGTTGTGTTTTAGGCTGTACGGCTGGTTTGGGAGGCTGTGCAGGAGGTGCTGTTGGAGGTGAAGGGTGGACTGGAGAGTGATTTGTGCCCAGTCTGCTCAAGAATGGCTGGTAAGCCCTGGTCTTCTCTCTGGCTAGACTCTTCCAGCCTGGCTCAGACGCAGGTTCTTTAGTTGCTCCTGATGTATTCTGGATAGATGGTCTGCCATCTGTAAAAAAAAAAAAAAAACTAAATTTTATTAAGGCAGAAAGAATTGTACATTTAACTTTGTTTTCTGTGTTATGAAATGACACAATAATAATTTTTACTTTTTGATGATAAATTCTGATTGACACTGCTTTGCAGTTATTTTGTTTTTTCACGGCAGTCTATTATTTTGGTATTAAAAATTTCAGATAAACCCACTGCAAAATGGCACATTTCAATAAAACAAACAGTGATTGGCTGTTGTACTTGTCAGTCAGACTCTCTTCATGTGTACGTCGGCCATTGTTGCCCAGAATATCCAATAGTGAAAAGTCAGAGCAACTTTTATTCTCAAACATGCACAAAAAACCCCCCAAATATATATAGTTTCTTCTCTTTTTTTTTAGGAGACAATAACTGTGCACTTTGATCTCTAAAACTTTACATACAACTGTACTACACACTACATGAAAGGTAACATTCGAAAAAGCATAATAGGGGCTATAATATACTTTAACTATAATAACCCTATTTCAAATATCCAGTTCCTTTAATATTTAATTTTATGACCAATTCCTTGAACAAAAAAAATATTGATTGAACCAATCCCACAAATGGATACCATATATCAGAAAGAAGAAACACATTTACACTCACTGTCTTGGGCAGCAAGCTGAACCTCAAGGCTCTGTGAATCTTGTATTTTGGGAACACTGTGTTTACTCTTTGAATTGCCCTCACACGTATTTCTGAAGGTTTCTGCTTCTGAGTCAGCCAGCACTGTATTAGACTCCAAACTGTACCGTTTGGTTTCATCTTTAATTTTGGAAACCTCCGAGCGATATCTCAGCGACAGAGAGGTTGTGCGGAGCTGCACCCCAAAAGTATTCTTCTGTTTTCTGTCCTCAGGTTCCTCTAGTTTCTCTGTTTCCACGTGTTCTGTTGCAATATCAGTCTTAAGGTTGGTTCCTGTCGTTGGTTTGGACACAATAGGAGGCGTTACTTCTCTACGACAACTCTTTGTGTCTTGTGTTTGATGGATGAGATTCTGAACCTCTGTTGGTTTCGTTTCTCTTGCTTCATCTTTCTGCGGCTCTAGGTGGGGTTTGTTGGATTGAGTCTTGATTCCTGGAGTACCTTTCAAATGTCCCTCGTTCTGCTTCGTCACAACCTCACTTGTTGTTTTGGAGTGATGCTTTGCAGATGCACTGAAAAGTTTTGTTGAGGCCTCCATGGCTCCTTTTGGAGACGTAGGGCTCCTTATTTCCATTTTCGGATTTTTGATGCGAGATACAGGAAATTGTCTAAATGATGCTTCCTCCTGGAGGCTTTCCTTTGTATTTGTCCCACACACAATATTCTCACTCATCTGAATCTGGATATCATTTGGATCACGTCTCTGGATAGGTGAATGGGCTCGTAATGACTCTATTTCTCTTGATGGTTGTGTCGTTTCTGGAAGTCCTGATGGTGACGGTGGACCCGAGGAGCTTGAGGTCAAGCCAAAGGACATGGGCTGCAAATAAAGTGGATTTGTGGTGACTTTGCCCTCAGATTCAGGAGACGCTTCTGATTTTTGGATTTCAACACCCAGAGATTGGACATTAAGTTCAGTTCTGTTGGGGTTCTCCTCCTGGTTCTGCACTGACTTTGCAGGAGATGTCTCTGTAGGTTCTGTAGAGATGGGCTTCTCTTTTAGGTCCGAAGATGGAGAGGAAGACAAATGACGTTGCTCTGTCTCTGTGAACGTTATAGTTTCATCATCATCATCATCATCATCATCCTCCTCAGACAGAACGTTGTCCAGATCACTGATGCTTTCTGAACGATACCTGGGAGAAAGAGATGCCTGGAAAAGAGAGATCGAAATGCCTTGAATTTTGTTTTGTTTAAACCAACCGTTTAGTAATGATTAAGTATTCATAACTTTTAGCAGATTTCAGTTATCAGTGATTTTCATCTACTATTTATATTTTATTTCAATTAATGAAAACCTTTAGTTTTAGTTAACATCCTTTGAAAATAAAATCCTACTTTAAATGGGACTTTAAATTAGTTATTTTAAAATGGCAAAATAATTGTATAACTTTAGTTGCATAAAGGATAAAATTAACACATATTTGTAAATTAAATCATTCTAAATGAATAAAATAAGCACTTCCAGTGTCCACACTGCCATTGATTACAATGAGAGGGGTCTAGTTTTTTAACACATCCAGTGTAACGTTGTCACATTAATCTGATTTAAATGACTTTATGCTCTTTAAATCTATTTATACATACAGCTTGATGTGAAGTAGCCGAGGCATATGCATTGTATCGCCCTCACTGTCTTACCGTTGGCACTCTGTTTCCTCTTGTGCTGGCTCTTTGTTTCCTCGGTTTGACTGACATGCGATGACGGGCAGCCGAGTTGTCCAAACTGGCCATGTAACATGCAGGGCTACTGAAGTCAACTCCTGAAGTGGGTGTGGTCGAGGCGGAGGTGGGGGAGATGATTGGCTGAGGGGACGGTTTGGAGACTGGGGATGGAGGCCTTGATGATGGCTGGAAAAGATCACCCTGAGCGAGACAATATTTACCATCAAATAATGTACATATGCCAAGTTTTTCTTTGTAAATGATTATTCGCAAAGATTGTTTTGAATAATGCGGTGTGTCAATATTACCTGTTCTTCTTCTTCGCTTCCTGTTCCTGCTAAACTCAGAGAGCTCAGATGTTTCTGAGATTCGGGATACTGTACGAAAAATGGCATTTGGATTCCATTAATAAGGTCAAAGTTAAAGTAGTAGCAAATGTCTCTATGTTTTTTAAGTGTACCTAAACTTTCTGCCTCTGTTGTTCTGTTACCTTGTAAACGGCTCTATGCATCACTCGCTCGTGGAAGGACGTCTCGGGTGGACTGCACGGTAAACCATCATCCTCTGAAGTGGTTCCTGAGTCTTCTGTGCGTTTTCCAGGAATCAACATTGGAGGAGGACCTAGATGTAAGTTCTGTTGCTGTAGTTTCAACTGCCGGAACAAAATATAAACCGCTTGCTATTTACTCAACCCTAGCCTTACTCAAATTAAAGTTGAACAAAGCACACTGCTGTAGCATAATAAGAATAGTTCAAATAATCTGCTATCTTTTTCTGTTGGTTGGTTTCTCCACAAAGAATATTCCCTTACTTGTAAGGCCTTAATTTTGCCATGAACGTTCTCTTGTGAAAGAACGCGTGTTGGTTCTGTGGACTCGGTCTGATCGGTAAAGAAGATGCTTTCGTGAGACAGCGCCCTGGAGCTCAGACACTGCGGGTACCTGCGGATCAGATTCAAAAGGTTCATTTTATTTTATTTTAGTTTCAGTAGAATATCTGTATAAAAACATCAGTACAATATCTGTATATAGATATTGTACTACATATTTGTATTGGTTATATGAAATAGAATATATTCTATATATTGTCCCACTATTTTACTATATATATTTTAGGTTTTATACATGCATACACCCCGACACACTACAATGCAATATAGTGTACAAATAGCCAATTTAATTTGATATCAGATTAGTAAACAAGCAGGACAGCTCTTTGATGTTAAAGTGCCCTTATTATGCTATTTTGAAGGTTACTAATTTTGTTTTGAATGTCTTCTACAATAGATTTACATGCATCCAAGGTTGAAATAAAAATCAAAGTGTCTGAAGCTTACTCTGCTCTGATTGGTCAGATGGCCCAGTCTGTTGTGATTGGTCTACTCTGCTCTGATTGGTCAGATGGCCCAGTCTGTTGTGATTGGGCTACTCTGCTCTGATTGGTCAGATGGCCCAGTCTGTTGTGATTGGTCTACTCTGCTCTGATTGGTCAGATGGCCCAGTCTGTTGTGATTGGTCTACTCTGCTCTGATTGGTCAGATGGCCCAGTCTGTTGTGATTGGGCTACTCTGCTCTGATTGGTCAGATGGCCCAGTCTGTTGTGATTGGTCTACTGCGATCAACGTGTCAAAACTGAAACTCCCATTACCATATCTGAATTTTAGCTCCTGTCTTCCTCAGCACTTGATACGCTGTGATACGATCAGTAACGATGGCGTCAGTTCAACCGTACAATTCCAGTCTTCATTCTTTGGAAGTGCATGCAAAGTGGATTTGCTTTGGCAGCACAGAAAATGTGAATATGTGAACTTCTCGACATGTGAATAACATGAACCAAACTCATCCAAACTCAGCAACAACTAGTGTTTGAAGGTCAAAGTAGACGATGTTCGAGGGCAGCCAATACAGACCATAGGCTGGCATTATGCAATTTTCTTTTTAAACCTACGTAAGTTCGTGTAGGAAATAAGACTGGAATTACCGATGACTCCATATATAGCCAATAACTTACACATTAACATTTATCGTGAACTTTGCGGACCTTTTACATTCACAAACAGCTATATTATACACAACATGAATGGATAAGCATAATAGGGCCACTTTAATTTACGAATATATCAATGACTTACGAAAACTCGTCTTCAGAGTCGGAGCCTTCCCTTATGCCCTCTGGAGCAGTGATGTCACTAGCGGACTGGCTTTGCTTAATCAGCCCTTCGCTTTCCTTTTTCTTCAGTTTCCCAAAGAGACGCGTCTTCAGCTGCTTAAAACGGGACTTCTTCCTCCCTGTTGAAGAGACCAGGAATAAGAAACATTGATTTGCATGGATCTCCAGAAATAGAGATTAATGACGTCATGATGATCTGTTTGAGGAGATGTTTATTTTTTTATGATTAATTATTTATTCAATATTAGTGTCTTATATCATAAGGCTACTGGGTTACAGTGATTTAACTATGGTTAAGGGAGTTTTAGACAGTCTTTCCTAATGTTGTGTCTAAAAATAGCCCTTAAACGTGGTAATGCATGTATTTCTCATTAATAAATCCTTAAATAGAAAATGTGTGAATGTATTCAAATCAGGAATTCGAACACAAACCTGTGAGCTCCTCTCCATTTTTGTCCATATCTCCCGAGCCAGATTCCATGTTTTTATCTGTTGATCCACAATAGAAGAGAAAATCATTTAATGACTCTAAAAAAAGAAAAGCGTATAAATCTCAGTGTGTGCAGACACTGGAGTGATGCATTTACGAACAAGACTTTAAATAGAAACTGGAAGAGTGTCTGCTGCCTGTCTTGTTTATAGCCGTAAAGATCAGCTGATCACAGTTAACTGATCCACTCTGTTTGCACTTTAGCACATCATTTCCTTTGTTCAAAGGTGATGAGCCCTGTTCCAAGCATTTGTTAGATTCCTCAATGTCCTAATAAGGAAAGAGCTGCTCCCTTTTTTCAGTTTAAAAGTTCTTAGAGTCAAAAGCTGAATCTACTACTTTTAAACGGTTAATGTAATTGTGCACTACTACATCATATAACCCAGATTATTGCTCACAAGTTTGATGACGTACATGTAAAGACAGAGTCTCTTTGCTTTTATATCGGCAAACAAGATGACGCACAGCATCTGCTTTCATCCTCTTTGCCGTGTCTTACTGTCAAACCACAGCTTGTGCAAACATCTCCTGTCTCTTTCTATTGGCTTTGTGTTGTGAATGTGATACAATCACTGGCCACTTGTAATACAGTGACTTCTAAGAAGAGAGAATAGTAGTTCACTTTGGTCATGACACCAGTTGCTTAGTGATGCACAAGGGTGACGCAATTTTTAGTAAATACTAGATTGTGTCTACCTGCAACCTGGGAAACCAAGCCCTTGTCCAAGCTCTTACAATTCATTAACCACACACTCTCACACACATGCCCTCAGATTTATTCGTAGGAGTGTCTATAGAACAGCAGAGCATTGACATTTACTGTTCATTACACTTACAGTATTTCATTCACAGATTAGATCAATAAACTTATCAGCTGTTGATACAGTATGTGCTAGCAAAGTAGTTCTTTAGTGCATTGTTGGACAGCCACTTGTAGTGGTGTCCGAAACCAAAGTGGATGTTATCGAGTGCACTCATGCTATCCCATAATGCACCGCAATAACAAGTGTACAACCAATGTACGCTAAACGGCTAGAGAATACCCCTAATGGACTGTGAGGGTCGCACCGAATGAATTCCCGCCTCTCGCCAGAAGATGGCGCCTCCACCGCTGGTCCAATGTGGCCACAGCGTAATATCATGCAGGTATAAGCTCCTTTTTAATTGATTATTAAATTGTTTATTTAAGGTTTACACATAGTTTCCATAACAGAGTTACATATATATCTTTCATCTAACTACTAGAGCTTTAGTTTGAGTTTAAATTTAAGTTTGCTAAGTTTTAAATGATTATTAAACGGCAAGCACAAACTATGCAAAAGTGGCACACTCAGTGTCTTTTTATATTATCCATCAGGTGGAGATTTTAAATTATATCTCTTAAAAGTAAAAGCACATCTCTCCTCAACAAGCATGTGAATAATTATGCCAAATTTTAATACTTAGTTCTTTGTTGAAATAGGTCCCTAATCATAAGTATGAGGGATAATAATAGTGATGATAACCATAATAAAAACAATCATCAGTTTGATATCGTGGCTGTAACTTGATCATGTTGTGCTCTCTGGGGTGTGTGTCTGAAACGTAGCATGAGATGGTTCTATAAAAAACAATCAATTTATGTAAATGTCTGTGTTAGCATATGCACACACACCTGCTACTACTGTCCTCAGGCCTTAACCAAACAATCTAATGACAAATACCAATAAACCCTGTTGTCCTTGCTGTCTAATATAAAATCTTTATGCCATGTGCTTCTGAGCGTGCAGAGGATCACAAAAGTGCTCTACATTCACTTCATGCAATATAGCAGTCGGGATTATGATCAACACAATGGCAGATAATAGACTCTTGTTTAACCAAAAATCAATGTTATGTAATAAGAGGAAGGCTAGAACGTCAAGGGTTCGGCTTTCTTCCCGCAGGTTGTATTCATAAATATCAATGTGTTTTGCATATTAAGAGCCAAAATATGGCTGCTGAGTAATAATGCTGAAAATTCAGCTTTGCCATCACAGGAATAAATAATATTTTAAAATATACATATTTAAAAATACTTATTTTATATCGTAATAATATTTCACAATGTTACTATTTTTACTGTGTTTTTGATCAAATAAATGACTTATTGAGGAACACTAAAAAAAGATTCCCCTAAATCAACTTAACTTAAGTTCATTTGCTGCTTTAAAGGTGCAGTAAGCAATTTCTGAGAAGAACTTGATATTTGAAATCGACACCCAAAAGAAACACACCCGTCCCTTCATTGCCCCACCGCCAAATTAATGAACATGCTATGCAAACGCAGGCGACTAGAAAATATTCACAAAATATTTGTTTAGGTGTGGATTTGGATGTTTTAGTTGTTGATTAGGTCAACAGCGTTTCTCAGAAATCGCTTACTGCAAGTCATTTCAACTCTTCTTTTTTATTTTTATTCAATCTAGTTGGAAAGTAGTTTTTTGTATAACTTAAAAAAATGGAAGTGGTTAAATTATTAAGAGTTAAAGTAATGGAAAAACATGTTATCATAACTTATTGATCATATCATTTGTCTTATAGTAAAGCATGCACGCCTGAATTGGTTGTAAAATGAAAACGAACAAAAACTAAACGTCTAAACTTACCAGCAGCTTTACGTTGAGGCAGAATGTTCTCCCTCGTCTGAGAGCTTCCTTTGTTTTCTTCTGTCTTTTTCCGCTGTGGTCTCTAGTCCTAGTTTTAGATCACTGACATCTGCAACTGAAGTTGAAGAGGTGATTATAGCATGGCAGAAAGACCAGGTTAGAAAAAGAGAGAGAGAGAGAGAGAGAGAGAGAGGGTGGGAACAAAGAGTTTGGTAGTAACAGGATGTGAGGGCAATACATTAGATGTGTTGTAAAACTGCCTGATATCTTCTCGTTGGTTATTGTAGATATGGTGCGCTTTTTGGAGCCCGACGAGATCCATCGTCATTCAGTTCTTTGAATGTACTGTGCTGCTAAATAATTTTCTTCACCTTCCCTATATTTGCTTGCACCTTCTTGACCTGGTCAACTCTTGCATTGCAATGATCTCAAGGAAAGTCCCTCGACGATCTTTAGTAAAAGCCCTTACTAAAGCATATTCTTCCTCTGTAGGAGTTAATAGTTACAGTGGGCTGGTGGCTTTTCCCCTAAAATATTAAAGTGGTCATCTGCTTAATAATTGCCGGGGATAAAACATAAATTGCAGTTTATTTTATGATCTAAATACCATAACGCATTCAAAGTGGTTTATAATACGAATAGGTTGAATTAAAACCATTGCTTTTTACCCAGCAACAAATGTCTCCAGGAGACAAAAACCTGAATCTCTAACCACTGGTAAACACCACATGATAAACTGTTCATTTGTTTTAAAGTATGAAATTTAATTTAATTTAAATAAGTACTTTATATTGTGTATACTGTATATTTATTATGCTGTAATGCTGGTATCCTGTATTATGTATATTCTTTTTTACAGTGAATATATTCTAGATCCTGTACATCCTTTACATCTCGTTACCGTGATGTTGCCAGACCACACACACAAGATTTTTACACTCGCTTTTACACTGATTTAAAAACTCCAGCTACCAATCCATCAGCAGTGAACAGGATGAAGTTGTCAAAAGCTCTCAGCTGACATTAAAAAGCAAAGGCTGGTATTCATATTCACATGCATGCAAATAAACATCTCCATCCTTTGTGTAGTTACTCGTTCTTACCCCTGACTTGGCCACGGTACATTTGATTACAAATGTCATTTAGTTCTTTGACCTGTCACATTTAGCTCTGTGTTGACATTGAAAACTGCTGGTTTAAATACGCCAGGTGTGTTTTTCTGCATTTGCATATCTCTGTGGCCAACTATGTTTTATGCCATACAACTGATTTAAAACGAAGCGTAAGGCTGAGATGCTTGAGTAAAGTCCCACTAAGTGCACTCAACACTAGCAAGTCTTATGCTGGCTATTGGAATTATCGTAAATACGAGTTGGAAATTGGCCTCTCGAGTCCTATTTATGACGGGGAAAGATCATTTTGCTACCCGAGTTTGAGTTGGTTGGGCTATACACTTTAAATATATTGGAGGAAAGTTTAGTAGTTTTATAGTTTTTTCCCACAACATATCAACTCATGCGTTTGTCAAGTATAGCCTATTTATGTACATAACCATTGTATGTACTATACAGATCGGAAATGAGCATTTATTTGACTTAAACACTGGAGTCGTCAGCAACCTATCTAGATCTAGCGCAAGCAATGTTTAAATGGTTGCCAACAAATGGAGCGCTACATTTGATTCAAAATCTGTCGCATGTTGACTAGATATGTTCAGTACATTTTGGCTTTAATAAGATTTCCCTAAGAAATAGGCAAAAATGAACCCTGCGTCCTCTACGATTCCTATTCTCTCTCATCCTATTCTCGAGAATCTCATAATTACGACTTCAGAAGTGGGAAGTAGGAAATTTCTGCTAGCATGTAAAGGCAGCATGAGTCTTGATGTTGTCTTCGGGTCGGAGGATCTTCTTTTTCCCGAAAATGTTAATGTTATCGCATTGGACTAAAATGTACTGACTTTTTACACACAAATTATAAATACTTCCCAAAATGTATTAGATTTTTATTTCCCCACCTTGTTACACTTGTGGTGTTCCCGGTCAAAAATGACCGGCCAACAAAAAATAGCTTCTACATATCTCGTTATGCTATAGTATCGCCAAATATTGGATTCAATCTTTTTGTCAGCTTATTTTCTTTCAATTAGGACAGGTTTTGTGTTTATTTCTCAAACTGACTGATTGTAGGATTCATGATCTGAGCTTATATTGGTCAAAAATGACCATCGTTTAGTGTTCAGGACCGTGTTCATAATGGTCATGTTCACATATTTACATGTGTGCTTGCAAAGATAAAGGCCTCTGACTTGTGCATGTGTGGACACACACACACACACACACACACACACACTTTCTATTTTGAGTTTTACAGGCTTTCTTTTTCACAGAGATGAACTTTATCCTCAGATCCATGAGGCTTTGCGTCGCAGTCTAACAACGCCCTTCAGCCGTGACTTATTCACCATACAGCACAGCCTCTCGCACATTATTGCTTACATAGAGACTGTTTAGCTTTGTGTGATATCATTTCCTTTCCATCTTGTTTGTCTCCCTGAGGTTAGCTTACGTTCAAACAGTGCAGGTGACACCGGAGGAGTTTCCCAGAAGACCTTTCCAAAAATAAGCTCTGAATCAACAGCTTACACAATTAATGAATGTCAACATGTTTTAACCGACCTTTCAGCCGGCTCATAAAGATGCTAAATGAATCCTTTAATAGGAACCAAAGAAGGAGACAACATTATGTACTGTAGTTGGCAACCGGTTGTTTTGACCTAATGTAACCCAACACCCTGAGACTCCACCAGAAATGTCATCTCTCTCACTCTGGCGCACTTTCTCTAGGTTTTTCTTTCAGATTTGACCTTTCCTTTTCTTTTGGTATGAATGCGTCAATTCAAGGACTGCGTTACCCAGGTGAAATGCAATCTACGCAGTCAAGTCCATCTTTGTACACTGTACAGCATGCGATACATTCAGTTAATTCATTAAAATCCCTTGACAAACTTTTCTTATGCTGTTTTTAGGTTGGCTTTGAGAAATATAATAGGATATATACCCAGATAACAACTGTTTTGAGAATTTTCTGCTAACATACATAGCCTACTCTGAACACTCAAAACGTCCAGTTTTTTTAATTTATTTAAACATTTGTTATGCAAAGGAAATGTTCCATCACTTTGCAAACATTACGGAAACATTACTTTTGAATGTTCTCTGAACTGAAGCAAGCAGTAAGTAATACTGTTTAAATTCACCATGAAATCAAGTTGGACAATTCTTCTTTTTTTTATGGAATATTGCTGTATTTATGATGAATGATTTCTCTGAGCACATCATTAATTTGCCCCTCATAATCTTTCATCAAAATAACTTCCCCTCCCTCTTGCAGCTCTTCTCTGATGATGTGTTTACTGGCGTGAGGGCGGGGCCACCTGTCACTCACATGAGATCCACCAATAGCAAACCACAAACATCCAGTCAATTCCCCATGGACAAAATCAAGTCCCACCCTATAGTACATTTATTCTTGTTTGAGAAGCTGTTTCACTCAGATAAATGTCACATAGGGAAGAGAAGACTATCTCAACCTCCGTTTCATGACGACTTTACAAAACGTTAGATAAATCAAAATGTCCAACTTAAACCTTTCCATGTTTTTGTGCTATGAACATGTGCCAAAGTTCTGAGAATGTTCCATGTAGAAGTTAAAAAAACTAACAAGTAGGGCACTACTGCTTTTGTGGTCACTCTATATCAGCACTTTATTATTTTTTATAGCCTAATATTCTAGACCTGTAAAACCTGTACGCTTCATTCACTTTTATCCTTGAAGCTCTGCATTCATCTTTTTGACATTCCGGACAGTTTAGTTCTCGTTCTGCAAACATTAACTTCTTAACAGATAGTGACTAATCTGCTTGAACATTAACTGTGTTTTGAAGATATACCTGACCCCTCCTAAACGCTGCATTCATCCTAAACGAACTGACCTTTGGATTATAATTACTTTAACGTGAGCTAGACAGACTTCCTATCAAACATCACACACCTGTTTTAATACAAGTGTAGGCGGTCAATCACAACATGATCCCTTGATAAACAGCAGTATGGGAGCAATTTAAGCATCTGAAATGATCATTAAATATCTCTGTACTAGTGATAAGATATATAATATTATAGGAAACATGTAAACATACTAACTGGAATCACTAAAGTTGAAGCCATACAGTAACCATGTGTCTTATACAGTATAATGATCCGTGCTTAACTGAATACACTACACTAATAACAAGTGCATCACATGAACATGAGTCTGACGCACAGAAAGTTATTCATTCAAAACCTATTTTTCAGAATCAAATAATCAGCTGAGGAACAGTGTGCACTCAGAACCAGAATTGGGCATCTTTATTTGTAGGCTTTTGAAATCTCTGATCGCCTATTTCAAAGATGATTTTTAACCTCTGATGGTGGCCTTACTTTACATCCTCTAAAAGGTTTTATCCTATCCTTTACCTTACTTGGAGAAAGACATCTACTTTGAGAACATTCCCACAAAATGAAAGTTGCTAATGTTTTTATACAACAGTGCATAAGTAGGCTAGCCTACTTCATGCCTACGAGATAGATAGATTAGATAGATAGATATAGACTGTTACTTTTCAAGTTCAGCATCTCATGGTTTGAAATCGCCGTCGCAAATGTTTTCTTGAAATGGTTTCTTTCAAGACTGCGTCTACTTTCTTTTTTTAGAGACTGCGTCTATTTTATTCTTTTAAAGCAACCCACCAAACTATCGTGCGTATTATCCGCGAAGAGGATGGATATGAACAGAAAAATAACCACCGGAGCCTCAAATGGATGTCTTACCTCTGTGGAATGGAGATGCAGAAGCGCGCACCTGCGCTGAGATCATCAAAAACACTCGCGCAGCTCACGAGACTGAACGAAACTAGTGAGCTCACTTGATTGGCCACACCCACATGATGACGAAACATGACGCGGTGAAGCGTACAGGTGCGCTTCTTCTTTCTTGCTTGTTGTTTATTAATGTTTTAACTGCAGGGATTATAAAGACGACGACTAGCATTACCACTACCCTAACAAATAACACAAAAATAGAGATATACTTTTTTTAGGTCGTTTTTTCTTCTTCTAGAGGTCGTCTGGCAACACTGAATAAATAAAAGAAATCTACACAAAATCAATCAAGTAGAATCACATTTTTGTAGAAAACATGGAAAATCCATTATCATCAAACCCCTCCAACTATTTACAACATGAACTCTGTGTGCATCAATGTCAGTTTCAGTAAAAATTATAGTAAGAAAAGTCAGATTTATTAAAACCATGACATCACAGTAAATCTTATAAGATCAGAGTCTGTTGATTGTCTTCAGAGAGAATCCAAGACATAAGCAGATGAAGTTAGTGATGCCAGCCAAAATATGGATTCAGATCTTCTCAGTCATAAAGGTCCCTGAAAGTCAGATTCCTGTTAAAGCATAAACATATCATAATTAACTGAATATAACAAACAGTTGTTCATTTACTTAAACCTAGAATGACAAATCTGCCACTGGAGCGCACCTGTCAGGGTAGTGGGACAGAAGCAGTGGGTCAGGTGTGCCGTGATGAGAGCGTTCTGGAGACCATGATCTTTGAGGACTCAGAGACCGATGGCGGGAAGTGGATGAGGAGCGCATAGTGGAGGAGAGGACGGGAGAAACAGCAGAGAGACCCTGCCTGCGCAGCTCATGTACTGCTCGCTCCCTGATAGACAGACAGAGAGAGAGAGAGACAAGAGACTGACAGCCTGAGAAGAGAGGTGCTGCAACAATGTCAAATAGCTGTCTCAGCTGAACCGAAAGATGATTCACATGGAGGAAGATCTGCGTCAGGCCCAGACTGAGCGCGCACAGTGAAAGATAATGTGTTTTTGAACATTCAAGCATGATCAAGACTTTGTAAAACTAAAAGGGGACAATAGGTCCCCATTAGGTGTGCGTCTCACCTTTCAAAGCGCTCAGTAGACAGGTGTCTCTTCGTCATCTCGAGATCTGCCTCCAGCTGAGCGGATCGTGTCCTCAGCTGAGCCATTTCCCTGCTCTGAGAACTCCTGGAGACAGCAAAAAAGACAGTGAGTGGACATGAAGACAGAGAAAGACGAGAAACCGCTGCTGTGCTGAAATATCGTATGTGCGCAGTGTGCGCACTCACACTTTGCTGTCAGCCATGCCGAGTTTGTCCTTGAGAATCTGTATATCTGTCTGTCTTTCCTGAGAGGTGAGCTGCCTCTGTAACCCCTTTTCTCGCGAGGTCACCAGCAGGCTCTCCAAAGTCTGAACCGACAGACGTTCACCGGTCAGCTGCTTCTGCAACAGCTCCGCCTCAGAGCGGCTTGATTCCAGCTCACGCTGCACCTGTGTGGGTGAGAACATTTACATTATTTACATCTCACTTCAATTTCAGTTTGTCTGTTTTTGTTTCCCAAAGGCAATTTTGTAAATTGATTTGTAATCGTGCAACCAAGCTCAAGGGGAACTTTAACTTTTCTGAATGCTGAATAACATTCGTTCTAATCCTGCTTGTTTTACAGTTGTTGGCCTGACATCAAGTAGGTAGTACTGTTTTACTGGCAGACTGATATAAACCAATCTGAGCACTCACACTCTCTTTGCCTGCATCCAGTTTGACGCAGAGCTCTCGTGTTTTCTCCAGGTCAGTCTGCAACTGTGCGCGCTCGGTCTGGGCCTGGCGGAGATCTTCCTCCATGTGAATCATCTTTCGGTTCAGCTGAGACAGCTGACTACTAACGCTTCGCTCTGCACTCAGTGCCTGGACACAGCAACAAATCACAATTTATGAGCGACTGAGGTGACTAAAGCCACCGTGCACACTAGCAGGCTGAAGAGCATTAGCGACAGACACATGCTGTGGGTTTGCGATGATCTGAGACTTTGAAAAGCTTCAGTCTTGTAGTGTGCATGTAGGTTGAGTTGAGAATCTCCTGCATATTAAAGGGATAGTTCACCCAAAAATGAAAATTCTGTCATCATTTACTCGCCCTTGTTCACCACACCAAGTTGTTTCAAACCTGTATAAATTTCTTTCTTCTGCTGAACACAAAAGAAGATATTTTGAAGAATGTCGGTAACCAGTTAATGGGCCCCATTGACTTCTATAGTTTTATTTTTTTTAATCTACCAACATTCTTTAAAATATCTTCTTTTGTGTTCAGCAGAAGAAAGAAATTCATGCAGGTTTGGAACAACATGAGGGTGAGTAAATGATGACAACATTTTTGGGTGAATTATCCTTCTAACCACCAACATCATGACCAAGTGACCTGTTGCAAGCTGCTCTCCAGGCTATCTGCCCTTTCTTTGAGTCGAAGTATCTCTAAGTTCGAGTTGTGAAGCTCAAGACGGAGTTCGATGACGGTGGTTTCCGCATGCCGGGCCTGTTCCTCCCAGCTTTCCACCTGAAGAGAAGCTTTCCTTCGAGACTCTTGCAGTTCCCTGCACTCGCGCTCCTTAAGGGCAGAAAACAAGAACAAACTAAACAGATTATAACTATGCCAATGACAACATAATACTCTAATTCACCTTGAGCCATAGAACATGCTTGTCATCCATTTAGCTTTTTAGTCTGAGTGACTTTACCTTAGCAGACAAAAGATCTTCAGTGCGTGAAATGTCAGAAACGTGATCTTGTACTTTTCTCTGCAAGTCTTCTAATTCCTCATTAGCTTCATCCAGCTTGAGCTGTAGAGTCTGGAAGAAAGAAAGAAAGTTGGACGTCTCGTTACCTCATTTATTGGAATGTCTTTGAGTAAAAGTTTGGTACCTGATTTTCCAGATGTGCTTTGTCAAGGTCGTCCTTCAGCTGACCGTTCTCTTGCAACGTGGCATGTTTGACTTTCATCACTGCACCCATTTCTTTTTCAGAGTCTGACAACTTCCTTCTCAGAGCATCTAGCTCTCTTTCTCTGCCACCAACGGTCTCCTTCAGAGATCTGCGGACAGGAAGTCACATCATTATCCTCATTTTTCATAGTCATTCATATATCATCATAATCATACATCTTTTCCTATACTAATATTCACACATCACATATTAATACACTCATATATGCAAATATCCACAGAGGAAACAACACTACGGTTCAAAAGTTTGGGGTCAGTACGTTTTTTCTTTTTCTTTTGAAAGGAATTAATTAGCAAGGATGCATTAAATTGCATTAAAGACATTTATAATTTTATAAAATATTTCTATTTTAAATAGTAAGCAGCACGACGGTTTTCAACATTGATAATAAAAAGAAAGGAAATAGGATCATGTGACACTGCTGGAAGACCATCAATGATGCTTGAAAATTCAGCTTTGAATCACATTACATTTTAGAATATATTAAAATGGAAAACAGTTTTTTATTGTAATAGTATTTCACAATATTACTGTTTTTACTGTGTTTTTCATCAAATAAACAAAGCCTTGGTGAGCATAAGAGACTTAGACAAAAAAAAAATCTTACGAACCCCAAACATTTGAATGTACTGTATATAAAGGAGAAACTACACAAAAACATTCTAGGAAATGAATTTTGTACCCAGGTGACTATGTACGGGATAACTGGTCAGTAGTCATTATCGCAAAATAAACCCTGACAGGGTGAAGCTTTTCATGATATTAAAGTAGCATTGGTATGTTGCCATGGCCAATGGCATGTCAAATATTTAGCATCAGTAACCACTCAATGTTGAAACTGACCAATCAGAATCAAGTATTCCAGAGAGCTGCGTAATAATAAGCATGAGCCACAGTCAAGAACAGCTATGGCTATAGACTATAGTCTAATTATGATGCATTAGCATTACGCTTATACCTGGATGGTGAACATAACACACTGTGAAATGAAAAGAAAATAATACAGTAAGCTTATGTTATTCAGAACTTCGGCATCATTTTAATCATTGTGGTCTCAAAATCGATATACATGACTGTCTGTTAATCTGTGAAAATGAACAGAGAACTTACATTAGAGTTGTCTCAAGATCCTCGGTTCTCAGCTTCAAAATCCTAATGGTTTTCTCCTGCAAATAAATAACGATATCAACGAACGTACTAACTAACTGGCCAGCAAAAAACCTAAAACCAACCAAAAATATGTGTTTAACTACTGTATGTGTAAGTAGGATAGTACCTTGTCATCTAGCTGGTCATGCGCTGCGCTGAGCAGATCAGATTTGCTCTCCAGCTGTTCCTGCAGTGTGTCTCTGTGCTGGTCCAGCTCTGAGATTGTACCTCTCAGTGTGTTCACTTCCTCTCGCAGAGCGGTCACCTGCCTCAGGAGAGAGTCTGAAACACACAATGATGCAGTGACACACATACACTCTTTAAACACGGACATTACTGCAAGTGTTCAACTGATTAATTCAAAAAAATTCATCCAAAAACATGATACACCGCCATTAAAAAGTTTGGAGCCAGTAAGATTTCTTAATGTTTCTAAAAGAGTCTCTTCTGCTTACCAAGGCTGCATTTATTGCATGTATTTATATTGTGAAATATTATTACAATTTAAAATAACTGTTTTCTATGTGAATATGTTATAAAATGTCATTTATTCCTGTGATCATTACTCCAGTCTTCAGTGTCACATGATCCTTCAGAAATCATTCTGATATGATGCTCAAGAAACATTTCTTATTATTATCAATGTAAAAAAAAAAAAAGTTTTGATGATTAACATTTTGGTAAAAATGGTAATAATGTTTTCCCCCGGATTCTTTCAAACTAACTTGAAACAGAAATATTTTGTAAAATTATGTTTTCGCTGTCACTTTTGATCAATTTAATCCAACCTTGCTGAATAAAAGTATTAATTTCTTTAATTATTTACTTTGGCATTTATCTATCTATCTATCTATCTATCTATCTATCTATCTATCTATCTATCTATCTATCTATCTATTATCTATATATCTATCTATCTATCTATCTATCTATCTATCTATCTATCTATCTATCTATCTGTCTATCTGTCTATCTGTCTGTCTGTCTGTCTGTCTGTGTGAATATATATATATATATATATACTCATACTCATAAATAAACGCAACCGTTTAATAAAAGCACAGATTAAAATGATTGTCTGGTTTTCTCACTGTTCTTCTCATCCAGTATTTGATTTCTCTCCTGAGCGTTTTGTAAATCTCCAATCCTGCTGGTCAGTCTCCGCTGATTCTCACTCAGAGAACTTTCCACCTGAGTATTTTCCAGTCTGACACACACACACACACACACACACACACACACACACACACACACACACACACACACACACACACACACACACACACACACACACACACACACACACACACAAAGTTAATTCAAATTCAAAGTACTAATCTAACAAAAACCTTTAAGTCTACTTTCTACGGACACATCTACGTAGTTGTTTTTGATTGTACCTGAGGCTGCTGCACTCGTTTCTGAAGTGGCCGAGTTCGTCCTCACTGGCACTGAGTTTTCGCCCAAGCGCGTGAACTTCCTCCTCCAGACCCATCATGGTCTCCCTCATCTGAGCTTGCCTGCTTCTCTGTTCCCCCCGCTCCTGCTCCAGCTGGGACACACAGAACAATGACACCAGTCCTTGACAATAACTGTCTATGACAATAACTACACTTTATACTATAACATAGTATAGTATAGTATAGTATAGCATAGCATAGTATAGTATAGTATAGCATAGTATAGTATAGTATAGTATAGTGAAACAGTATAGCATTGTGCAGTGTAGTACAATATGTTATACTATGGTACTTTTTGATAGTGAGTATGGTATAGCCCAGAGGAAAATTATATTGCTTAAAGCTTTCATAATGCACATAATGCACGTAAGTTTCAATTCAAGTATCCATTTTGACTCAATGTTACTCATGAAATGTCTCAGAAATAAACACAGAAACAAATGAGACAGTTGTTGACATACAGAAAGGGTAAAAGTTTATAAATTAGGTCCAATTAGTTTACATTAACTAAAAGGTGAATACATTAGTTACATAATTTAGTTGACGTTAATAAAAGTTAATAAAAATACAACTGTTCATTGTTAGTTCATGTTAACTCAAGTATATTATTTGTTAACATTAGCTAACTGCATTAGTTAACATGAACTAACAATGAAAACACTTTTAAAGCATTTATGAATCGCATGTTATTTTCATAATTTACTGATACTTTAGTCAAATTAAAAGCTGTATCTGTTAATATTATTTAATGGACTTGAAGAACTAAGAAGAACTAACAATTAATAGTTGTAGTATTATTAACTAACGTTAACATTGTAACAAATGTATTGTTTATTGTTAGTTAATGCATTATTAACATCACCCAATGAAACCTTATTGTAAAGTGTTAAAAACATAATAATAGTACAGCTTTTGATTTTAAGTATGTATTAATAAATGTAAAACTTAACATTAAGATTAGAAGTATTTGTCATTGTTAGTTAGTGCCAATTAATGTAGTTATCTAATATTAACAAATGTAATCTTTTTGTAAGTGTTACAACAGAAAGAATAAGGAGCCATAAACAAATGTGGATAGCAGTCGAGACATATAGTTTGGTTTTGATAGAATTTGATGAAAATGTTGAGTTCAGTTCAAAAAACAGATCTCGCTAGACTTAAATAGGCCTCCATTTGTTCTCCATTTAATCGTATTGCTGTCTAAAAGAAACAATTGAGATGTGATTGGTGATTTCTGCTTTCCTCTGAACTACAGTAAGTACATTATGTCGAATGTGCAGCTGTCCATTAACACAGAGCTCTTACTGTGAGTACAGCAGCCTGCAGGTCCTCCACCCTCTGCTCCAGGTGAGCTCTCTCGCTGATGGCTGTCTCCTGAGAGATCTGAGGCACGCGCAGTTCAAAGGGAACACACACACACACTCAGCAGGCTAAAAAAAGCACACCTCTCTCCTGGTATTATCCCCAGTGAGATGACTCAATTTATTACTGTACTCTAGTGCGTAAGTGATTTTCCTTTAGTGCTCCTAAATAACATCTCCATGAATGTGACGCAGCTGGAGATCATACCTTGAGTCTCTCTCTCAGGCTGTCTCTCTCTGTGGTCATGCGGTTGAGGTCCGTTGTGGCCTCGTCCCGCTCGGCCTCCACTCGCTTCAGGATGCTCTGAGGGGTCACGCTGCTCTTGGGCCCTCGCGCTGCCTTTGACTTCATCACCTCCCGCCGCAGAGCTGCTATCTCCTCTTGAGCCTGCAGGGGGAGATAGGGCACATTGTTTAGTGAGATCATGAGTGAGATAGATACTGGATATATAATTGGGGAGTGCTTTCTTTCTGTGTTAGAAAGAATATTATGAGTGAAAATATGTTGCTTCCAAAATTGTATACTGTCATTGTAGTGAAGTAAAATTTTTTTTTTTAAATATACGGTATATCTGGCAAATAATATCAACAATATTACAACTATACATATAATGTGTGTGTCTATATATATATATATACTGTATATATATTTTAAATAATAATTTAATCAAACTAAATTTGATGCATGTGCTAAAAATATTGCTCTAAAATATTAAATTAATATTGTTTTAATAATTTAATATTATAAATAATATACAATTAAATAATTGTTTGTACAGTATATTGTTATTGTAGTAAAGCCAAAACAAATTATCATAATATTATCTGGCAAATTATATATATATATATAAATATATATATATATATATATATATATATATATATATATATATATATATATATATATATATATACACTGTAAAACTAATTTGATGCATTTGCTAAAAAAAGGTGCTAAATCGATATAAAATTGAATTTATTAAAAATAAAAAATAAAAATATTTACTGTATGCTATATATGAGTGTGTGTGTGTGTGTGTGTGTGTACATATATACATATATATAATTTGATCAAAACAAATTTGATGCATGTGCTATAAAGTATAGTGCTGTATGAATATTGTTAAATTAATTAATTAAATCTTTTAATCAGTATAAATTTAATTAATTGTTTTTGCTGTATATTGTCATTGTAGTGAAGCCAAAACAATTAATTAAAATATTATAATACTAATAATGATTATATGCTAATAAAAATAACATTATGTAAAATATTTTACTGTCTATACCTCAGTGACATAAGTTAAAGTTAGAAACATAGTTACATAGTTTAAGTAAGTTAAACATCAGCCACTAAGAATCATCTATGTGGTTTTCGTTGTTTTATACTATGTGTGTCATGGCCAATTTCAGCACATCGACCTGATTCAAGAACTCTGGGAAGTTTGGAGTTGTGTACCTGCTGGTAGTGCATTCTGGTCTTGTCCCGTTCGGCTGTGAGCACTTTAATATTGGCCTGGATCTCTGAGAGATGCCGCTCGTGTTTCTCCAACATGTTTTGCAGTTCATCTCTTTCCCGCAGCACCCTCATTAGCTCTGAATCATACGTGCCACCCTTTAAAGGAGAGAGAGAGAGAGAGAGAGAGAGTTTATTTTAGCATTAAAAGAAACTAATCACTAATATTACTGCAGTGATGGATTATTAGTACTTTAACAGGTGAGTGTCTGGTGGGACTGCGATGGGTAGATGCCCCTTTGACGGGGCTGGTAGAGCGACGGGCCCTCAGCATCCTTCCTAGTGCCTCGGCCTCCTTGGCTGGATCAGAAGATTGAGAAATAAATAAATAATATTTCAGCTGTTCAAGTAAATGTGAAGAAGGTGCATTTGGAGGCCATTCATTTAAAACATTAGTCTTCCATTGCGGGCCAAAAGCAACATCTCAACATCATGTTCTTAGTTCACTTCAGTCTCTCTGATACAGTTTTGAATATGTCTGGCGCCACCTCCTGTGACTATAATGTTACTACAACAAATAAACATTAAAATTCCAATACAACAAAGTACAAATAGCATACATGGAGAATCATATGCCTCACAAATGATTTTCAGTAAATTTAATGTTTTACCAGTCATTCGTTTATGCTCAAGTGTGGTTCCTGGCTGTATATGAAGACATTTTATTTACTTAATACTTCACAAAGAAACACAAAGATTTCGATGGAGATTGAAAGCTATTACATCTCAATAGAGCATCTCTAAATTGATTTGTTTATACCAAATCATCTTATTCAGACTTACTAAAAGCAAAATTGATCAAATTAAACCACAACGAGGTTGGCATGGCAACTGAGATACTACGGCTGCACGTCACTGAAAATGAGTCTCGTGCAACAATAAAACATAAGTATGGTGTATTTTAGTATTTTAATATTTACTGATAATAGTTGCAAACTACAACATGCACTAAAAGTCGTATATTTTGCATTGACACCAATTTTATACTGGCACACAAATCGTTCACACGTAAAAGTTACAGTAAATTTGAACCTCGCTCTATAAAACTTGCAAATAGATTCTGCATTCAATAAAGACAATGCAGAAGACAATGTATTGTGTAAGTGAGCTCGTGTTACCTCTTGTAGTGGTTCTGGCAAATGAAAACGAGTGAGTTAAATTAAATCTCAACACGCTAAAGCTCCTTACCCCGAGGGATAAACAGTCACACTGACCAATCACGACACAGCATTAAACTGTCAGTCAAGACAACAGAGAGGCGACAACCAATCAGAACACAGATCTGCCTCCGTTTGCGTCCGTTGCCTTGACTTCAAGTTGTGAACGCTCACGTTAACGCACGTTACAGTAGTTGAGATGAAGCAATGAAGCGGAGCCAGGCAAAATAGATATAAAATCAAATAAATTAAAAAATATATTGTAAATATAAAATATAAATATGATGTTTTAAATGGTTCTCGAACAAAAGCACACATTGTAAATATTTATATTTTGCATTCTGTGAATTGTGTTTAAAATGATAAACTCGGCAAGTAATGTGAATATTATAGTAACATCATGTATTTGCAGACTTATAGCATGTAATTTAACGCTGAGAAATCAGTGTTTACATCATCCACGACGGCAGGCGACAGTAAAGCGCAGGCGAAGAACGCGTGAACCAGGCGAAGAAAGCGCCGCTCCTCGTGAACGCGCACAGCGACAACAAATCCGCTAGATTAGAAGAGGGCGCGCGGATCACGCACACGCAGGAGGTGCATAGTTTCTTCAAACAAAAACTATTGTGCCTTTTATCATGCGTTTGGAGCAGTTTCGCTTTTAATCAAGGACCGGAGGATGTACGATCTATAGAACTGGATATATAAACATTTTGTCAGCTTCTTGTCAGACTTTATTTAAGGAGAAAGAGAAAAAACTAGAGGTTTTTACGGATCAGATCCATGAAACTCCGAAGAACAACAACCTCATGACTAAAGAGCTAGACGGAGGATTTCTTCAACTCAAGATCGCCTTCCCACTATTGCACACCGTAGATTTTAATGCTTTATTTTAATTTTAAAAATATGATTCACTTGACCTCCAAGAATAGGTAGAATCAAGACTCAGTTTTTCTTTGTCTGAGTATTATTGCATTGACATGATGATCCCTATATGATTACTAGTTTAACATATCAAGTTTTTCTGAAATTATCCCGTGCAAAGACAAACATGTCAACACTCAGACTATTTCCTGACTTGACAAGAGATTGAACAATGGGAATGCAATAACAATTGCATTGCTTTACGCCTGTTAAGACATTAATTGAAAGCAATCCTTCTTTGTCAACCAACCAGAGAGAAGCGCGTGCGAGATCTGGCTATGTCCTTCTTTAATTTCCGAAAAATCTTTAAATTGGGCGCAGAGAAGAAGAAAAAACAATATGAGCACGTGCACAGGGATACAAATCCGGAGGAAATATGGGAGATTGTGGGAGAACTGGGGGATGGAGCCTTTGGAAAGGTGTTCAAGGTAAAATAAACACATTGAAATAGTCTGATCTTATCTTGCTGTAAAAGTTTATAATGGTATTATTTGCCTTAGTACTTTTCTTATAATGAAATCTATCTATCTATCTATCTATCTATCTATCTATCTATCTATCTATCTATCTATCTATCTATCTGTCTGTCTGTCTGTCTGTCTGTCTGTCTGTCTGTCTGTCTGTCTGTCTGTCTGTGTCTACTATCTATCTATCTATCTATCTATCTATCTATCTATCTATCTATCTATCTATCTATCTATCTATCTATCTATCTAATGTCTGTCTGTCTGTGTCTAATACCTATCTATCTATCTATCTATCTATCTATCTATCTATCTATCTATCTATCGTCTGTCTGTCTTTATCTATCTATCTATCTATCTATCTATCTATCTATCTATCTATCTATCTATCTATCTATCTATCTATCTATCTAATGTCTGTCTGTCGTTGTCTAATATCTATCTATCTATCTATCTATCTATCTATCTATCTATCTATCTATCTATCTATCTATCTATCGTCTGTCTGTCTTTGTCTAATATCTACTATCTATCTATCTATCTATCTATCTATCTATCTATCTATCTATCTATCTAATGTCTGTCTGTCGTTGTCTAATATCTATCTATCTATCTGTTTGTCTATCTATCTATCTATCTATCTATCTATCTATCTATCTATCTATCTATCTATCTATCTATCTATCTATCTATCTATCTATCTATCTATCTATCTCTCTGTTTGTCTGTATATCTATCTATCTATCTATCTATCTATCTATCTATCTATCTATCTATCTATCTATCTATCTATCTATCTCTCTGTTTGTCTGTATATCTATCTATCTATCTATCTATCTATCTATCTATCTATCTATCTATCTATCTATCTATCTATCTATCTATCTATCTATCTATCTATCTATCTATCTCTCTGTTTGTCTGTATATCTATCTATCTATCTATCTATCTATCTATCTATCTATCTATCTATCTATCTATCTATCTATCTATCTATCTATCTATCTATCTATCTGTCTGTTCAATCTTGTACACAAATTATAATGCAACTGCAAAACGTTTCTGAACTCTTTAAGCTCACCACGCACATGACATCATCAAGCACACACCCCTGTCATTGGCTGAATCCAAAATTGCCCCTAAACCCTCAATCACTATTCCCTGTGTTAGTCCATTAATACGGTTTACTTGAAGGAGTGAATGAAAACGAGTGAGAGAATTCGGACAGCTGTTGAGTGTACATCGGATGCACACTTATGGTTGCAATCCAATGTGGGATTGAACAAGTGCACTCAATAATGTTCACTATGGTTTCGGACACCACTACAAATGGCTATCAAATAATGCCCCGTTTGAGGCGGGTGATTTTGGATTCAGCCATTGTCATTCACATGACCTCCGCCTGTAGTGTCCAGTCTGCTTGATTATTCCTCTTCTTTGCTCTGTCTAAAGGCTTAATGTTGCTTAGTTTGTTAGTGGGTGATTTGGAGATTAAGTTTAAGGCCATTTCCTCTAATCGATACAGTCAAAACAATGACATTAGAACTTTCTGGTAAATGGTCTAATAATCTGTTGCATTGAGGGTCTGGGGTTTTCAGGACATTGGTATTTGTCGATTTTCATCACTGTTGGGACGGAGCTATGAGCACTGAACAGAATTATAAAATAGTGACTGTTTTCAAGCATGTTTCCTGTGGCTATAATCGTTTGAGTACTCTTAAAAACTGTCTGACTTTTCTTAACATAATATTTGCTTAAATTATATTTGCACTTTTTATTAGAATTTATAATTTTAAATGTTATGCTATTTTTGTGTAGTTGTATTTCGGCTAATCGGTAACACTTTATTTTAAAGTGACGTAGTTAAACATTACTACATGTACTTACTACTTAGTTATAGTTATAACAGTAAATTATGCACAATTACATGTAACTAACCCTAACCGTAACTCTAAAGTAAGTACATGTAGTTAATTAATATTACAATGTACAGAACAATGTAACTACGTCACCTTAAAATAAAGGGTTAAACTTTAAGGTGTCCATGTCACAGTGTAATTGTACATTTAAATACAGACAGAGTAATAATAATGAATTACAAGTACTTACAATAGAGTTAGGGTTAGGAATAAGGGTTGGTTTAGGGTTAGTTAGGCTACTTGTAATTATTATGCATAATTTATAGTTATTACTACAGTAACTACATGTAACAAGGACACTGTAAAATAAAGTGTTAATGTACCAAATAAAGTGTAACCTAATGGTTTTATTTCCTCGTTTAAATCTAAGCTAAAGATTTAAAAATGAAAATTATAACATGTCAAATACAACTGGAACTGCATCACACTTAGTGACCAAATACAATAAAAACCACTGCAGATTTTATTATTCCAGATAGTCCTGCAATAAACCAGCAGTCTTTGACCGGGTTAATTGTTCACTTCTGAATCACGCTGGATTCTAAATACCGTAATTACCACTATTTACAAAAGCGGTGTGTTGGGTGGAGTTGTTCTGTGACCTTCATTGCCCTGCACTGCAGAAACACTCATTAGTATGAATGACACTGAATGGGATTTCTGTTGAATGCTGGACTGGATCACGCTGACTGCATTGGTCTAATTAATACTTCTTACCTCCACTTACTGGTTGTTAAAAGAGATTGTGTTGAATCATTCGTAGTTTGCTCATGTATTCATGTATGTCACGCCTCAAACATTCATGTCTGATTTGTAGTAGTTTAACATCACAAGGTGTATAATAATAAATAATAACCAATTTTTTTTCTTATCACTAACAATACAGTATTAGCCAAAGTGTCTGCTAACCAGTCTTGCTTTGTTGAAAGTTATAGCCTAGCATGCGTACCCTAAAATGATTCATTAGACTAATTTTATTTAGAGGCTGTGTTGTATTTTTTTTTACTTTAATTTCCTTTTTATTCAGGCTCAGAACAAGCAGACGGGCATTTGTGCTGCTGCAAAAGTGATTGACACCAAAACTGAAGATGAGCTGGAGGACTACATGGTGGAGATCGACATCCTGGCATCATGTGATCATCACAATATCGTCAAGCTGCTTGACGCGTTTTACTATGAGACCAAACTGTGGGTGAGTGGATTTAGTTTATTTTTCATGGTTTACTTTGTACACAGATTTTATTCATATCTCTTTTCCACAGCACAATTTTGGAATCTGACAAAAAAAAAAAAAAAATGATTTGACCCATCTTGTTTAATTATGTTAATATGCCTCATAATTCACCTTTCGCTGGGAGTTTAATTGACAGGCTATAACGGCGAATCCACAATTTTGTCTGACAAACAAACCAGACAGGAGAGTTATAGATTAATGTCGGTGGAATTGAAAAACGGTGTGTATTGATGTCTTTCCGTGCTAATGAGTAGGAAGAGATGATCGGTTCACGTGGCGCTTGAACTGTGGCACTACAGCGATCTGTCACAACACATTAAAGAGTCACAAAACTGTATTTTTTTTAAAAGACAACATTTGAAATGAGACTTTGTTTCATACCAAAAGCTTTGTCTTGTCTGTTGGCGTGTTGTCGGTGTCCTCTTTGCTCCACAATGTATTTTTCACTGCGTTGACTCAAACTATTTCCTTCCTGCACAAGGTTGAGGTGGACTCAGCTTCCAGGTCACTTCAGTCCAGATTCACTTCAGTACGGACATTATAAATTTACGAGAGGTTCAAATCCTAGAGGCTTTATGAAATTCAAACAGTGCATGTGCTCTTTTATATTTCACTTTAAATTAGAAAGACAAAAAAATTGAAAGACTTTTAAAATCCCAGTAATGTACCCGGACATTTTTTATATATAATTCTTTGGGGATGAATCCCCATTTATTCTCAATGGTGATTCTCATTGCTTTATTTTTACTGTATTATTATAAATGCTGTAATACAGTGATTTTATTTAAAATTTAAATCATCATACACTTATGGATGTACAAAAATACTACCTGGATGTACAGTGTGTATACACTACCATTCAAAAGTCTGGGGTTGGCAAGATTTTTTATTTATTTAAAAAATGTTCTCATAATAGAAAGTTCAAAAGAAAAGCATTTATTTAAAAAAAAAATATTTTGTAACATTATGTCTTTACTGTCACATTTGATCAATTTAATGGATCCTTTCTTAATAAAATTATAAATTTGCTAAAAAAAAAACTCAAACTTTTGAACAGTAATGTACTTAAACTATAATTACAAATTTTTTTCTAGTGCTTATTTGTCAATGTAATAATGCAACAAAATGGTTGTCATATCAAGCCCGTTTTAGGCGAAATATGGTTTATAATTTTTCTGTCGAAGCACCTCTCCTCAGAATAATGTTGTATTGTTCTCACAGAGAGAATGGGGTTATTTTACCTTTACTGTTATCTTACTGTACTTAAAGAGGTGTCCATATTTTACTCTTATCCTGCCACCAGGAAATGGACTGATATCGGCCTCACCATTTCCTTATGTAGATGTCGGTGCGCTTTGATTTGGCTGTGATTCAGGGAATGTTTGAACTGGATTATTCATCAGCCATTTGCAGCTCAAACAGGATAAATAACACATTGGTAATGGCATTCAGTAGTCCGTGTGAAGTAGTTTCCTCCATGTATTTGTAGAAAAGCTTAGATAAGTTACATTTCAGATGCCACTTACTTTCATATTTTTGCAATATGCATTGCATTCAGACCGTTTTAAAGTTTGTCCAAAATACTAATTAAGGCTTTTATATGATATATATGAGGATTAATGGTTCATTCTGTTGTCCAGACAGTGGGATCAATGGTAGTAGACAGAATCCTACACTTTAGAGTTGGAAAGGAAGCCTCATCTTGTGTGTTGTTGAGTATGGCCATTGTAGTTCTGGGACTGTATGACAGCACTGTGTGGGACATTGTGTTATCATAGCCACCACCGGTCAAAAGCAACATCTCACCCACAGTACAACAGCGTTCAAGAGCATGAATAACAGTGACTGTTCTCAGTGCTGTGTCTGTGTGTACACAATAGCGCAGGGTTCAGACTTTAAAGGCCTGTTCACACCAAGGACGATAACGATAGAGATATAGTTCTGAAAATCATTGACGGAAGAGGTGCTCGGGAAATAATTCTTAGAATTAGCAATGTTGAAAACAGTTGTGCTTAATATGTTTGGCAACCGTGATTTTTTTTTTTTTTTTTTTTTTTTTTAATTTTTTTTTTAGGATTCTTTGATGAATAGAAAGTACAAATGAACAGCGTTTATTTGAAATAGAAATATTATGTATTATCAATGTATTTACTGTCACTTAAGATCACTTTAGAAAACGTCCTGGCTGACTAAAATAATACATTTCTTTCAAACAAACAAAAAAAATTCGTACTGACCCCAAACTTTTAAACAGTGGTGTATTTTTGTCTCTCAAGTTCTCTCGCCTAAAATATAATATAGTATTGGCGGCAGGAAACACTATTGTTGTTCAGTATTGACTATGTAAACGGTCTCTTCCAATACACGTCCACCCTCTCCAGATGACTAGCCCCAGCCGTGACCCCTCCATCCGCCTGGTCTTCACGGAAACTCTAATCCTATTAGCACAGAAAGTACTCAATTCCAACACTGTGCTAATGTGTAGAAAGCCTTCATCCTTCCTCGTGCTCACACAGGCCTCTCTTGCTCGATCCTCTTATGTCAGTCACCATTTTGAGGAGCAAGAAAAGCCTTCAAGACTCAGCAGCGTATTTGACCAATCATGGCCCTGCAACGCAGCGCTGTTGACCAATCACGGCCCTGCCAAGTGAATTGTTTTGTAAAGTTAATAATGTGGGCAGTTTTTCCTGGTTTGGATGTTGTTGTACTGTAATTCTGGTTTTATCCATCGATGTGCAACAGATTCAGTGTTTGTGGAGTTCTGCACTAAAACTGAATGAGTGTTCTAGATTTTTTTTGAGTGAGTTGAATGAACAATGGTTTTATGAATGGGTGCACTCTTTTTTTCTTTTTTTTTTAAACCAGTGCCTGCAGGTTCATGTAGGTGTGTTCATGACAATAGGATAAACAGATTCGTCTACAGAAACATAATGCTGCCATTGTGCCCGACTGAACATTGAGAAATAAAGACCGTATATGCCGATCAATGGCTGCTTTTGTAAAAACAGTGTGAGTGTGTTTTTGTAAAGTTCACCCAGTTTCATGTTCACCATGTTTCTGTGTGCAGATCCTGATAGAGTTCTGCGCCGGTGGGGCCGTCGATGCGGTCATGCTCGGTGAGTTCACACAAAGCATTTGACATGCAAGGCTGCATTAGGAAAAGGTCACTTACGACGGCCAGTTACATTACTCAAAAGCACATTTCATTCTCAAAGGCGAAGGTGAACTTTAACTGTGCTTTGATTATTCTCACTGGAAAATCAATATTGTTCATGTTATGAGTGACAATATATAGATTTATTCAATATGCCTGTTGAGTCTTCATTTACACTCTAGTGTTCAACTGTTTAGGGTCAGTAAGATTTTTTTTATTTAATAAAGAAATTAATAATTTTTTCAGCGAGGATGCATTAAATTGATCAAAATTGACAGTAAAGACACTTGCGTTACAAAATATTTGTATTTTAACTTTCTATTTATCGAAGAATCCTGAATAAATGTATCAAGGTTTCCACAAAAATATTAGGCAGCACAACTGTTTTTAACACTGATAATAAATGTAAATGTTTCTTGAGCATCACATCAGCATGTTAGAATGATCGTGTGACACTGAAGACTGGAGGAATTATGCTAAAAATTCAGCTTTGAGATCACAGGAATAAATTACATTTTCAAATATATTCAAATAGAAATCTGATATTTGAAACTTTACAAATATTTCACAGTAGTACTGTATTTTTTATCAAAGAAATACAGCATTGGTAAGGACCTCTTTCAAACACTTTAAATCTTACACCAAACTATCGAATGGTTGTGTAAGCCAAAATTTACATCAATATTCTTTGAAATGTTTGTTGATAATGCTTGTGCAGTATATCACAGTATACACATTTTATTGAAACTCCATTTATATATAATGGCCCTTAATATGTCAATTGTTTAAGGAATGGTAGATTATTATCACATTGAAGGATTTTTTTTTTTTTACAACCATAAACATATTTTTCTATTATATTTTCTTACCAGCAGATATTTTCAGCCTAAACTATGAAGCTTTTCTCATTTTAGGAAAGTGAAAAAAACAAAAACACACCTTTTTGCCCACTATATAAAATTACTCAATATAAATGCATGTTTAATCCAGATATTGCATAGTAATTCCTGTTCACTCAATGTGATTGCTTCTCGCTCCATATTTAGCGCAGGCAGGAAAAACGTGACAACAGAAGCGGAGGATCACAAATTCAATCAATAATGACACTGGTTTGAGTTTCACGAACCTCCAGCACACAAAATTTGCTTCATTGCGACTGAAACCGACTTGAAAAGCAATTGTAGCTCAGTAACCACTCTGATTCAGTGCGTTCGTTCAGTATAGGACTCATCAGACTGATTCGAAATAATAACCTTTTAAATTTGTTGCAAGAATCTGCTTATATGAGAAATGAGTTAACTAATTTTACACAACTCAAAACTCAGATGTTAGAAAGCTGGAGATATTATTGTCATAGGTGAAATTATCTGGTTCTCTATAAATGATATGAGTGTGTTTGTCCTTCTTTATGTGTGTGTAGAGTTGGAAAGGCCTCTGACGGAGCCGCAGATCAGGGTGGTTTGTAAACAGACTCTGGAAGCTCTCGTGTATCTGCATGAAAACAAGGTCATCCACAGAGACCTGAAGGCTGGAAACATCCTGCTCACACTGAACGGAGACGTCAAACTGGGTGAGTGGATGAGGGTTTTTATGACCTTTTTTAAGACCTTCTCAAGTAAAATTAATACCATATGGACAGGGTAGAGCAGTGTCTGTGGTAACATCCTAAATTGTAAAATGACAAAAACAAAAGTTTTTTAAAATGATAAACCTCACATTTTACTCTTTAAACCATTTTTAAAGAAAAATTATGTGTCAAATTTATACATTAAATATAAATAAATTAAAAATGTTTATATACAGTCAAACCAACATTTATTCAGACACCTTCAACATTTTTCAAAATATGACAAGAACTTTATCAAATCATTTGATATTTCACTGGTTTAGGTTGAATAGCTGTCAGCTGTTAAATTTAACTACACAATTAGATAATACCAATTTAGGTCAACCAATCACCAAGCAATGCTTCATTTTGTTCAGTCTGTGGTGTAAAAAGGTGGCATTAGCAATTAAAGAAAAAACACTTCAGCAAAACATGGTCAGGTCAAAGTGTCTGAATAACTTTTGGTCCCAAATTGTTATTAATCTTACTGGTTGTCCATGAAGAATTTTTGGGTATAATATGTCACAGTTTACTTTATTTTACTATCCTCACTTACATAAATGAACTATAGTGTCCTGCACCCACTAGTAAAAAAATATCACAAATTATTCAGACACCAGATATAATTTTTGGTTTGACTGTCTGTATGTATATATATATATATATACACTCTCTGTTGCTTATGGAACAGCGGTTACCCCGGTGAACCCTGTATACAAAGCAGCTGAAATATAAAAAATGTTACTCTAGAATGTAAACATTGTCATAATTCATTGACACTAGATCATAAGTAATCGCTTCTTATAAATGAGTGGTGTTCACCGAGTGCGAACCGCTTTGAAACTGCGATCCTGTAGAATGCGCAACAGCGACACCTTTTTAAAGACATTTCTTATAACAAGATACTTAAGACTTTTTATGGATTTAAATTTGATAAAACCGAATTTAATACTTTTTAAGGTATTAAACCACACCTGTGTATGTGCAGCTAGTTAATCTTGAGTCTTGAATTTATTATCAGAGTAACTGTGGAGTGCTTTTAGTTTTTGTTGCTGATCAGCTGCGTATAATCCAGTGCAGCAGGAGATTTCAGATGCCATGTGCTGATGGGCAGATTCACAGTTGCGTAATAACATGGTAAAGAGACAGAGAGGAGCTGAGGAGGGTCATTTACATGTCAGACTAAACCGCAGCTTGTATAAACATTACACCATTGACCAGATGTAAATTATTCTGTGATGTTGGTGTATAAAACTGTATAGCCACTGAATGTCATGGCATTAGATCACAAAACATCAAAGCAAGTGGCATTTATTGTGAAGAAAATGGCACACGCTTTCCGAAAAAGAACATTTTCTGTATCTTTCAGCGGACTTTGGAGTGTCTGCCAAGAACACGAAGACGGTCCAGCGAAGAGACTCTTTCATTGGAACCCCTTACTGGCAAGTTAGAGTTTCAAAACATGAAAGCACTTGTACTTGCACACATTGGCATTGCTGACACTCTCTTTCATTCAGGATGGCTCCAGAGGTTGTGATGTGCGAGACGTCTAAGGACAGGCCGTATGACTATAAGGCCGATATTTGGTCTCTTGGAGTCACTCTGATCGAGCTGGCGCAGATCGAACCGCCCAACCACGAGATGAACCCGATGAGAGTTCTGCTAAAGATCGCCAAAGCTGACCCTCCTACTCTCCTGCAGCCTTCAAAATGGTACAGAACAATGTGATGTGTATATATGTATAATGTATATACACTACCGTTTAAAAGGTTTAGATCGGTAAGATTTTTTATGTTTTTAAAAGAAGTGTCTTCTGCTCACCAGGGCTGCATTTATTTGATCCAAAATACAGCAAAAACAGTAATATTGTGAAATATTTTTACAGTTTAAAATAACTGATTTCTATTTGAATATACTGTAAAATGTCATTTATTCCTGTGATCAAAGCTGAATTTTCAGCATCATTACTCCAGTTTTCAGTGTCACATGATCCTTCAGAAATCATTCTGATATGATGATTTGCTGCTCAAGAAACATTTATTATTATTATCAATGTTGAAAAAAAAAATTCAGGATTCTTTGATGAATGCAAAATTTACACAGCATTTATCTGAAATAGAAATATATAATGTAACATTATACACTACCATTCAAAAGTTTGGGGTCAGTACGACATTTTTGAAAATATATTTTTATTCAGCAAGGATGCTTAAATTGATCAAAAGTGACAGCAAAGACATTTATATTGTTATTTATCTTTCTAATCATCAAAGAATCCTGAATTTTTTTTTTGTGCACAACTGTTTTCAACATTGATAATAATAATACATGTTTATTGAGCAGCAAAACAGCAAAATTAATCTAAATATGAATCTAAATAACCGATTGGAAAGAAAATCTCATTTAAAATAATAATAAAATTTAATATTAAATTATTAATGTTTACAAAGAATAACTTAAGGGAGCGTTAAATTATGGCAAAAATAATTTAAACTTAAAAATTGGGGAAAGCATCCACAATTGAATATACAGTCAATTAAAATTCCAATAAATATATATTTTTAAATTGATAGATAACCAATATGGTACAGATTCATTTTAAAATGTATTTTTAATATATAATGAATACAAAAAAACTGTGTGTTTATCTCAAAGTGACAATCGAAAATGCATAACAGAATTGTTTTCTCATGATATTGTATGGCTTATGCTTAAATACCAAATATAATTATATAATTTTTATTTGTTTAGTTTCTTACTTATTGCTTTTTTGTCACAATATAACAGGTTAATAGGTTTATAGGCTAACAATAAATAGGTTTGTTTTAGAGTTTGAATGACCTTCTCTTCATCCGTCTGCAGGTCTCCTGAGTTCAGTGACTTCCTGAAACACGCACTGGATAAGAACGTGGACAACAGGTGGAACACAGCACAACTTCTTCAGGTGAATTGACCTTTCCTACCTTTATTTCAACACTTATAATCTAAGGCCATATCCTCTCAACCTGGCCCTACACCCCTCGGTGTAAAAGCCCCTTGTTTGCTGCTCGGCCACCAGCTGGTCCAGGTGCCTTTCTTGCCACATGAATCAGCAGCTGTTCATTCATTTGTCTGTGTCAGGCACTTTCTGCAGCAGCCTTCATCCTTTGACGTCAGCAAAGGAGATTTTGTTTCCGAGGCTTTAAGTAGGCCAGCCTAGCACTGACTGCGCACATATGCACACGTGCTAAACACTTCAGGAGAGATTCTGCTCTCTGAAGAGGCGACATGGGGTTGAAAATACAGAATTCAAGTTTTCCTCCAATTAAGTTGATAATATCAAAGAAGCTGCACATTCTCAGACCAGCTATTGACTGTCTACAGCAGGTTTCAAAGCCAAGAAAGGTAAGAACTGGAGACGGCATCCTCATGGGACATTGATGTGCTCGGTTTCCTCTTGTCTGTCGAACAGTTGGCTTGCAGCAATTTTTGTGTACAATGCAATAAATGTTAAAGGTCTAAAATTATGCTTAATTTTTTCCTAGCCAAATAGTGATGCACAATATATCAGACAGTATCATATCAGTTATATTAGTATTGGTATATTATTATTATTATTTTATTGGAAATCTAGTTGTGCAGGCTCATATCCACTTATGTTTACATTCATATTTTGCCTTCATTAAGTTCATCTTTGAAAACGAATAATTTAATCGCGCTGTTGTTCATTGTAATTTATTTTATTTTACTTAGCCTTCTGTTTTCTAACAGGTTTCAAAATGAGATGAAGTTTGATTCATGTAAAATATATTTGTGTAAATCTGGTGTTACAGTTATTTACTTTTTACCATTGTTTTCTTCCTTCATTCATTCCTTCAAAACGTATGCATTTATCTATTTTCTCATTGTTTTATTTTATTTTACACACATGACTGAATTTGTTTCTCGAGATCTTTGAAAAGCGAATAATTGAATAATACTGTTAAAATTACGGTAATCTTAAAAGCAAATCTCACATTTATATCCATTTTTCATACTGTACAATAGAATTATGTTATTTCACGTGTGGCGTTTGCATTTGTTTGATATAATTTTTTATAATTTGTTAAATTTATTCAGTCAGTATAGTGCAGTATTAGTAAAATTTTAATATCAACTATATATTGGTTGTCAGCTTATTGGTATTGGCCAGAATTTAAATATCCTAATTCAAAATATATTAGGGGGAGAGACATTAACATAACACAGACACTTCTTATATATAAGATGTACATACATATATATATATATATATATATATATATATATATATATATATATATATATATATATATATATATATATATGTATATATATATATATATACATATTACATATACATATATATATACATACATATGTAATATATGTATGTGTGTGTACGGTAATTATTTTATTGTTATTTATTGTATTATTAATTTATTATTTTCCTGAAATTGCAAATAACATTAGATTTATAATGCTACATTTTCCAAGAATGTATTTGAACAAAGTAATCAGACTGCTGTTTGTGAATGTTAGAATTATTGCATGTGTAATTGTATTGTATATTGTAGTAATAGTAGTTGATCTTCATCTGTGCAGCACCCGTTTGTGAGTAGTGTAACTGACAGCCGGCCCCTGCGGGAGCTCATCGCTGAGGCCAAGGCGGAGGTCACAGAGGAGCTAGAGGAGCTGAAGGAGGAAGAAGAGGAAGAAGATCATGAAGGAAACCTGGTAAGAGATTATAAGGACTGCCAACAAATTTAGACCACTTTTCAGAGAAAGATTAAACCTAAAAAAGTCTAGATGAATGTTGGCCAAGAGCATGTCCTGAGGTACAGATTGCTTATAGCAGAAAAGTAATGTTTGGGCTTCGTTCTGATTCCTAACAATACGTTTGAGCAACAGTAGTGATGCTTGTACTAGTTGTTAGGGATGCACCGATACCAGTATCGGGTATCGGGCCGATACTGACTGTACGTTCACACCGCCGCCGGCTGCTCTCGCCGCCTTGCCACCGACGCCGTGAGATTAGGGGACACTCTGACGTAGATTTTAGAATGCGTGATTTTTTAAAAACTTTATTTAAAGGAGACACAAAGCAAATAAGAACTGAACATAATTCAGTATCCTATTTTGTGCAGACTGGCCACATGATGTAGGGAATAAGTTAACCTAATGAAATCTTTTAAATGTGAAAGTAACAAAACACCAACAATTTCAGACACCTTTTTCCATGCGTCCGTCTTTTTTTTAATATTCCTGTATGTAAACAGGGACAAGTCGTACAATAACGGGAAACCCGCAACAGAAATAATTAACTTTTCCTCCGTTTTGCTTAGGAACTAATGTGGTCGGTACCAAAGTTTACAGGATTGTGCTCTCTGGTATCCTCTCAGGCGGAGGACTTCTACATTCCGATTGGTTGCCACCGAACCGCGTCATAGCTTATTACCATAAAGTTGACTTGATTTCAACTCTTCTCGCCGCTCTCGCCGGAGGTCGCCGCCGGCTCTCATTGAAAATTAATGGACAACAGAAATTATAATGGGGATAAAAAAGAAGGCTGTTTATGAAGTAAATATATCTTATTGAAATATTAAACAGAATATAGTAACTCCTATATAGCTGTGGTGCGCGAGCTGATAAGAGAAAAGCGCGCAGTGGATTGAGCGCGCCCCGGTCGAGCGCATCAGACAGACGTCAGTGGAAAATTTGTAGTTCAGTCGGATGTCAATGGCAAAGAAAGTAAAACGAGGCATGTAGCTTATTATTAACGTTAACTGACCAGACGTTAATAATAAGATAGAGATAGAGAGCGAGAGGGAGAGAGCGCGCGCACTTCTGTTGAATGCTCTTGATTGCTGATTGTTCACTCAGCACGTGTTATTTGGATTAAAACGAAATCGTTTATGTAACTAAAACATGAACTGTTACATTATTTATGTTCAACGAGTGGTTGCTTGCATTATTACAGGACATTTGCAGGTCAAGAAGTTACATGAACTTCAAACATCCAAAGCGCGCGCCCCGAAAACCAGCGTCTCAGTGCGCGAATACTGAATTGAAGTCTTTCACGTCTTGCGCTTGCACGGATGAATTCACACAAAACTATGTAAAAACGCCCGTCTTGGCGAGTATCCTAATAAACAAAGTCTGTTATATCTCAAGTGAACAGACGGTTTATTCAAATGGGGTCCGTGCGTTCGGTCTTAAAGGGGCAGCAGTTTAATTAATCTGCGGCTGTGTTTTAATGTTAATCAAACAAAGGACAATTAAATTACTCACTGCTCTTGACTAAATAGGCTACCTTTTTTTAACTTTACAAAAAGATCCATCTATATTTAATTTATACAGTAATGAATATGCAGTGCAATAAATATATTTAATAAACAAATTAAGATTACATTTAATAAACAACTAATATGATTGATATTCTTTTGGTTTCTCTACCAATACGTTTAAAAATTACAAATGCATGAATTAAAAATTAATTGAAAATTAAAAATACAGGTATCGGTTATGGTATCGGTATCAGTGAGTTCCAAAAATGAAAGTATCTGTATCGGACTCGGGCTGGAAAAAGTGGTATCGGTGCATCCCTACTAGTTGTAAATCTTTGCTGCATCAACCATTAACTTGTTTAAAATGATCTTTCCCTCAGCTTCGCGGACACAAGCGCGCACCGTCTGACACTAGCGTCGGCAGCTCTGAAGACGAGAAGCTTCCCCAGTCGCCGTCCACCTTGGAGTCTGTTCCTGAAAAGATCGAGGAAGTCGCTACACCTAAGCTACCAGATGCTAATATTATAGCTGGAAAAAAGAAGGAAGAAGAACCTCTGAAGGTGGACGAGAACCACATCCGGGATGTAACAGTACCTGGATCCAAGGAGCAAGCTGTGAAAGAAGAGTCTCAAGGACCTAAAGCTGAAGAAAAGGCTGTAGAAGCAGAGGTTGTTCTTCCAGAGACTCCTGCTGACACCACAGTCCAGAGGGTGGAGCAACCAGCCAAACCTGATGGAGAGAAACTGGAGGAGAAAAAGGAGGCGGTGGACAACGGTGAGCTCAAAAAGGAAGTGTCTGCTTCAGACATGGCTTCAGTGGAGACTCCAACTGAGCCCACTAAACAAGCTAAGCCAGTGAGAGAAGTAGAGAAGGCTGAGGAAAAGGAGAAACCTGCCATGGCGGAGAAACAAAGCCCAGTGAAGCCTAGGTATATGAAGAAGCAAGACTCCGACTCGGGAATAAGTTCGACGGCTGACAGCAGCAGCATAGACCTGAACTTATCCATCTCCAGCTTTATTAGCAAGTCCAAGGAGCCAGGAACCATCTCTCAACAGGTGAGGAACGCCTGCTAAAAGCTGTCATTACTTTATACTCGCTAGTCACTAGACAATAGAAGATCACAAGATTAGTGTGGAGTCAGTATAGTCTCTGTTTTAAAGTTCAGTTTTTAAAATAAGGAATAATCGAAACAACGTGTCTTTCTAATAATTCATTGGCCCGGAGTCAATTATTCCGTGATTGCTACACCTCAAAACATTGTTCAGATATTCTATTTTAAGACATTAGTAAGTTTTTTGGCCTTAAGTGTGTGTTCATACTTGGCATGTTTGGTTGGATTAAAACGAACTCTGGTGCGATGGCTCTGTTATTGTGGTTCATTTGATTAAGTGTGAACGCTGCCATCTGAACCCTGGCACATCAAACAAGCAGAGCGAGACGCTGAAAAGATAAGTCTCGATCCGCTTCCGTTCCAAACGAACTCTGGTGCAGTTTGAATCATATATGAATGCAACACGGATCAAAGACATGTAAACCAACCAAAACCGGGACATGATGTCACAAGATGCGAATCTAAACAGGACAGAATTCTCAAGCACACGATTTTTCTCGTCATAGTCGCGATGTGTTGCTCATCACAGTTCAGTACAGGTGTCAGAACCACGTTTCCTCACAGTGTGTGTGTGTGTGTGTGTGTGTGTGTGTGTGTGTGTGTGTGTGTGTGTGTGTGAGAGAGACGGAGGGATTCCTGCCGCTGTTTTAACTCATTTACTCATTTAACTCACTTGTTCTCTGCTGGTCAAAATACCATCATATGTAGGCTACGCACATACAGCGAGCGCATTTATCTCAGAACACAGCATTGTTTTGGATGTTTGGCAAATTCTGTCGCAAAATATGCGTAATAAAAGCTGACCAATCAGGTTGTGAATATATCCCTATGCCTTTAGGTTTGGTATCTTAAGGTTTGGTGTTAAAATGCCAATGTGAATGCTAAGCCGACCAAGGCTAAAAAAAAAATGTTGGTCCGAACCAAGCAAACCGAACTACAAGTGTGAACGCTCTAAAACGCTCTTGTGTGTGGGACTAATTTCTTAAGCATCTCAATCAGGGCTCGGTTGCTAATTCCAAAACGTCATTTTAGATATGTTGATTTATATGCTGTTATTTGAGAGAGAGGGAAAGGGATTGATTAAGCAATTAAAATGTATAAATATTACAATTATAAAATAGATATAGTGAATTATTAATTTAGTGAATATTTCTATAGGCTAAAAATGTATTGTAAATATTATTAGTTAATATTGAGTGGAAAAATGGAAAAATGTATTTATTTATACTGAGTTTAAGTTTTAACATTTTAAATCTATAGGCTAAAATAAATTATAAAATTATAAAAATGTATTGTGAATTATTAATTTATCAAAAGTTTGTGTAAAATGACATGCCTTGATTTTATTTATTTATTTACTTTTTGAATCTTTAGGCTACGAATTAATTCAAATGATTTAATTTTGTTGTTGCAGTATTTCCACACAGTATTACATCTCGAATGTTTTGTTGTTGTTGTTCTAGGACAACAAGAGGCAGAAAAAAACTCTGAAAAAGACTCGCAAGTTCATTGTGGATGGTGTGGAAGTGAGCGTGACGACATCCAAGATCATCACAGACAATGACACCAAAAGCGAGGAGATGAGATTCCTCCGGTGAGCCATCAGCTGTTTAACTGCTCTGAGACACTTTGCATGTTTGCCTCATGTTTGCATCATATTTGCATTCATCTGTAAAACTTTAGTTCTGCCTGTTTCATGTTGTGGCAGAAATGTTCTAGTACAAGCTTCTGCCTCTTCTCATTCTTATAGCAACATCACCTGTTTTGGTAAATGCACACAGACTGGTAGTTTAAGTGTCCAATCATCTCTCACGGCTGGGTAAAAGCGGTGTTGGGCTGTTTTCATACCACAAAGCGACAAAAAGTTTCCTGTGCAGTGTTTATTAGTACAGATAACTTTTACAGATAACTGCCCCTTATTCCATCACCAGATGTGTGAAAGGGAAATCAAGCTGAGTAATACTTCCTGTTCCTGCCTGGGAAAGCTTTCTGCTAGACTGGATAATGCCTTTTTTTTAATTTTTTTTTTAGAAAAGCTCAGCAGTTTTCAACCTTAAACAGATTTTTCTCCATTTCAATTTAAAACAATTTATGAATTATTATTACTATTATTATTTGGTTATCCTAAACTTATTGCCATTATAAAAAAAAGTCTGGGACTAAGAAAGCAATGAAAATACAGTCATAGTCTTTAAAGTAATGATAGTAAATAAAGTAAAAAAAACAATCCTATTTACCTACTTAATGCATGATTCCAGTTTATACTTAAAAATGTCACATTTCATAAGTAAAATGGGTTGTGAATGCTGTTTAATGTTGACTTTGGAATAAGTAATAAAATACCATTTTACTCCGTGATGTTTCTAAATTGGCATTTGCTGGTGGATTTAAAGATTAAAGGGTTAATTCACCCAATAATTCAAATTCTGTCATCAATTACTCGCCCTCGTGTCGATCCAAGCCAGTAAGACTTTCATTCATCTTCGGAACTCAAATGAAGATCCTTTAAGGAAATCTGAGAGCTCAGATGTCATCAAAAATATCTTAATTTGTGTTCCGAAGATGAATGAAAGTCTTATGGGTTTGGAACGTCATGAGGTTGAGTAATTAATGACAGAACTCAACATTTTTTGAAATTGGACATTGCTTTACTGCGTAGATGGTGCTTTAAAGCCTTTTAGGATAACACATTTTGTGATAACTTCACATTTGGAACAACTTGGTTAGACATATGGCTTTGTTTTTCCAAGCAATTTCTAGTCCAAATTATTTGTAAATATATATTTTGTATAAAATAAAAATGTTTAGTTCAGTACATTTGCTCAACAGTAAACTTAAACATCTATAACTTTTTTTTACGCTTTCATTAATTTTCACAGTTAACAGGTTAAACACCATAGGTGAGTCTGCTGTTGGATCAGTGTAAAACGATTGCTAAATGTGTGTGTTCCAGGCGTCAGGAGCTGAGGGAACTGAGACTTCTGCAGAAAGAGGAGCAGAGAGCCCAAACTCAGCTCACCAACAAACTCCAGCAGCAGAGGGAGCAGATCTACAGACGCTTCGAACAGGAAGTCACGGTGAGCCAGAACAAACAAAGACATTAAGATCGGAAGCGCTGTTTCATTGATGAAACGGGATCATATCAAGGGTCCAATATCAATCAAGGACACAGAAGGAAAGAATGCTGAATTCCAGGGAAAAAATATATACAATCAGACAACTCTTCACTGGGATCATCTTTAAAATGGCGTCTTGAATCCACATAATCAACCAAAAGATACTCTGCTCATGTGATTATTATTTTAAAGGTTTTTGTTTTTACATTAATAACTTTAATTAGGTGCTTAAACCTTGATTGCTTTCCTGAGACTAGTGGTGATGCCAATCCCAGAAACACTGGCAGGACTCTGACCGAATTACATCACATGCTTAACAGCTTCATTATTTTTGGAGTGTGTAATCCGTGTCTGACTATTAAGGGGAGGTCAGTATTTGAATCCACCTGACATTGTGCCTGTTAACCTGGTCAACAATCCAATCATATTTCCTGTGCATTATTTTTATGCTAGCTAAGAAAACTGAATTAATTTGAACTAAACTTTGGTTGTCATCAGGCAAAGATCTCCAGATTCTCTTTTTTCTTGTCAAATAATTTTACATTTGTGGTGCAAAATATTGGTGTTTATTCAAATATATATTTTTATGCATGTCTGTTTTTTATTTATTTCAGTTTTTTTGAATGGCTCTATTCTTGTAGATCTGCTTTATAATTTCTGTGTTTTCTTGTCTCACTAGAGTAAGAAGCGTCAGTATGATACGGAGGTGGAGAATATGGAACGGCAGCAGAAACAGACCATCGAGCGCCTGGAGCAGGAACACACCGATCGTCTCCGAGACGAAGCCAAACGCATTAAAGCTGAGCAGGACAAAGAGCTCTCCAAGTTTCAGAGCACGCTCAAGAACCACAAGAAAGAGGTATGGAAGAGTTTAGGATCTTTCCAGAAAAAGCATTCTGTTGAATTTAAACAAACTAATGGATCTGGGGGGAAAAATAACATGATTTTATTTTTATAAGAATCCGTTTACATGTGATTTAACTGACTGTACCTCACAGGATGTGTAGGTCATGTGATGACAGTCTCACCAGCGCCGCCCTGCAGGACGTAAGCGGCATGTCTGTTGACTGTGTGCTGTGAGACATGAAATCTGCTTTCCTTTACTTTCCTTCCTTTTTACAATCAGTGTTTGGTCTCAAATGCAGGAGTTTAGCCAGTATTAAACCACACAGATGGTTAAGGCGGTTTCATTCTTCTTTTCAACAGTAATGTCGGAATGGAAATTGCGATAGTCTTTTCTTCCCTATTGTGATGTTTATTGTGATATAATTGAAATGGCTTCTCGAATAAGAAAAAATAGGGCGGGACTTGATTTTGTCCATGGGGAATTGATTGGGTGGTTTGCTATTGGTAGATCTCATGTGAGTGACAGGTTGCTCCACCCTCACGCCACTAAACCTCATCAAGTCAAGTCAAGAATATTTGTATAGCGCTTTTCACAATACAGATTGTATGAAAGCTGCTTCACAGTATTAAATTAAAATAATAATAAAACGTCCATGTTTTGTAATGCTAATCAATAGTATTATTCATTGATTAATTAAATTGAATATCCCCAACTGAGCAAGCCAAAGGCAACAGTGGCAAGGAAACGAAAAACTCCATCAGGTGACCTAATGGTGACCTAAAACTCCATCAGGTGACCTAATGGTGATCTAAAACTCCATCAGGTGACCTAATGGTGATCTAAAACTCCATCAGGTGACCTAATGGTGATCTAAAACTCCATCAGGTGACCTAATGGTGATCTAAAACTCCATCAGGTGACCTAATGGTGATCTAAAACTCCATCAGGTGACCTAATGGAGAAAAAAAAAAACCTTCGGAGAACCCAGGCTCAGTCAGGGGCCAGTTCTCCTCTGGCGGTTATGAACTAGAGGCCGGATTTAAAGAAGAACTCCGGCGCAAAATGAACCTTTGGTCTAATTACACATTGTTACCTAGTCAACCGTTGTCTGAGATTTGTTTTCATGATTATCGAATGTAAATAGTTTTATCTCTAAAAACAGTTTAGCCTATAACGCTAGTATAACGCTAGTATATTGGGCATAGAGTAATGACAACTGTCTGGACACTGACAAAGTTCTCAATGCTTAGGTTTAAAGGTAGGGACCCTCATTATGCTACCGTGTTAGTGTGGGGCTATTTTGAGCCTTGTTAGTGGTATTAACAAGCGATTTTTATTTGTCATTACTCTATGCCCAATATACTAGCGTTATACTAGCGTTATAGGCTAAACTGTTTTTAGAGATAAAACTATTTACATTCGATAATCATGAAAACAAATCTCAGATAACGGTTGACTAGGTAACAATGTGTAATTAGACCAAAGGTTAATTTTGCGCTGGAGTTCTCCTTTAACTGTAAGATTAAAAAATGTATATGAATGCCTGGCTAAAGAGATGCGTCTTCAGTCTAGTTTTGAACTGGGAGAGCGACTCTGAGCAACGAACAGTATCAGGAAGGCTATTCCAGAGTTTAGGAGCTAGATGTGAGAATGCTCTCCCTCCTTTGGTGGACCTAGATATCCTAGGTATAACCAAAAGCCTCGAATTTAGTGATCTTAAAGAGCGCGATGGATTATAGGGCGATAGAAGATCCGTTAAATAGACTGGAGCTAAGCCGTTTAGGGCTTTATAAGTCAGTAACAATACCTTATAATTAATACGGAACTTTATAGGTAACCAATGTAGTGATGATAAGATCGGTGTTATATGATCATATTTTCTTGATCTAGTAAGAACTCTAGCGAGATCTTCAGAGGAGATCTTCAGTTTTTTGTGGACTAAAATGGTTCACTTTTTCTGTTGAGGACGCACTGTCAAAAGTGCCCTCTCCTCTTTCAAAGTGAATGTGTGCTAGTAGTTAATGTTGTGTTTGTGTTTAAAGGAGCAGGAGTTTCTTCAGAAGCAGCAGCAGGATCTGGACAGCGCTCTGAAGAAGATCATTCAGCAGCACAAACATGAGCTGGCCACGATCGAGAGAGACTGCCTCAACAACAAGCAGCAGCTCCTGAGAGGTCAGACTGGACATTCCCACTCAATGTTATCCTTAAGTCTCATTCTCATCCTCCCCAATGGATTGTTTACAGCTTTTGCTGTGTTTGCAGTTCTGAATATTCTCTCTAGTCAGCTGTTTGTGTGGTGAGCAACAACATCCCACAGTATTAGAGATCTAATATACTGCACACTGCAGTTTTTTTTTTTTTTTTTTTTGAAAGAAATTAACACTTTTATTCAGCAAGGAATTAAATTGCTCAAAAGTGACGGTAAAAAAACATTGATAATGTTACAAAAGATTTCTATTTCAAGTAAATGCTGTTCTTTTGAACTTTATATTCATCAACATATCCTGAATTTGTTTTTATTACGGCTTACACAAAAATATTAAGCAAGCACATTCTTTTTTGAAAATTGATAATACACAGAAATGTTTCTTGAGCATCAAATCAGCACATTAGAATGATTTCTGAAGGATCATGTGACGCTGAAGACTGGAGTAATGATGCTGACAAAGAGAGCAAAAGAGGCTTCTTTCAAAAACATCAAAACAATATAAAATATATATTTTCAAAACCTGGTAGACTAAAAAAGCTAAAAAAGCAAAGCCAAAAATCTGAACAAGTTGTGTTTCAAATTTTAGGTCAACATTTTCAGACCTTTTTTCTAAAATAATTGAATGGATGCTATCTTTTGAACTCTCGGCATGAAAACAAACTGAGGTTTCTACCATTCTTTCATGATTTTTCATGTTCATCACTATTTCAAAATAAAGGTCTGAGCACACCTTAGGAGTATGAAAATATTCTTGTTGCAAATTGATAAATTACGGCTCCTCTGTAATTTATTTTGAAAATCAGTCACCAAATATGACCAAGTAAACTAGAGATTGTAAGCTTTCAAATGATATATAGTTTGTCAAGATTAGTTTATGTTTAGTATAGGATATTACTGTTTTAAATATGTAATGGCAATGCCAATATAATTGAAGTTTAATAACACAAGTTACATTTTCATCAATAAAGTTGTGATGCATACATTTGTAGCATTTTAAAGTACTGCTTGTAGTTTTATATTTATTTTTAACTTTAGACCATCAGAGAATTTTAATATCAGCCATAACATGAAAACAATCATCGGCTCATATCCGATAATTTAAAGTAGTTTTAATATCAACACATACCAATTTGGCAAAAGCTGTTTCCATCCACCTATTTTAATGCAAATTTTTGGATATCGCATAAAAACATGCTGGATGCAACTGCCAAGATGTGCATAAAAAACTTGTGCGTACAATTGAGGGAGATATACAATTTTATTTGATAAATCCCAAATAAATCCCTTGTTGCGCAACAGAGAAATCATGTGACTTTGCCTCAACAGAGGATGTGATTGGATAACTGGACTAACCAGCGGACCGATTTCATTGCACAGCGTCTCAAATGTTGGTTTGGTTGGTCTGAAATCCCTGAGCCAAAGTCTGTCATCCGAATGATTTGGTACGACTTCCCAGAAGCGTTCCCAACATCAGGCATCCGAACCCAAGATATCATGACAGCATTTGTTACTTTTAAAGTAATTTATGATAGAGGGAAAAAAAGCCATTTTTATTACAGATATTTAGAATTTCCCAAGAATGATTTTGTTCTCTTGAACACATGGGACGCAAATGTTTTATGTGATATTCAACTTTTGAGCTTTGTTAAATTCACAACATTGGGTAGAAACTTGTGCTATAGTTACCTTACCATGTGCTCTGGTACTGGGCTAGCTTTTGTCACACAGGGTGACAAACTTTAAAAACAAAGTTCAGTTGATTTAACTTAGTTCTTCCTGATTCTTGTAGCCAGAGAAGCCGCCATGTGGGAGCTGGAAGAGCGCCACCTACAGGAAAAACACCAGCTGCACAAGCAGCAGCTGAAAGACCAGTACTTCATGCAAAGACACCAGCTGCTCAAAAGACACGAGAAGGTTACTTCAGTTCCCACATCAGCCTTATATGTGCACTTCCGGTTGCTATTGCTGTATTGCTTTAACTCTGAGTGTGTTTCTCTACAGGAAATGGAGCAGATGCACAGGTATAACCAGCGTCTGATGGAGGAGATGAAGAGCAAACAGACTCAAGAGAGAACCAGACTGCCTAAGATCCAGCGCAGTGATGCTAAAACCCGCATGGCCATGTTCAAAAAGAGTCTGCGCATCACAAACACAGGGGTCACGCCGGAACTGGAACGTGAGAGGGTCAAACAGGTCAGAGGTCATATCGGGTTCAGGCTTAAAGGTGCAGTGATTGCTGATTTCTGATTCCTGCTGTTGAAAGTGGATCGGATCAACACAGTGGTAGCCAATCAGCAGTAAGGGGGCGTGTCCACTCACGATGGGGGAGGAAAGAGAGTGAGATTTGAAGTAAGACTGTAGAAAGAGAGATGGCTGAACGACTTTACAAAAGAGAAAAGTTCAGAGGAAAAAAGAAGGGTTATGATCAGGCATGAGCTTTAGTACCGTATTTTCCGGACTGTAAGTCGCTCCGGAGTATAAGTCGCATCAGTCATAAAATGCGTCATGAAGAGGAAAAAAACATATATAAGTCGCACCGGACTATAAGTTATTTAGAAATTTATTTCACAAAATCCAAGTCCAAGAAAAGACATTTAATCTGGAAAGGCAATCTTCCGAGCCCGATATTTCCCCCCGCTATACTCGGGCCGGGCCCGTGATCTAGAGACGTGCGGCGCGGGACTAGATTTGATGGCCGAGTGCGAGCGCGGGCGGTAGCCTAATGCACTCACTATGTGTGTGTGGGCTGCGGGAGAATGAAACGATTAAAATATAAATATATATGAATGAAACATATAAAAACGAATAAATTATTATTAATCTGTTGCAGAAATGCAACAAGAAGAACTAAAACAAAATAGAAACGATTTACAGGCCAGAGTTTCTATTTGTAACATGTTTGCAGCGTTGAGAGATGTAGCCAATCACAGACATATGTGTTGATTTCTTGAACGCAATGGCCAATCAGAAGCATTTAAGATAGAATCCCCTCACCGCTCAAAACTGACTTTTTGTTCAGTGCTGAATTCTGCATGCTGGCAAATCCTCGGATTATAAAAGATATTATGAAAGATTCATTATGCAGTCAGCTTCATTGATAATAACAGAGATGTATGAGATCGCGATGAACTGACTTTTTAAGAATTATTTAGAGAGCGCGCATTCATGGTGGCAAACCACCCTGCTTGCTTTTATGTTAAATTAACAGTGGATTGTGAATGTTAATGCTTTAATAACATAATTTATCAGGAGCATTTATGCTGATGTGTATGGCGACACGTAGGCTAACACAAAGTTAAGTTACACAGAGTTACCCGCTGATTGTTTAATGTTTATGGGCGATGTAAGACACTGGTGCCGCGACGCTAAGCTCCTGGCTGTTCTAGAAAGGAGACTGATCCAATGCTACAAAGATGTTTAACGGCTAAAGTCCGTAGTCAACGCACAGGGACAAAAATAAATAAATATTTTCACAGAGTAAAGTCTTCTCTACGAAATGCAAGAGATCGCACGGGCGCCTCCGCGTCCTGTTTATATGTCTGCTATATTTGCTTCTTATTTATTAATGGGTTAGGGTTAGGGTTAGGCAATTGGTTGATGAAACATTGATTAAAATTAAGATACAATTTATACAAAATGAAATTCGATTTAAAGAAAGGCTTTTTTACAAAACAAATCTTAATAAAGTGGTCAAAATAATCTCTGACCCATTTTATGATCCTAGTCATGCTGTTCACTTTTCATATACCGGTAATCAACATAGATTAAATTAAAATAATAAAATAACATTATATTATGTACACATAAATATGGAATATAATTTATTACTGCCTGATGATAATTTGACTATTTCAAAGTGTGCTCGTTTTTTTTCTGAGGTAACAACATTTAACTCATTTAAGTCGGTCTAGCAAAAAATGTAAACTGTACTGTTCTTAGTGTAGTTTATTTTTAGAGCCACTAGGTGGTGCTAGTCCATGTATATTTTTGATGTTGTCAGAGAAAGTAACCTCTGACCTTAATTGCAGCCATCTTGTTTACTCAGTTGATGTAAAGCAGTCACACGGTTAAAGCAGATTAATCTCTTCATCATCTTTGCAATCATTTATAGAAGCTTTGTCTGTAAGTATGCGTTTACTAGTTTTTCATCTTTTGTTGGAATTAGTGCTAATAATTTTAGGATAAAATTGATATTAAGAGAGACTTTTCAGTACGATGTTACATGCATCTAGATTATTATTGTGTTTATTATATTCAGTTATACCTTAAGCGAACTGTTACAATTATTAATGTACAGTCTTTAGAGAATTATTTCTCCCTTTTTTCTGTATTTCAGTTTTACTCTGTTTCACTTGCATTAGAAGTGGTGGAGTCAATAAATCCATGCTTCAGTTCAACTTTCTTGTGGAAAGAGTCATCTGTCTGCCTAGTTGAAGAAGGGGAACTCTTTTACGAGGGCAGAATAGTAAAAAGACAATTAACGTTGAATGCTGCATCAGTGAATGGGATTTCAAGCTCTGCTTTCACCTCAGAATGTCATCGAAAGAGAAACATAGTCTGAAAACCAGATCAGTGTCTTCACGATCAAGACATTCAGGCAAGTCTGCAGCAAGCGTGGCTGCATTGGAGGCTCGTGCAAAGGCAGAAGCAGCACTGACTAGAGCCACATATGCACAAAAGGAGATAGAAGTGAGAGTGAAGCAAGCTCAAGTACAAGCTCAGCTTAAAGTAGAGGAGACTCGTTTAGAGGCTACACTGAATGCTCTCCATCATGAAAGCGAAGCAGAAGCTGCTGCAGCAGAGGCATTAGTGTTTGAGACAGCTACGGATACCGGGGAAATAGAACAGCAATCTGAAAGCAAAGAGCATCATTCTTCACACGATTCATTGCAAAGGACTAAGAAATATGTAGAAGATCAGCATAGATATAATAAAGATATGCAGATACCAATGCTTGCAGAAACCTCTGTTCCTAATACTGAACACAAGCCGCTAACTCCATTCTGTGTTGACCAGCCACAGCCCGATTCCTTCAAACAGAATAGTCCTTTTCAGGACTTGCCAGAGAGACAGCGTCCTACTCGTGTTCTCACTCACACAGAGACACCCCTCAGCTGCCACACCATGCATACTCATGCTGAAGCAGTCAAACATGCAGGCGGGAACACATCTCAGTTTAATTCCGCATTGCACGATGCATCAGCTCCAAGACACAACATTAAATTGACAAGCCACTCACCCTCACATCACAATGAGTCTCATACTGCTCACTCAAACGTATTTGAACTCGCAAAGTTCCTGGCTCGTCGTGATCTTCTGACAGGTGGACTCTCAAGGTTTAATGATAAGCCTGAGAACTACTGGGCATGGAAGTCTAGCTTTTGCAATGCTATTGAAGGACTCGATCTTAAGCCTAGTGAAGAACTCGACCTGCTCATAAAGTGGCTCGGCCCTGATTCTACTGAGCACGCAAGACGCATTAGGTCGGTTCACATACATTATCCAGACATTGGCCTCAGCATGGTCTGGAAGCGGCTAGAGGAATGTTATGGCTCTGCCGAAGCCATGGAGGCAGCGCTCTTTAACAAACTTGAGCATTTCCCAAAGCTGTCTACCAAGGACCCTCAACGTCTCAGAGAGTTAGGAGACCTACTTCTTGAGCTACAGGCAGCCAAAGCAGAAGGTTATCTGCCTGGCTTGACCTTCCTGGATACTGCACGTGGCCTCAGCTCTGTTTTAGAAAAACTCCCATATAGCCTACAGGAGAAATGGATGTTGCAGGGAACTCGTTATAAACAAGAGAATGGTGTCAGCTTCCCCCCTTTTTCATTCTTCTGCGATTTCATTCGTTGTGAAGCCCGCATGAGAAATGATCATAGCTTTAACATGAGCATGCACACCGTTGCACCATCTAAAGGTGAGAGATTCTTATCAAAGACAATCAGAGCTCCGGTTACAGTTCACAAAACAGAAATAGACAATGCCACACAGAAGGATGAATCTAACAAGACAAGTGACAACCTCAACAGACAATGTCCAATACATAAAAAGCCACATCCCCTCAGAAAGTGTAGAGGTTTTAGGGAAAAGACCTTGCAGGAACGGAAAGATTACCTCCGAGAGAATTCCATATGCTTTAGATGCTGCTCCTCAACCACACACCAGGCAAAGGACTGTAAGGTGTTAATTCAGTGCTCTGAATGCAATAGCGACAAGCATATAGCTGCACTTCACTATGGCCCAGCACCCTGGTCAAAAAAGGAAAATAACAGCCCCTCTACAAGCTATGGCGGGGAGCAAGAAGAGTTGCCTCCCTCCCCAATCGCTACAACCACCTGCACAGAAGTGTGTGGAGATCACAACAGTGGAAAGTCCTGCTCAAAGATCTGCCTGGTAAATGTGTACCTGAAAGGTGAGCCTCAGAACAAACAAAGGGTTTATGCAATCATAGATGATCAGAGTAATCGATCTCTGGCGAGATCGGCCTTCTTCGAGATGTTTGATGTTGCAGACAATGCAGCACCTTACACACTTAGGACGTGTGCAGGTGTCACGGAGGCTGAAGGGCGTAGAGCTGAAGGATTTATGGTGGAGTCCTTTGATGAAAAGACATGCCTAGCTCTTCCATCACTCATTGAATGCAACCTCATCCCAAACAACAGAGCAGAGATTCCTACTCCAGAGGCAGCACAATACCACAACCACTTAAGATCAGTAGCCTCCAAAATTCCATGTCTAGATCCCAAGGCCAAAATCCTGCTTCTTCTCGGAAGAGACCTCATTCAGGCGCACAAGGTGCTGGAGCAATGCAACGGACCACATCATGCTCCCTTTGCTCAGAGGTTGGCCCTTGGGTGGGTGATAGTTGGAGATGTATGCCTTAATGGAGCTCACAAGCCTTCATCAGTGGATGTTTTCAAAACTCATGTTTTAGGAAATGGGCGTCCCAGCTACATGAGTCCATGTCCAAACAGTATGCATGTGAAGGACTGTTTCAACCATCATGATGAGCCACAGAAATTCTCCACCCTGAACCTTAAACAGAGAAGCTTGCCCATACATGATGAATGTCCCATAGGTGAATCAGTTTTTTGCAACACAAAGAATGACGACAAACCAGCTCCCTCTATGGATGACCTTGTCTTCCTGAAGATTATGGAAAGAGAGTTTCATCAGGATGAGTCAAATAGCTGGGTTGCCCCACTTCCGTTCCGTAGCCCACGGCAACGCCTCCCTAACAACAAGTTTCAGGCCAGCAACCGGCTCACCTTACTGACTCGCAAGCTTAAAAAACACCCTGAGGTAAAGGAGCACTTTGTTGATTTTATGCATAAGATACTTGAGAATGGGCATGCAGAGTTGGCACCACGATTACAGAATGATGAAGAGTGCTGGTATCTGCCAATGTTCGGGGTGTACCATCCAAAGAAGCCTGGCCAGATAAGAGTAGTGTTCGACTCTAGTGCTCGACATGAAGGTGTATCTTTAAATGATGTCCTCCTTACTGGCCCTAATGTAAACAATAGTCTCTTGGGGGTCCTACTGCGGTTCAGGAAGGATCGTGTGGCAGTGATGGCTGATATCCAGCAAATGTTCCATTCCTTCGTGGTCACAAATGAGCATCGGAACTTTCTACGCTTCCTTTGGTATGACAACAACGACTTAAACAACAAGGTATTGGAGTACCAGATGCGAGTACATGTTTTTGGTAATAGCCCGTCACCAGCAGTTGCAATATATGGGCTCAGGAGAGCTGCCCTCTCAGGTGAGAAAGACTATGGACCAGAGGCAAGGCACTTTGTGGAAAGGAACTTTTATGTGGATGATGGCCTTACTTCCCTCCCCACAGAAGAGGAAGCCATCAAACTGCTCAAAGCCACCCAGGAAATGCTGGCTCAGTCTAATTTACATCTTCACAAGATTGCCTCCAACAAAGTGGAAGTCATGAAAGCATTTCCTCCAGAGGACCTTGCAAAGGAGTTAAAGAATCTAGATCTGAGCACTGGCCTCCCACCAGTTCACAGAAGTTTGGGGGTGAGCTGGGATTTGTCTGAGGATATGTTCATTTTCCAGGTTGCAGACCAGGTGAGACCTTACACCAGACGTGGGGTCCTGTCAACGATTAACAGTTTGTTTGACCCAATTGGGTTTGCTGCACCTGTTGTCCTTCAGGGAAGACTCCTGCTCAGAGCACTTACCACAGGGTCTTGTGACTGGGATGCACCTCTGCCTGATGAGAAATATAAGGAATGGAAGATTTGGAGAGATTCATTAAAAGAGCTGGAGTATGTCAAAATTCCCCGCACATATGCTACTATCTCTCTCTGTCAAACACAAAGCAAAGAGATGTGTGTCTTCTGTGATGCTTCTACAAATGCTATTGCAGCTGTTGCTTACATCAGGGTTACCAATATGAGCGGTAATGTAGAAGTTGGCTTCATGTTTGGTAAGGCTAAACTAGCTCCGCGACCTGAGATCACTGTCCCCAGACTTGAGCTGTGTGCAGCTGTTCTAGCTGTGGAAATAGCTGAAACCATTGAAGATGAGATTGACACCAAGCTGGATGCTGTAACATTCTATTCTGACAGTAAGGTCGTCTTAGGCTACATTTGCAATAAATCCAGGAAATTCTATGTGTATGTCAACAACAGAGTGCAAAGGATACGGAAATCTACATGCCCTGAGCAGTGGAAATACGTACCTACCGATCAAAACCCTGCCGACCATGCCACAAGATCAGTTTCGGCAGCTGACCTTCCCCGTAGCATGTGGTTGACTGGTCCGACATTCTTGACTAAAACAACACTGCCTGAAACTCGCATGGGTCTCTTTGGTATGATAAACCCTGAAGTAGACATTGAAGTACGTCCTCAAGTCACTTCTTGTGCTACACATACTGCAAGAAAGAAGTTAAACCCCAAACGGTTTGAAAGATTCTCAAGCTGGCGATCACTGACTCATGCAATAGCAAGACTTGTGCACATAACCCACTCCTTCAAGCAGGATAGTAACAAGAGTACTTGCAGGGGCTGGCATATATGTGACATGCCCTGCTCAGTTCAAGATTTAGAAAAGGCCAAGTCTGTTATCATCCACAGCTTACAAACAGAAGCCTTCTCTGAGGAATTGAAATGCCTTCAAGCAAGCACAGTGATTTCCAAGCAGAGCCCTCTCTTTAAACTATCCCCCTACATTGACAGTTTTGGCGTACTCAGGGTTGGCGGACGCCTTTCAGAAGCAAACCTTGGGAGAGATGAAGTGTGTCCTCTAATTCTCCCTGGTCGTTGTCACATCACATCACTACTGATTCAACATTATCATAAACAGGTCGAACATCAGGGACGCATCTTCACTGAGGGTGCAGTGAGAGAGGCTGGTTTCTGGATCATAGGGGGTAAGAGACGCATCAGTAGTATGATCTTTCAATGTGTTCAGTGTCGCAGACTGCGGGGAAAGATTTCGACTCAGAAGATGTCTGACCTACCTCCTGAACGGCTTAGTATGGACCCTCCATTCTCCTTTGTAGGGTTGGATGTTTTCGGGCCTTGGATGGTGACCTCACGTCGAACTAGAGGAGGACAAGCAAACTCCAAACGCTGGGCAGTGCTGTTTACATGTATGAGCACTAGGGCCATACATATCGAAGTCATTGAGTCGATGGATAGCTCCAGCTTCATAAATGCTCTCCGCAGATTCTTCGCTGTTCGAGGTCCGGCAAAGCAGTTGCGGTCGGACTGTGGCACCAACTTTGTTGGAGCATGCAAGGAGTTGAAGATGGAGCCAGTCACAAAAGACAGAAAGGTACAAGAGTATCTGAGTGAAAATGGATGTACTTGGGTGTTCAACTCTCCTCACTCATCTCACATGGGTGGAAGTTGGGAACGTATGATCGGAGTCTCAAGGCGGATCCTTGAATCCATGCTACAAGGTCTTGGACCATCAAAGTTGTCCCATGAGGTTTTGACAACCTTCATGGCTGAAGTCACAGCCATAGTAAATGCTCGTCCTCTGGTACCTGTATCTACAGATCCTGAAGCTCCATTTATTCTGACCCCAGCAACTCTACTCACTCAAAAGACTTCTGTAGTTCCTTCTCCATCAGGTGAATTTGGTGAAAAGGACCTCTTCAGTCGCCAGTGGAGGCAAGTCCAAAGCTTGGCCAATACATTCTGGCATCGCTGGAGAAAGGAATATCTCGCAACCTTACAAGGCCGTAGAAAATGGCAGAACGAGAGCTCCAATCTTCAAGTGGGAGATGTTGTGCTATTGAAAAACAGTCAAGCCAAAAGGAATGACTGGCCCATGGGAATAGTATTGAAGACATTTCCCGGGAGAGATGGGAGAGTGAGGAAAGTTGAGGTCAAGGTGGTCAAAGAGGGATCATCTAAGGTGTTTCTGCGACCTATATCAGACATTGTCTTACTGTTGTCTCCTGAGACTGAATAGACAAGTTTAATTATGTTTAATGATGGCATCTTAACAGATACCAGACGGGGAGTGTACTGTTCTTAGTGTAGTTTATTTTTAGAGCCACTAGGTGGTGCTAGTCCATGTATATTTTTGATGTTGTCAGAGAAAGTAACCTCTGACCTTAATTGCAGCCATCTTGTTTACTCAGTTGATGTAAAGCAGTCACACGGTTAAAGCAGATTAATCTCTTCATCATCTTTGCAATCATTTATAGAAGCTTTGTCTGTAAGTATGCGTTTACTAGTTTTTCATCTTTTGTTGGAATTAGTGCTAATAATTTTAGGATAAAATTGATATTAAGAGAGACTTTTCAGTACGATGTTACATGCATCTAGATTATTATTGTGTTTATTGGTGGAGTCAATAAATCCATGCTTCAGTTCAACTTTCTTGTGGAAAGAGTCATCTGTCTGCCTAGTTGAAGAAGGGGAACTCTTTTACGAGGGCAGAATATAAACCATAGCCTATATTTCGTTTTACCAGCACTTTATTTAGACATCATTCCATTTCTGTTCTAAATGTGAAATAATAAATGTAATAAACGTGTTCCTTATTATGTTTAATTGCCTTAGCCGTGGGCGCTGGTGTTTGCGTGAAATTCTGTTGTTGGGGGGGTGGGGGATTTAAAGCGGTTTATTTCTATATGGGGGAATTTCCTGCTTTTCAACCACGGTAAGAAAAAATCCATACGTCCCAGCCCTAGTAGACAGTAATGTTTTCTCTTGGTTCATCTCAGTTAGTATGAATTAATTTTGATATATAAGTCGCACCTGACTATAAGTCGCAGGACCAGCAAAACGATGAAAAAAAGTGCGACTTATAGTCCGGAAAATACGGTACTCACGTCAATATCAGAAAAGCGTTCCAGCGCTGGAGAGAGTTAAGCGGGTAGGCCTGAAACCGACGCAGAGGTAACGTCGTTTCTGCTCCATACGCGAGTAACGTTGGTTTTGCCATTTTTCACAGAACCAAGATATGCTTTATGTGCAAGAGTGTCATTGTGTGTCTGGAGCTCCTGGTGACGAACAACAAACTCTAGCTTGTACTCTTGTGTACTGTATGTTCTTTCTTTTTTTGTCGCTTGTTCGTTATCTTCGCTTTAGTTTTCGTGAAGCATTATTTTACTCCGCTTCTACTATGATTAAGTGTGTCTTGCATTGTGTGTTCGTGCATTTTGGAGGCAGAGACATGAAGGGAATGGTGTGTTTCTTGGGTTGATTTCAAATATCAATGGTGTTTCTCAGAAATTGCTTACTGCACCTTTAATGGAATAATTTGTTCTAGTTTACATGAACTTACAAAGTTAATTGTTTCTGCAGAATTATGCAGCAATGTTACAATTCTTGTATGTATTATGATATTAAATTGTGAGATTTGCTAAAATTACTTGACAATGTTATTAAATTATTAGCAAAGATCATCTACAGTCAAATCAAAAATGATTCCGACACCTTATATAATATTTTTATATTTTTTTTTTACTAGTGGGTGCATCACACTATAGTTAATTTATGTAAGTTAGGATAGCAAGGTGTCTGAATAAATTTTGGTTTTACTGTAAATAAATAAAAAATAGGGGAAATTACCATGCTCAATTAAATACCCAATAATTGCTGAATATGGATCAAATATCAATGTGGTACAGATATAGCCTATTATGCATCCCTAAATATTTAAACTTGTTGCACAGATAATTTTCTTCTTGTAGTTAGTGTTTGTGTAGTAATTCTTGTATATTTGTGTGGCCGATGAACAGTTTGCAGCACAGGAGGAGAAGAGACAAAAGAACGAGCGTCTCCATCAACTCCAGAAACATGAGAATCAGATGAGAGACCTGCAGACGCAGTGCGACGCCAACGCCAGGGAACTCCAGCAGCTGCAGGTACACACCGGAGCATTCAGTACAACATGCGTTTTATTGTTCTATAAAACGATTACTCCGGCGTAAAAACGTAACGTGCCTTGTGTGTGTTGTAGAATGAGAAGTGTCACCTGTTGATCGAGCATGAGACTCAGAAGCTGAAGGAGCTGGATGAGGAGCTCAGCGCAGAGCTCAAGGACTGGAGAGAGAAACTCAGACCCCGCAAGAAGGTACGACACTAGTATCGACCCTCAATCACAGTTCTGGAGAGCCGAATCACTCTTCTCGTAATGTTGCACAAAAAGCCTGAAATGCACATTTATATACACTACTGTTCGAAAGTTTGGGGGTCGGTACGATTTTTAAAAATGTTTTTGAAAGAAGTCTCTTATGATCACTAAAATGAAATATTACAATTTGAAATAACTGTTATTTGTTTTATTATATTTTAAAATGTAATTTTAATGTAATTAATGAATTTTCAGCATCATTACTCCAGTCTTCAGTGTCACATGATCCTTCAGAAATCATTCTAACATGCTGATTTGCTGCTCAAGAAACATTTTTTGATTATTATCAATGTTGAAAATATTTTTTCAGCATTCTTTGATGAATATAGAAAGTTCACAAGAACAGCATTTATTTGAAACAGAAATCTTTTGCTACATTATACATGTATTGACTGTCACTTTTGATCAATTTAAAGGATTAGTTCACCTCAAAATGAAAATGTCCTGATAATTTACTCACCCCAACGCCATCCAAGATGTTCAAGTCTTTCTTTCTTCAGTGGAAAAGAAATGACGTTTTTTGAGGAAAACATTTCAGGATTTTTCTCCACACAATGGACTTCAATCGCAACCAACATGTTGAAGTCCAAATCAATGCAGTTTTTAAACGGCTCTGCACGATCCCAGCTGAGGAATAGGTTCTTATCTAGCGAAACGATCGGTCATTTTCTAAAAAAAGCTACAAATGCCCGTCTTGTACCATCTCCGAGATGCGCTACATATTATGTCATCACGTTGGAAAGGTCACGAAAAAAACAAAACAAATAAATAATAAATTAAAACAAAGATGTCGGACGATTTTGAAGTTGGAAAAGAAAATTAGATGAATTTTTTGCCCTTCCCTACCTTTTTGAACCGGAGTACACAGACAGATGACGTGACCCGTGACCTTTCCAATAAGATATTAATTTATTTCTTACGGACCCCAAATGGTTGTGTATTTAATTTTGACTTTTTTATTGGTTATTTTTAATCTTAATTAAACCAATATATTGTAATGTTAAGCAATTAAACTTCATCATAATTCAAAGAAATTTGAACTTTCCATGTAAATTACTGAGACTTTTCAAAGCGGCACTCAATAATTTTTCCCTTATTAAAGATGCCATGTTAAGATCACGTCCAGCCAAATTATTATTTTTTTTAAATCTTGGTAAACGCCCTATTACAGGACTTTCTCACACAGAAATAATTGACCATGGCCGTCTATGAAAAGCTTTTGTGTGATGCTTCATCCACACCCCTAGATGTCAGCAAAACATTACCGAGTGCACCATTAATATTGAACACTTCCACCACGCTTGATTGGTGCATTTACTAAGAACATGAAATCTCTCTGTCCAGGCCCTGGAAGATGAGTTCGCCCGTAAGCTACAGGAGCAGGAAGTGTTCTTCAAAATGACCGGGGAGTCTGCATGCCTTAACCCCTCCACCCAGAGCCGAATCTCAAAGTTCTACCCCGTCCCGACCGTCCACTCCACTGGGTTTTAAAGCACAGAGATGCTGAACTGCTACAGTATGTGACTGAACCTCTGCTGCCTTCTTCCCTCTGATCGCTGCTGTCAGTCAGAACGGAGGGCCGAATTGTTCTAGTAAGCTAGTATTGCTTTAATTTTTATTCTTTTTTAGTTTTATTTAAGCTTTAAATGTGGATTTTCAGTGTGGTTTATGAAAGATAATGTGATTTGATTCTATATGCCACGTAATTCATCTTTTTTTTTTTTTTTATGTTATCTTACCTCTTTTTTTTTTGTCTCAATGTATTAATCATGTGGTTTACTGTGGTATTTTTAGGACTATATTTGCAAACATGGAATGACTGTTCAACTTTGAGCTGATTTGCTCGAGTAAAGAGTCAATGCTTGATGTCACTGGTTATGAGAACCAAGCGAATTATTTAAATATCAAAATCAGTCAGAATAAAGCCATTGATTCTGCCAAGCACATTTTTTTGACCATTCTGATGAAGTTTAATGGCACATTATTTAGAGAAATACATTTTCAGGACATAATGTTTATTCATGATTTCTTGGTTATTTCCTGCATGAATTACAGGATATAAATATATTTTAATTTCCGTTATCTCGCATCACTTTTTGCGAGCTTGGTTTATTATCATAAACGAATTTATACTTTAAGTAGCAGCCATACTCGTTTCTTTGAAGCATTTTAGCATATCAACCACACTGTGTGCAAATATTCTGACATCACTGTGGTAAGAAGTGCATTTGCACTTGCTCTGCTATGCAATGTGAACATGTAGCTGTGGATTAATCATCTCAACTTTACAATTCATCTACAAACTTTAAAGCAAAAGAGCTCAATCTTTTCATAATGTCGATACTGTGTATTCTCCACAAAAAAAAGGCAATTTTTGTGTACTTTTCTGTAAGACTGTATAGAGGATGATGTTTCCTGTGTAAACCGATTTAATTTAATTAGACGAGTGTTGTTTTTAGCATTTTTAGTAAAAGAGTTTTTCTTCATCTAAGTTCACTTTAAAAAAGCAGTTCTAAATGTGTTTACTGAATATACATTTGTGGTGTAGTCCGTAAAAAAACGCACAAAACGACTGTGAAATCTGTGATAAAAAGATGAAAAACATTAAGTTCATGTCATTGATAAAAACCTGAGAGCACTGTTCATGTTTTACTGTAAAGAGAGTGCTGTGCGCCTTCCGATACAGGAATTCCTGCAGGTAGTCACATGATCAGTACTTTTTCTTGATTTTTCTCATGAGGTAAAATGAACAGCACAACAGTTGTAAGATGTATTGTGTTTGTGTCAAATATCAAATCATTGTGATTATAGGAAGCTACTGTAATTAAAACAATTGTGGTGAATAGTTTAGTTGTGTGGGTCTTTGTATTCAAGTGTCTCTCTGTTTATGAATATGAGGCAAATACTTTAGGTATTGAAAGACTGCACACTCATATTACTATGAATGGGAGAAAGTGCAACGCGTAATATATATAGCGAAAGAAGTCCCGCCTTCTAAATAAAATTACCTATCGCCAATTGATTGCAACAGCTCCTGCCATCTTTTTAAGTGCAGCTGATTCTGGAAGTATTTTTTCAATTCATTTTTCCCTTAGGGATTCAAAAATACTCTTTGTTAAAGCGATTTTAAGCTTTTGAAAATCTGACAAAAATTCAAAGGTGCAAAATTACAATCCCATGAAGCATTGCAAACAGCATAATCGAATTAAAAACAATAGAGAAATATAAAACTACTCATTTACGGATTACATTTATAAAAAGTTTATTCCAAAATATTAGTATATACACAAACATGTGGGAGATCGATTCGATTACATAATTCGCAGTGCTTCATGGGAGTGGGCGGAGCTAACAAGATCGTTTTGACTCTCTGATTGGTGTAACAGCTGCCGTTAGAAGCTCCAGTTGCTTTAGAAAGTCTGAGATGCATGTTATGACTCCACACATGTATTGCCTGAAAAACGCTTGTTTTGATTTGAGTTTTTACGAGACGTTGTTTTCAGATTTTCTTGGTGATTTCCAAGTTTAGTCAACAGCTTTCCTGTAGCTCAGTGTTAAGATTGTGGGTTCGATCCCAGGGGATTGCACATACCTATGTATAGGATAATGCAATGTAAGTCGCTTTGGATAAAAGCGTCTGCCAAATATGTAAATGTAAAGCTTTGGAAAATTTGATGTTTCAAATATGGCTGCCGAGTAAAATGACTTGCCTTAAAGGGACTTCAGAAGTCTCAGCTTAAAAACAAACAAAAAAAAACTTTATTTCTCAATTTAAAAGTCAAGCCACATTTGATGCTGTTGAAAGTCTGTAATAATGAAAGTGTTTTAGCACATCAAATGACAAAAAAGCTCATTTTAAACATCCATATCCCCAGATTGTTAAATCCCATGACGAGTAAAAAACAAAATATTTTTTTCTATAAAAACTGAATACATTTTAATTTGTTCTTGTAATTCTTGTAAATTTAATGTGAATATATTTATATTTTGGTAACAAATGATTGTAAAAAAAAATAGAAAAGTCTAAATTAAAATATGTACATGTCATTTTTAAAGCATTAGCTGCTGAAGGCAAACACTGCCGTCTGTCTAAATTCCTGTGCTCCTCCTCCTCCTCCTCTGAGTGATGTATGAAGCCTCGCCTGTGGGGGGAAAAGATTTGTCATGACATTATCATGAAGAAATATACAGTATATTATGATCAATTATATATTTTGTAAACTGGCTCATACCCTTTTCTCCTTTCATTCCTGGGACGCCTGGGAAGCCTCGGACGCCTGGGAAGCCTGAGATGCCAGGATTGTACAATAGTAAAATTTTCAAGTTGAAACAAATGTTGATAAATTATATTTGAACACTTGTCCATGCAAACAAGGAATACTCTCTGGATTAACCCTGTAAAGCCTGACATACTGTATTAAATAATAGTTTAAAAAAATGGATTGGTTAATTTAACCTTTTTGACAAAAAACTAAATTGCATATGTTTTGTTGAGCATCACATTTGATACTGTACATCAGCACTTTATGGCTCATATATAGGAAAATAGAAAAACACCCTCAAATTAAGAAAACATCATCAGTTTTACAACACACGTGTGCTCCAACTGACAACACAACCAAATACAGAAACGCGCTGGAAATAGCACAGACCACAACGGAAATGTTTCCAGGGGACCCCAATAAGTGACAAACCCGGCTGGGACATGCTTATTGCTCGTGAGCATCCATATGCACTACTTCCTTCTAAGGGCAGAGCCCTTAAAGTGGGGTGACAGTGGCTCAGTGGTTCATGTAGGTTGTCTACAAACAGAAAGGTTGGTGGTTCAATCCCCGGTTCCACCTGACCAAGTGTCGAGGTGTCCATGAGCAAGACACCTAACCTCAGCTGCTCCCGACGAGCTGGGTGGCGCCTTGCATGGCTGACACCGCCGTCGGTGTATGAATGGGTGAATGTGAGGCAAAGTAAAGCGCTTTGGTGGCCATTGGGTCTGTGAAAGCGCTATATAAATGCAGTCCATTTTAAAGTGGGGACTTTGGAGTGAGCAGGGCTCGTGTGTGCCATTATGTAGCCGTTTGGAACGGACTTGCTGAAGGGAGCAACGAAAGACTACTTAATTTCCTCATTATTTTCACCTGGGATGTTCCCATGACAACACAACACAGTGTCCATCAGCTGAATAGCTATTCTTACGACAGAAATGTCTTATTATTGCTGTTAATATAACTGTTGCAAAAAAAATATACATTTTATACAAAATGTTTTTAAAATATGCGTTATCTGTGTGTGAGTTTCTCAACTTTAAAACTTGCCATTTCATCTTTGGACCCTGCATTACCTAATATTTCTTATGAAACTTATTTAAACATAACATGACAAAATTTGCACAATGTAACTGATGTATAGATTAATATCATACCCTCATTTTCTTTTCTTTTTTTAGTTTTCAGCTCATTGTTAACTCTTTCCTTTCTTATTTGTATTCTGATGACATTGAATACAATTTGTATATCGTATACAAAGTTGCATGTCATTAACATGTCATCTCTGTATGTTTCGCAACAAAGAAAAAAAAAAGTAGACTTTTTCAGATGCCTTAGACATTTTCTGAATAAAACAATTTGAATATGTTTTCATTTATTTTATATTTTAATATATTTGAAACCTACTAGATGCAGACATTTTAGTTAATTTTGGTTAAAAATACACAACGTCTGTTACTGAAGCTGTAGGCCTGAATCATATTTTTGAGTAACTTTTCAACTTCTGTTTGTGCATTACTGACGTAATTTTTATGGATTTGTTTCTTTGTGAACAGGACTAAGTCAATTCACCTCCTAGTATCTTCACACAGATACCAACTGAAGGTAACTAGGTTTAATTGCTTTGCTGGCCAATTTCATATGTCCGTGTGATAGACACACGTAATAGAACTTGTACCTCTCTGTCCTTCAGGTCCCATATCCCCTTTCTGCCCTGGTGGTCCAATCATACGGTTTTCTGTAGAAATTATGCAATTGTAATAATATTTGTAAATAAATTATTCATATTAAATGCATACAAATTTTCCTTTTGAACAAGTTCCATCTTGCCTCTAATATAGTCCATGATGTCATTCATGTTGGTCAGTTCTAGGCTGATTCCTTGAGGTCCAGGTGGTCCTCGAAGCCCTGGTGTTCCTGGAAGCCCTGGTGGTCCAGGTCGTCCCGTTGGTCCTCGTGGACCTGAAATCCCTGGCGGACCACCTTGGCCCTGTAACAGGTTATTAGCTGTGGAAAAATGCAAACACATAAAACTCAATAATTCCTAATATAAATCTATAAAAGTACTACCGATATCTTGTTCACATTTGCCTTCATGCATTTAACAGACGCTTTTATACAAAGCGACTTACAAAAGACAAACGAAAGCAATTTGTCAAATAGCCAACAATATTCGTAGTATACAATGCAAAATGTATTAAACTACTATTAGGAAGCAAGCTAGAGAAGAGAAGAAATGCAGAGAAGAAGGTTTTTTGATGTGCGTATATGTGTAAGTGCATTTTAGGTCGTCACATGTAGCGTAACTTACACTTAATGTAATCTGCAACCTGTTTAGCGATGGCTGGATAATCCAAATTCTCGCCACCACTTGGGTGCCCTGCAGAAGTAAACAAACTGCCATTAAACTGCAAAAAAAAAAAAAAAAGACTTAAATACAAAGTAGAGTTAAGAAACACTGTTCTTACTCTTGATGTACTCCTGAGGCTCTGCACGGATTTGCTGTTGGTTTTCATTCACCGCGTAAGACACTATTCCTCCAGAGCTTCCTGGTGGTCCTTGAGGTCCTGGGGGGCCCGGGGGTCCTGGCAGACCTCTGAAACCAGCATCTGCAAATGTGATATAAAATAATTTCAATACTTGCAGCTCCTATATAAAAAATAACCTTGATAATATTTCAAAGTGTGCAGCTGTTGTTGCCAACTCTTCAAGGAGGCGTTTCCCAAAGCCATGTATGGTCGCAAGTTCTGTCCTTATTAATAGAGTTCAAGGGAACTTGCGACCATACCTGGCTAACGATGCTTTTGGGAAACACACCCCAGAATAGTAGTTGACAGATATTTTCAATGGCCAATCCCTAAACTATTACATTTGGTCCACCACATCCTGAAATGGTTAGTCTTCAAACAATCCAAAGCTTAAATCTGAACAATTCAAAAGTTTGGGGTCTTAAAGAAATAAATTAATCTAAAATAATTGAATACAGTGTGTGCATTACATTGATCAAAAGAGACAGTAAAGAAAGACATTTAAATTGTTTAAAAAAATTTTTTTTTAAATAAATGCTGTGCTTGAACTTTTTTTTATCATGGTTGCAACAAAAATATTAAGCAGCACAACTGTTTTCAACATTGATGTGTACTCTCGTTCTATTTTGGTTTAGTTTTCAATCTGTTTCCTGTTCTGCTTTGCCCGAGTTCTGTTTGCTAGTTAGTTTCTATGGTTTCTGATTGGATTACGTTAACCTGTTGTTTCATTTTGCTAACTCTGTGTTTAAGCCCTTAGTTTCCTCTGTTCATTTTCAGTCTTGTTTATGTTGGAAGTGGTTCTATTTCGTTCTTCCTGACCGCCAGAGGCAGTGCTTCACACTGGATACTATCTCTCGTTGCAAATGCATAGGTCGAGTCTAATACAAACAATGTCCCTCGTGACCAGGATGACTCGGGGTGCTCCCCTATTTAACCCCGTGACTTCCTGCAGACTGTCCCTATAATCTTCTCGTGTGCATGTATGCTGGTCGTAGATTATGTAAAAAAAAAAAAATAAAAAAAAAACTGGAATCCGTTCTTCACAGCTTCGCAACAAAAAGCATTTAGTTGGTGTCTCGCGACTGCGCGTCCTCCAGAGGCTGCAATGGATTCAAAGAGATAACGAAATAAAGCAACACTGCTGGTGAGTTGTTTACATTTATGCTGGGTTCGTTCTCGTTTTCCGGTCATTGTGTTGGTCGCTAGACAGAGTGTTTTCGCTCGATAAAAGGGCCATAATAACTGGCAGTTGTAAGTTAAGTTAGTTAAGACCACGCTTAGAGTGTGTGCGCTCTAGTGATTGGTATCTGGTCTACATGTTGTGAAAAAAATATATATATTTTTTTTTTTTTTGGCAAAGGTTGCTTAGGACAGTGGCAGTTAGAGTGATTCCGCTCGACCTACCAAATATTTTCCGAAACCAGAATGGAAAAATTACCTCATAATTGCACATTGTGCATGGCTATCCTCCAGGCGGATGATGGGCATGACTGCTGCCCTTCCTGTTTAGGCCTAGAACACCTTAAACAGGGCCTCACAGAAGACCCCTGCATGAACTGTAGCGTTATGTCTGGGGAGAGGAGGACTTCGAGGATAACTATGGTGGAAGGGCTTTTGGGAGAGTCGCTACCACCACCTCCACCACGTAAAACAACAAGTAAGCGTAAAAATACTGAGTCAACCAGTGCTTCCGCTGGTAAAAGGCCCAAGAAAGACCCTTTAAGGCAGAAGGTGGATGTGTTGACGGCTGAGTTGGCTCAGATTAAGTCTTTGCTTATGAAGTTGCAACCGGGCGAAAGACTATTATCCTCACTCCATAGCCCCTGCTATGGAGTTGCCCATTGGGGAGGAAGATGTCCTTTCAATGGCGGCTTCTCAGAGCCAGTTCTATGATGATGATGATGGGGAAGTGGAGGTTATATCTGATCATCAATCCCAATTCTCCCATGATGGCTCCCAGGAAGCTGGTCATGGATCGGCAGAGGGTCCACAGTCAGAGCAAGAGCTAGTGAAGCAAGCTCTTCAGGCTGCATTGGCTCGCTTGGGTCTTGACACAGCCCCTGCAGTGGCAACCTCTTCTAGTGCTTTTTTCAGAGGTTCAGCGCAACCTTCTCCTCTTACAATTCCACCATCGAAGGATTATATAGAGGAGTTGCAAAGATGTTGGGCTAACCCGAGGTCTCTTACGCACCCCACTAGTGCAAGCAGAGCATTGGCTGCGATGCAGGATGCAGACACTTATGGCTTGGGTCAGATGCCTAAGGTTGATCCGTTTATTGCCTCTTTTGTTCTTTCCCCAGATATTCACAAGGGCCAGCCTCCCAGATCACCACGGGAAGGAAATTCTGCTCAGGCTCGGGGTCAGCAAGTATTTCAGGCCCCTAGGGGTAGAGCACCTGAACAGCGGCCCACCAGGGATGCTAGAGGCCAGGGACGTAGGTCCTGAAGGTCCGCGGCCGGCCGTCGGACAGTTTTCTTATCAGCAGCTCAGTTACTGGGAAACAACAACTTCCGACCCATGGGTTATAGCAACACTATCCCACGGGTACAAGCTGCAGTTCCGGCGGCGGCCGCCTGCTTTCAAAGGGGTCAGGATGACCGTAGTCTCAGACCCCGACAGTTCACTTGCCTTAAAACAGGAGATAGCACAACTCCTAGAGAAAGGTGCCATCGAACCAGTAGTTTGGTCAGAACGGCTAAGTGGGTTCTTTTCCATTTATTTCATCATTCCGAAGAAAGATGGCGGTGTAAGGCCCATACTGGACCTTCGCGGCCTCAACAAGTTCCTGAAGATCTTACCATTTCGTATGCTGCGCATAACCGATGTTCTTCAGGCGGTCAAGCAGCAGCACTGGTTTACCACGGTAGACCTAAAGGATGCTTACTTCCATGTTCCAATAGCTCCTCAACACAGGCCATTCCTCCGATTTGCATTCCAGGACCAGGTCTATCAATTCCGTGTCCTCCCATTCGGCCTTTCTCTATCGCCACGAGTCTTCACCAGGTGCATGGCGGCCGCACTGGCTCCAATCCAAGCCACTGGGATACAGGTACTTCCATACCTGGACGACTGGCTCCTTTGCTCCCACTCTCAGGAGCAGGCAGTGTTAGAAATCACACAGCTGCTTGCACATATTACTCGACTGGGCCTTTCTGTGAATTTCACCAAGAGCCGGTTAATTCCAAGTCAGTCTGTGCGGTTCCTAGGTCTCACGCTGGACTCACGGTCAATGAAAGCCGCTCCATCAGAACAACGAGTGGACAATATACTACTCCTCCTTCAACGGTTTCGGAGGCATGCCAGACTTCCATTCAGGTGCTTCCTCAGGCTCACAGGTATGTTGGCGGCAGCAGCGGCAGTCATACCGTTGGGCCTCCTTTCACTACGCCCCTTTCAAAGATGGGTGAACAGTCTCCACTTGAACCCCAGTTGGCACAAGAACAGGTTGATCAAGGTGACACAGCGTTGCCTTCTGGCCCTGAAGCCTTGGAGGAGCAGATTGTATCTGACCAAGGGGGTTGTTCTGGGCATGATTCCCTCTCGAAGGGAGATAGTCCAGACCGATGCGTCCCTTACTGGCTGGGGAGCAGTCTGGCAACACAGAGCAGTCACGGGACAATGGGGTCCTCTGGAAAAGGGCGAGAATATAAATACCCTGGAACTTCGTGCAGTTCTGCGAGCTCTGAAGGGCCTCGCTCCGTTTTTTGAAGGGCAGGCATATTCTTGTCAGGTCGGACAACAGATCAGTGGTTTATCACATCAACCATCAAGGGGGCACAAGGTCCAGCCAATCCCTTCAAGTATCACAGGAACTACTGACTTGGGCCTTCCCTCGCTTTGCAAGCATCAGAGCAATGCATATCCCAGGGGTATCAAACGTGGTTCCAGATTTCTTGTCGCGCCACAGAATTCCATCGACGGAGTGGAGGCTCAACCCAGAAGTGGTAGAGAGAATATGGCAGCGGTTTGCCAGGGCAGAAGTGGACCTATTTGCCTCGGCGACAACGACCCACTGCCGTCTCTGGTTCTCACTAGCAGAGGAATCCAGTCCGCTGGGGCAGGATGCTCTAGCCCACGCCTGGCCAGATCAGCTACTCTATGCCTTTCCCCCGATACCAATGATCGGGGTGACTGTTCACAGGGTTCTTCAAGAGCACCACAGGCTGCTGCTAGTGGCGCCAAACTGGCCGGGGAGACCTTGGTTTCCAGTGATGTACAGGCTCCTAGACGGGGATCCTTGGACCCTTCCCAGGAGAAAGGATCTCCTCCAGCAGTTGGGGGGTCAGATTTGAACCCGAATCCAGACCGCCTGCAGCTCTGTGTGTGGCCTCTGAGGGGCCGGAACCACTCTTCGGAGACTGCGATCAAGAGGTCCAGAACACCATATTGAACTCTAGAGCACCTTCCACCAGGAGTGCTTATGCCTATCGATGGAAACTTTTCTCTGATTGGTGTAGGGGGCAAGCAGTGGTCCCAGAGCACTGCCCTGTTCCTCTGATTTTACGTTTTCTGCAGGCACTATTAGAAAAGAAGAGAGCAGCTGCTACTTTAAGAGTTTATGTGGCTGCAATTTCAGCACATCACGTCCGAATAGATGGTCAGCAATTGGGTTCTCATGCCTTGGTTACTCAGTTTCTTAGAGGTGCTCAGCGACTGCGCCCCCCTCAGGCCATTAGGGTTGCTTTATGGGACTTGGGCCTAGTCTTAAAGTCTCTTACATTGCCCCCATTCGAACCTCTAGAGCAGAGCGATTTGAAGTGGATCTCATTTAAGGCAGCATTTCTCTTGGCCATTGCTTCGACTAAGCGGGTGAGTGAACTCCACGCGTTATCAGTTAGCACATCCTGTATGCGTTGAAACGCAGATGGCTCAGTTGTGACGTTATGGCCCAACCCAGCATTTCTCCCCAAGCGGCTTTCTGCCCTTTTTAGAAACCAGGCTATTGAGCTGGCAGTGTTTAATCCTCCGATGTCGAACACGCTGGAAGGAAGTGGAAGCACACTGCTGTGACCAGTAAGAGCTCTCCGGGGCTATCTGAGGGCCACAGAAGTTTTTCGACAATCAGACCAACTTTTTCTCTGTTACGGGGGCCCAAAAAGAGGTCAGCCCCTCTCAAAGCAGAGATTGTCGCACTGGGTAGTTGAGGTTATCACCCACGCTTACACATCTAATAAATGTCCAGTGCCTTTGGGGTTGAAATGCCATTCGACAAGAGGCATATCAACGTCTTGGGCTGCATTAAAAGGGGTCCTTCTAAGTGACATCTGTGCAGCAGCTACGTGGTCATCAACAAATACCTTTGCCAGATACTACAAGGTCAATGTGGCTGCTTCTGGTAATATTGGAACAGCTGTCCTGTCGGGACCCTCAACGTCCTCTTGAGGGTGAGTTGGACCTCCTCGTGACCTTGTTGTTATAAGTCATCCAGTGTGAAGCACTGCCTCTGGCGGTCAGGAAGAACGAAATAGAACGAGAGTTACGTATGTAACTACGGTTCTATGAGTTCTGGATGACCGCCAGAGCTTTCTGTCACTCGGAGTCAGGCGAGAAGATTCCGTAGGGACAGTCTGCAGGAAGTCACGGGGTTAAATAGGGGAGCACCCCGAGTCATCCTGGTCACGAGGGACATTGTTTGTATTAGACTCGACCTATGCATTTGCAACGAGAGATAGTATCCAGTGTGAAGCACTGCCTCTGGCGGTCATCTAGAACTCATAGAACCGTAGTTACATACGTAACTCTCGTTTTGTGTGTTTGATTCCTGTATTCCCCTGCATATTTTCCAAGTAAAGACTTTTGTTATTATATTTCCTGTGCCATGCGATTATTACACCGACCAGCATCATGTTTCATGATAATCAGAAATGTTTGTTGAGCGGCAAATTCAACTTTGATCACAGGAAAAAATTATAATTAAAAAGCATAAGAGACTTCTTTCAAAAACATTTAGAAAATCTTTTAAACGGTAGAATATTACAGGTAACTGAGAATGATCTAGGGCTAGGCCCTATGACACAGGTGCGGATGATCCAGGATGTCCAGCATATCGTTCCTACCGTTGATCAGATTCAGCACTCGTCCAGCAACTTCCTGAGTGTTAAAGCCATATCCACCTGGCACACCTGGGGGTCCTGGGGGCCCTGGAGGACCAATCAGGTACCGTCTCACCTCATCTCCTATATATGCACCAAAGATCCATCAAAATGTGCCATAAAGCACATTATTTTTGAGTTACATGTTTATTGAAAACCAAAAGCAAAGTAGAAAACAGAAAGGTTACACAATTTCGATGGTCCACTTTAGACATTCTACTAACAAGCAACTGCAACTTAATGTCAACTACAAGTCAGAGCCATAGAGAGAAAGAGTTGCGACACTCCCATAGACCTCCGTTGTAAAAAATGGCGGCGCTTTTAACCGCCTACTTCCGGGATTAGAAAATCGGATTTGTTCCAAACACTGTCATGTGGGCGTTGCCGTTGAACCCCATTCACTTACATTGCTGCGCGTCGAGTTGTTCCAGAGGTAACTTGCTTTTGAATTGTCAACTGTCTATATTGTTTCAGAGGCCCTTTGCGATGCTTATACTGGTCTTCATTTGTATATGCACAGCGTAATTATTTATATTTTATCTTGGTTATTTCAACCAATTTTCTAGCACTGCCTGCTTGCTTTAGCGTGACTTCGCCAGCTGTGAAGGTAGCATCTTATTAGTTCGGTAATTAATCGCTACCACCTTTATAGCAACTTTTATTTAATTTAATTTTGGGGATATACTAACTTTTCATTTATTGTCTTGAGTGAAGCGGCGTGTGAGAACAATGCTGGACCTCTAGGATTGTTATGGCCATCACCAGTCCTGTCTGTTTCATGGATCACCTGCCCCTGGTTTTTGTTTTTCACACACACTCACACAAGCACACATTTTTGTTGTCTGTCATTGTTTAATAAAAAATATTTTATTTGAAAACCTTCATTTGTATCAGCCATGCGATCTCTGAACGGACCGCCACAGACCTCTTTGCGTGATCGCAAAGGTAGGCTAATGGCTGAATCGGAATTTATAAGCAAAATCACGGGAATCAGTAGCCTAATACAGCCCAGTTGTGCTAAAATAAATATCATGAGACGTCCATCATCAGATGAATGATATGGAAAAGTTAAGTTAGAGCCGCTAAAGCCAGTGCTACTACCCATGCGAACATGAACACTAAGCTTTTCCCTCCAAAAATATAGCCTAAAAACGTAACTAAGTAATATACAGTACCTCGTTGCCTCTCCAAATGCAAAACTGACATTAACAAAATGCAATAACAGCTGAAAAAGTACTCGGGTATGTGTTTTATTTTATATTTACCGTTCAATAATGCAATCGCTGCTGTCTGTCCCATAGAAGAACATGACAGCCAGCGTATGTTTTGGAACTATTGGGGCTTACATGAACCACGTGACAGCCACAGCGGCGACATCAAAGAATGTCGCTCGCAACTCTTTCTCTCTATGGCTCTGCTACAAGTCATTAGAGTATTAGGAGACTGTTAGGTTAGGTGTTAGGGTCTGAGTAAGTTCATTTGTAGCTGCTAAGTTACTTATATTCAGTAGAATGTCTGTTGAGGAACATCAAAATACAGTGTTAGCAGATATTAAGCATTAGACAGTCTACTAATACTTAATGACTCCTAGTTGACATGTAGTTGCAAAGTTACTTATAGTTAGTACAATATCTTAAGTGGACCATCAAAATAAAGTGTTATCAACAAAAAAATTGAGCCTGTAAAAGTTGTCGCCTGTGTCGTTGAACATTTCACACTTACTTTGAAGGTAATCAATGACACGGTTAGCCAGCGCATCATCAGAGGGTGATCCGGAAAGTCCTGGTGGTCCAGGTGGGCCTGGAGGTCCAGCCAGGTATTCTCTGATGGGTTCACCTACAAAAGACACATTAAATATTACTGTCATGGAGCTTATTTGCCCATTTATCTATATAATTAGTTAAATGTGTCATTTGTAGTGGCTTTAAACCGAACTGGGACTTCTAAAGATGCTTTTCCACCCAAAATTTGCCCTCACAATGCTAGCATGTTGGTAGCTGCTATGCAGGAGTTAAAGGGATAGTTCAACCAAAAATTAAAATTCAGTCATCATTTCATTCCGAACCTGTATCACTTTCTTTCTTCTGTGGGACACAAAAGAAGATATTTTAAAGAATATTGATAACCAAACCATTTCGATTCCCATTGACTTCCAAAGACATTAGTCAGGGTAGATATTTCATTTTTGACAGGAATGAAAACAAGGCTGTGAGGGATAGAAGTACAGTCTGTTCAATGCATTGTACTGTTGCTTAACAAAATAATGATTGTTCAGCTGATGAAACGTCTTTCCAAAAAAGTTTAAAAATCGGCAAAACAGTTGTGAAGACTATTTGATCTAGGACCATTAGCAAGCCAATGTAAATACTGCAAATGTATCCCTCACAGCCTCATTTATATCTGCTTTAAATACAATATGCCATCTAACCTGACCAAGATCTATTGTGTGGACAAAAAATTAAATGGAAACCGAAACTGTTTGGACACCAAAATATCTTCTGTGTTTCACAGAAGAAAGAAAGTCATTCAGGTTTGTAACAACATGAACTTTTTATGTCATTCCAAACCTGTCCATGTCTTTCCTTCTAAATTATGAACATTTTGGGGTGAACAATCCCTTTAAGGTGTTCAGGGTAGTTTTGAGGTTGCTAGGTTGCATAAAAGTTTTACATATCTTTCTAAACATACTTCTGAGGTAGTCCGAAATCTGCTGAGCAACATCTGGTGAGCCGCCACTAGGTGCGGAACCAGGTGCTCCAGGAGGCCCTGGGGGTCCAGGTGGTCCTGGAGCGCTTCTGGATCCTCCACCTTATAAAAACAATCACATGAAACTCTCTTTCTATTACTAACGAAATGGTATGTGGTTTAAAATGTTTCATTTCAAAGCAAATATTAGAGCAATACACCAATTTGCCTACCGTAGGAATAACCTGGAATGCCAGGGGCCCCTGGGACTCCAGCATCACCTATATTTAAATAATAATAAAAATGTTGGTGCACATATGTAGAAAAACTAACCATATTTACTTCCATTGTAATGGTTTTACTGAAACTCTAGGCTTTTTTTACACATACAGTAGATATATGAAGTGAAGGCCAAATATGGCAACCCATACTTAAAATGTGTCCTCTGCATTTAATCCATCCAGTCTGGCTCTCTAACCATTAAGCCACAACTGCCCTGTGTGTATGTGTATTGTTTTATGTAAAAACTGTTTAAAAAGCCCTAACATAGATATATTTTGTTCCATTGTACCTTTTGGACCTTCTAGCCCCATGGAACCCATTGGTCCTTGAGGTCCCTGTGGTCCTTGTGGACCCTCTGTACCTTGTTCTCCACGTGATCCTGGTGGCCCTGGCTGTCCTGGAAAACCTGGATTCGGGGTAAAATAATGTGAACTGTGCAGCTATTGTAGAATGTAGAAACGTGTATGTTCTGTATTATACAAATCTGAATCACTAACCGATTCCAGGTTCTCCAGGTAATCCAGGTTGGCCTTTAGAAGAAAACAAAAAGATTAAACAGAAGTATGCATGTAATCCACAAACGTCAGAATGTCATATTTATAAATGTGTGATGGAATGTGTCAACCTTACCAGGGTATCCTTGAGGGCCAATATCACCTGAACAAAAAACAAACATTAAAATTCATAGGATCTTAAGGAAAACCCAATGTTGTATATTGTCTCTATTGTATATTTAATCTACCTTGTGGTCCAATAGGTCCAGGAGGCCCAGGCGGTCCAGCAAAGAAGGTTTCTGATTGACCACAAAAACCACAATCAGATCATTTTAAAAACATAATTGAATAGGTCTAATTCACTAATAATCCTAATAATTGTTTTATTTACTGTATACACAGACACATTTGCGTGTATGCGCTGTTAGTGAATGAAACCTAAAGTCTCAAAGAACCAAGTGTAAATGAATTAGCATACCTGAAGTGGGTACAAAGCTTCCTGGTTCACCTTTTTCACCAGGAGGACCGGGTTGACCAACACCTGTGGAAAAACAAAATTAAACATTTTACATTGTAACATGACAGAAATGTGACAAAACCGAATTAGGGACTATGTACCTGGTTTCCCATTGTCACCAGGAGGTCCAGGTGGTCCCGGTGGGCCAGGAGGACCAGGTTCAGCAGCAGCTTCCTCTGTTCAATTTAGATTAAAAGCAAATGAATGATATAAAAGCACTTACAATGTACATTTTACAAAGTGAGCACACTTACTCCCTGCTCTCCCAGAGACTCCAGGATTCCCATCATCTCCTTTGTCTCCTCTATCTCCCTTTGAACCTATAAAGATTCAAATGTCAGTAAAAAAAAAAAAAAAAAAATCTCTGATTTCAATCTTTTTTGTTTTATAGAAAAAAAGTCATCTTACCAGGTGAGCCAGGAAGACCAGCAGGACCAATAGGACCTTAGATTAAAAACAGCAACACAATATTAGCACGAACATACCGCTGTTTAACGGATTCTTTTAATTTCGTATTAAATGCATCTGAGATAATCCGTGATGAACTTCATGATACCTGATAGTCCAGGTGGTCCAGCAGGACCTGGAGTTCCAGAAGGTCCAGGTGGTCCAGGTATACCCACAGTGTTAGTATTAGCGCCTACGGGGGGGGAGTGACCAGATGATGATGATGTCAACATCAAATGAGCCAGATTAATAGACCAATTTTCATTTGTGTTCCCTTACCTGCAGAAATGACTCTTCCGGGCTCACCGGGATCACCTAAAGAGAGAACAGCACGTGTATCAGTATTACTGAGATATATATATATATATTTTAAAAGAGTAGAATAATATATAAAATACACAATGCGATTAATATTAAGGTATTAAGGCCCGTTCACACCCAGAACGATTACTATAAAGATAACTATATTAGCGTTCAGCAGAGGGTATCATTCTGTGTATTATAAGCACACGCTGCAGTTTTGTAGTCTGCCGCTTTAAATACTTGAGCTCTTTTAAGCAGTATGGATTCTGATTGGCTGTCAATGTTGTTATTGTTCATCATCTGCAAAAAATCGTTCTGAAAGTGATTCCAACTGTGTAATTTCTCTTTTCCGTTATAGTTGTGTTGTGGACTCTGCTATTATTTTATATTTAGAATGATTTTAAAATTTATTTTAGAGCTATATCTTTATAGTTATCATCCTTGGTGTGAACGGGCCGTTAGAATTGAATTAAAAACATCTCACGAGAAATATTACCTTTGGACCCTGGCTGGCCTGGGGTACCTGGCAAACCTTTAGTTACATAGGGTAAAAATAAATATCATTAAGAAACAGATGTCTGCTTTGTGTCTGCAATTACTGTTGACCGTTGTTTCAGAAATACTAATAGATCTGTTGTGTTTAATATATTCAGCGCAGAAGAAGTGAAATCTAACCTGGTGGTCCTTGGAGTCCTGGTGTACCTGTGCAGGAAACCAGAAAAACGTCTCCTTTATATGGTTTGCATTATTGACAAGTGTGTTAAAAAAGTATGAAAAGCATTATCTATTCAGGCGTGGTGTGTTTTCTCTTCATTTATACCTGGTATTCCTGAGTCTCCAGGAGGCCCCTGTGGTCCCCGTGCTCCAGGCAACCCAATCGGACCCTGGTCCCCTTGAATTAAAAAAATATATGCTTGTATTTTGTAGACACAGACTGTTTTACCAAGGCTTAGTTTCTAAATTACCTCGAATTCCTTTAACACCATCTGGCCCAGGAGCACCTGTGGAAAATGAAATATGATATATGATATGATATAAAATATATGACTTGATATGATACATCACATACTGTACAGTCATTTTCAATCCAGATGTTCTTGTACACTACCATCCAAAAGTTTAGGGTCAGTAAGATTTTTCAGTGTTTTTGAAAGAAGTCTCTTCTGCTCACCAAGGCCGCATTTATTTGATCAAAAAGTACAGTAAAATACTAGCCTGGGAAAACCCAGACCACTTCCGGCAAATTTAGATTTGCTCTGAAAGTGGGTCTGGCAAAGAGCCCATTGAAACCCATTTCCAATCTGTCGAAATCGCGGCACCAATCAGAAACGTTGGGGCGGGCTTTACACGATGACGACAGAGCAGTGACAGTGACGCAGATTTTGTACATTACAGAGATGGATGCCGCCGTGGCACATCACTCGTTCGAATCAGCTATCGCGTCTGTTTCAAGCAATTTAAAATAGTCATTTACAAAAACGGCAAAAGTCGTCAGAAGCCATTGCTACATCTTCCTGAAAAACACAAACAGAGAATTGCTGAGAGTCTCAGATGTTTCTCCGTTGCTCTGATTGGTTTTAGATCTATCCAATTGCGCCCAGAGCCATTTGAGCGACGTCCGTTGGTAACGCCCCTGTGGAAATGAATTGTCTATGGAGCTTTGCCAGACCCTTACTCAGTCACAACTGAGAGTGGTCTGGGTTTTCCCAGGCTAGTAAAATACAGTAATATTGTAAAATATTTTTACAATTTAAAATAACTGATTTCCATTTTAATATATTTTAAAATGTAATTTATTCCTGTGATGCAAAGCTGGATTTTCAGCATCATTACTCCAGTCTTCAGTGTCACATGATCCTTCAGAAATCGTTCTAATATGATGTTTTGCTGCTCAAGAAACATTTCTGATTATTGTCAATGTAGAAAACAGTTGTGCCACTTCATATTTTTGTGGAAACCATGAAACATTTATTTTCAGGATTATTCAATGAGTAGACGTTCAGCATTTATTTGAAATAGTAATCTTTTGTACATTACAAATGTCTTTACTGTAACTTTTGATCAATTGAATGCATCCTTGCTGAATAAAAGTATATATATATATATTTGTTTTAAATACTGACTTTTGAACAGTAGTGTATGTTTATTTCTTATAGAATAGAGTAAATCTTAATTGCATATATTCTACATGCGATACAGGTTTTCTTTTACTCAAGTTTCTCTTTCTGTGATGAGACTCACCTGTTGATCCTTTAAGACCTTTCTCACCAGGAGGCCCTGCTGGTCCGACCAGACCTGGCTCACCTGTCAAAAATATTATCATATTTTTTGAGATACTAATTATAACACATGCTATATATATATATATATATATATATTAGTTGTATGTTGTAACTTACCAGTGGTACCACGTGGCCCTCTCTCTCCTTGATCACCTAATAATTTCAATATAATTATCAGCATAAAACCTTAATAAGTATATTAAAAACTACTTTTCTATTTGTAATGTATGTATGTATCTCTGGCTTCTACCAACCTTTGACCCCAGATGGCCCTGCAGGTCCTTTATCACCTAAAAATATAAAAGATGATCAAAGCAAATTGTTCACATGAAATTCTTGAATGGGAAACTGTTAAGAAAAGGTAGATGTACCCTTGGGTCCAGGATCACCAGAATCTCCACGGAAGCCTTGGGGTCCAGGCGCTCCTGTCAGACCTGGTATGCCTTGAGCTCCTGCATCACCTGCAAAACAAACACAAAACAAGTTTTCCCCCCACAAAATGTAAGTCCATCTTTACTAGCAAAGTCAGGATAAATTTGAAGGAATTATTTGTCTGCCTGCTGAACCGGAATCATTTGTTCTGGACTGCCATTTCTCTGCTTGTTCCTCACTTTGTCTGTGAACAGATGGTCTTACCTTTGGGTCCCACGGGACCTCCTGGTCCTGCTAGCCCAGGCGCACCAACATCGCCAGAAGAGCCTGAGGAGCAAACGCGTAACATTTATCAAGTCATTTTTTTAAGCTGGTTGTGCAGAACGTGTTTAATTGCTTATAATATAACAGTAGCGATATTGTCAGTGGTATCACCTTTCTCTCCTTTCTCTCCAATTCCCGGAGGTCCCGGTTCTCCTCTGGGACCCGCTGGCCCCTCCCGCCCCCTCGGCCCCGGTAAACCATCAGTTCCTGATTCACCTATAACCAGTACAAAGAGAAGTTTTAGGTCCGAATCACCTTTGTCTTAAGTTGTAATGGCAATGATTGACTGGTAGAAGTTAGTGTCTCTGGCTCTGCATCATACCTGAACTTCCTTTGGGCCCTCGAGGACCTTCCTGTCCAGGGTGACCAATGAGACCAGGAGGACCTGAAAAGGGACCATTCATTAATTCAGTTTATTTATTTAGGCTCTTCTGGTAAGTACTTGTCAAATTAATATTTCAATATTCATTTATTTAATACGTGTAAAATGTGAGATACTGAGCCACGATCAGCCAGTCAGTTTCTTATAACTTTTTTGTTTGTTTATTTGTTTTTCTAGTAGAAATGTTGTTTCCTAAAGTGTATCAAATATCATAGTTGTAGACTTTATTGTTGTTTATTCTTCATTTCACTAAGTTAAAGTGCAAAGGATGTGATGTTTGTCATATTAAAAAAATAAAAATAAAAAATTACATTACCTGGAATTCCGGGAAATCCTGATTCACCTGTAAAATGATTTGATACAATTTTGATATTTTCATAATATTAAGTGATATAACTAATTTATATTTGTGATACATTTGTGATATTATGTGACACTGTTGTGATAATGTGTGACATTATTGTGATATAATTGTGATATTGATATTTTTGTGATACTGTTTTAATAATCTTGTTATATTTTTAATAAGTGATATAATTGTGATACTTTTGTTATATTATATACAACTTAAGATAATGAGTAACATATTTAGATACATTTTTGTTGTTGTGATATATTTGTGATATGTGATATTGTTGTGATAATATGGCAAAATACTAATGATTGTACGTGATAATGTGTCATTGTTGTGATATATATGTGATATAACTGTGATACATTTAAGATGTTACGTTATACTGTTGTGATCATTTGTGATATAACATTCATTTGTGATATATATATTTATGATATTTTTGCCATACTGTTTTGATAATGTGTGACATTGTAAATATTTAGATACATTTCTGATGTTTTGATATGATATATTTGTGATATGTTATATATTTGTGATTTTATGTGATACTGTTGTGATAATGTGTGTCATTATTGTGATATGTCTGTGATACATTTCTAACATTACTGTGCTCTATTTTTGATATATCTGTGATACATTTATGATATTATTGTGATATACATGTGATAGTGTGCATGTGCAATTATGAAATTGTACTTCATAATGTCACAATGACAGTTTGGTGAGTTTTTGTTTGTTTGTTTTGAATACCTTTAACTCCAGGAGTTCCTTGGTCTCCTAGAATTAAATGTACATTAAATGTATGTATTAGTAAATCAGCATTCACACTTTTCTCACTGTATACTATCTATGTATTAATCTGTAAATATTACCTTTAGGGCCAGTTTCTCCTCTCTCACCCCTAAGTGAAGTTGCCAGTGAAGCTATAATGAAATCATTAAAAAATTAATAGCAAACTAATGAATGATTAATAAATGTCAACTGATTGAATGTATATCTTTTGTACATGTTCAGAGTGGATGTATGGTAAACACCTCTAACGTTGTCTGACTGCAGTTCAGATCTGAGGATCTGTTGGATGGTCCTCTCCAGGACCACAGGGTCTTGTGCAGCAGGCGCTGAACCCATGTTTATAGTGTTATCGGCACGGACACCGGAGATGCGCTCGGCGTATGAAGATTCCAGTGGATCCACGATGTTGACATTGGAGGAGGACAAACGACTGGTTTGAGCAGACCTTATGCTTCCACCATCAATAGCGTCCACACGAGCCTTCAGCTTCCTGACCTCCTCGCCTACACACAGAGAGAAACATTCATGATGAAGGAAACTGCACAAGCACAAGCTAAATCAGTTGGTCTTGAGACATAATGTACCCAGTGCGATGAGACCACAGAGGAGTCCCAGCAGAAGGAGAAGACCAATAATCAACGCCAGAAGCCACTTCCACCATGAGCAGCAGGAACAGAATCCCAGTCCTGTGTCGTCCGACTCATCTTTGCGGATCTCTGTTGTGACATTAGAATATGAGTCTATGAGCAAAACCAGATCCATAATGTCTGCTTACTCATTGCTGAATGAGCCAGTGTTTCAGCAGTATTGATTTTCTGTAATAATTCAAATTTCTATAAGACATATATACCTGCATAGGTTGACTTGTCTTTTGTTGAGGCTTTGGAAGCTGGAAGCACATACATGTCGGTTTTATTGGATGTAATTTAAGCAAGGATTCATTTATTAATGAAATAATATCCAGTAAGTGACTTTATCTGAATGTACCAGTGGTGGTTCCCATGGTGGTCGAGATCATCTTTTTCTCCCTCTTGAGTGAATCTTCAGAAAATGTATCTGTAATATAAGAAAAACATCTATTGTCATTTGTTATACATTTCAACTGAAAATAAAATAAAATAAATTGAATTCAAAAAATTTGATTTGCCAATCATAATATATATATATATATATATATATATATATATATATATATATATATATATATATATTGTTCATTTAAAAAATATAAACTACAGCTGAAAAGTTTGAGTTTGTCAGACAACATTTTTGAAGGAAATCTCTTATGCTCACAAAGGCTGCATTTATTTACCGGTAATCAAAAATACAGTAATATTGTGAATATAATACTACAAATTGAAAATAACTGTTTTTAATTTGAATATTTTAACATTTATTCCTGTGATGCAAAGCTGAATTTGCAGCATCATTACTCCAGTCTTCAGTGTCACATGATCCTTCAGAAATAATTTAATATGCAGATTTGATATCAATGTTGAAAACAGTTGTCCTGCTTAATATTTTTGTGGAAACCGTGAGACATTTTTGAATGTCAAATGAATTGAATAGAAATGTCAAAAGAACATAATTAATTTGAAATAAATTATTTTCAAAAACGATTTTATTTTACAGTCACTTTTGATAAATGTAATGCTGAATAAAAGTATTTCTTTCAAAAATGTTTGAATGGTAGTGTATATTGAACTATTTTACCCAATCCAACTGGAACGATTACACTTTTTACTAATTAAATGACTGATTTAATCTAATTAATAACTATAATTGAGCTGAGTTCAAATACTGTATCTAGTCTGAGATGTCTACCTGCTCCAGCACTGGTGGTGGAAGTGACGAACTGTTTGCCAGTATTTTTGGACATGATCAGTCTCTCAGTCTCTTTCTTAGCCGCTACATTTTCTTTCCCAATCGCAATAAACTTGCCATCTTTCACAAACACATCATCAGAGGTGATAGGGCTGCCGGGAACAGCTGTAAATGTGATATATAAAAAAATAAGAATTTTAATTTGGTATTGTTGTACATCAATCTTGTATATTGTTAAGTAAAATCATTATTACCAGTAATATTGGTGGCAAATAATCCAGTGCTGCCAACATTCTTCGGTGACCCGTACACTGGAAGTACAAACAGGCATAATAAATCTCTTACTGTAGTTATTTTGTATGCATTACGTCAGTGTGTAACAGTTAACAAGGTTCGGCTTACCATGGCCAACACTCATTCCATTAGCCACCAGAGCACCGCCAGATGTTGACAGGTTATTCTGCATCCCATACACTGAGAAGAACAGAAACACAGAGGGAAGACATCAGGATTAGGTACTTTTTCATTTTCATGAGGCTTTTTGGCAGAGGTGGACAAAGTACACGACTTCCTTACTTGAGTAAAAGTACAGATACTACTGGTCAAATATTACTTCGTTACAAGTAAAAGTTGTAAAGACCGATTTTTACTTAAGTAAAAGTACGTACTCATTTTTAAAAGTACTTAAGTATCAACAGTAAATGCCAATTTGATTTGATTTATTAGACAGTAACGAAAATGAATGCATAACAAGATGCCATCACAGTGACATTATACATTTATCAGAACTGTAGAGGATAACTTATTTCCATTGTGGTCCTCGTTGTAGTCTGATAAAGATGACCAGGCAAGCTACAGATGACTAAAAGGTACCTTGTACATTCAACCACATACAAATACAAAATAAAATAAACACACATAGCCTACACTGCAATAATAAATATTCCTTAAGATTACATAGAAAATGTAATCTAATTAGCATAACAATGCATTGTTTTATTATTGTTGCATTGTTGTAATACTTACAGTAACTTATGCCTCTGAATCTATGCTTGGTATATCAAATATCAAATTTATTTCTAGAACAGTTCCAGTATGAATGTGAGATTGAATAAGTGCACTCAGTAACGTCCACAATGGTTTCGGACGCCATGGCTGTTCCCTCAAATAGTGCCCTATTTAAAGTTTTTTTGTCTTTTAGTATGAATATGTTAGCCGCCCTTACTGTTATCTATAAGCTAGTGTGCTCAAAAACAATGACAAAATTTGCATTTAGAAGACCAAACCCAACGTTGAAAATGAAAATCAGGTTGATGACTTTAATTTCCAACCAAATTCATCCTCTGACTGACGTTACAACTTTCTACTCAAGTACCTTGACAGAAATGTAGTGAAATAAAAAGTAAGATATTTGTCTTTCAAATGTAGTGAAGTTAAAGTAAAAAGTTTCCAGAAAAAAATATTACTCAAGTAAAGTAGATACTCAAAAAGTGTACTTAAGTTCAGTACTCAAGTAAATGTACTTTAATTGTTACTGTCCACCTCTGCTTTTTGGGCATTTACAGTAACCAGAACTCAAAATTTGAGTTTTTTTTATTTATTGCATGAATTGATGAATGTACCTGTACTACCAAGGGGAGATGAGCTGAGGGTCCGGTTATTCTGCATGCCACCTGAAACAAACAACACAGTGTTTCTCTCTCTCTTTCTTCCTCAGACTATTATTTTTCATTTATCTTTTAATTTAACTGATCCTTTCAACTTTAACACACAGGAAAACATGCACACAGACACTATTGTTTCTCCGTGTTTAACCTGTGGGTGATGGTTGTTGCAGTGTGGTGTAACTGAGATTGTTTGGGTTGGTGTAATATCCACTGAATCCAGCATCCAGGACTGAGCCGTCAAAACCTGAAAGACAAGTATTCGCGTCGAAGGACTGGCTGTGCTGTGTCTGTATCACATGAATATCTGTGCGCGTGAGTGAGCGTGTGTTACCCGCAGTCTATGGTGTTACCTGACTGGCTGTCTTGGCGCATGTCCACGCTGGCTTTTTTCGGGATAGGCAGAGTGTTGGTGGGAGAGCGAGGTGGACTGATGCTCCCGGAGCGACTTCCCTTCAGTAATCTCTTTACATCATCCAGCTCTGTCCCTAAATATATGAAACTATCATTCATTTTCTGTTCTAAAGGCAACACAAATATTGATCGCGAAATTATATCATAATTTAAAAGATGATTTAAAAAATGTTTTAACATGTTTAGATATTTATTTATTTATTTATTTTATTTTTTACATTATGTGGTGCAACTGAAAACATTTAGCAATTTAAAAGTATTTGCATTGTGAAGCAACACTGACATCTAGCGGAGGGTGAAGCACTCTGCAATCTGGCTCTGATCTCACTCTCTGGAAAAGACAACATCACAACAATAACATTAAGATTTTTAAAATGAGACTTAAATTAAGGATAAGTTATTTTTACATTTGAAGTTCAAGTTTAAGACTGCTGGGAAGTTTGTGAAACTACGCTTTATTTCATACATACCTCGTGTCTGAGTGCGCCCTCTGGTGGCAACGCTTGACGAAACTGCAAATAAAAAAACAACCAAACACTGAAGCAGAATATTGAGAAACGCAAGTTTAATGGACGAAATAATAATAATAATAATATGATTCTTATTATTTCGGAGGGTTCAGATCCCAATGGATAAGAACACACACGCACACACACACACACACACACACACACACACACACACACACACCGCACACAACCAACAGTAGGCCTATAGCCTACGCTTGGCGAACGGAGGTAGCATGGTCTCAAAAGTATTTTTTTATATTTAAGTAGGCCTATAGCTAGGCTACATATCAACTTTTGTTTAGCTTGATTTACAGTAAAAATGTCTGCAGTGCAGGGGTAAGAAAACTGCACTCCTACGGTGATTTCATGGATCTTTTCGATAGCTTTGTTTGGTTAACTGTGCTGATTACTGTAATCATGAATTTCTTTCAATGTTGTATATTTTAAATGACAAATTATGTTTTTTTTTCTCTCTCCTAAAATTCACACCAGCCACAAAACAAAATACTAAATGGACATACCGTACTCTTTCTTTGTGTATTCAGGGGAGGAATTGCCACTGGAGCCCCCTGAGTAAATATACATTATACAATATTTGAATTCTGTTGACTATAATATTTAAACTTATATCAACAATTAAACATACTGTGTGAGAGTCTCTCGTTTTAAATCAAAATATCCCACAAATGTCAGAGGTCATGGTCTCTCCCTTACCCTCATATCCTCCAGTGTAAAGGTGCAAACTGGTCTTCCTCTCAGTAGGAACTGTGTTGTAACTCAAACCTTTCCTTGTTCCACTAGGGGACGAGGAGCTGAACTTGGTGACAGTGGAAGCTCCTCCGGCAGACATGACTGCAGAGGAGCCAGCACCGCCTCCTCCACCTCTGGATATGTTCATACTACCTCCAGAAGCACTAACAGAACCGCCCGAAGAACCAGACACAAACTCAGACGACGAGATGGACCCGAATCCAGAAGAAAGATCTCCTCCTGTTGCTGAGGAACTGCCAACTGTTGTGATGGAGGTTTTAGCGCCGCTAGAGCTTTTAACCACAGAACTAGAGCTTTTAACCATTGAGCTACTAATCGGACCGGTTACACTGATTTCACGAGGTGATCCGTCAAATCCACCAATCACAGATCCAGCTCCTGAACTGCTACTTGCTGAACTTCCAGATGAAGAGGCTGGAGAGAAGAAAGAACAACTTAATAAACACTACAGATATTTAATATGAGGAGAAACCTGGAGAATATTGTGGCTGATAACCACAACCTTTATGTCAGTTCCAAAATATTTCAGAAGCTTTGTGAATGAATAATACAAAAATATATTGTCTTAAAGTTTCTTTCATGATAAGTGTTAATTTAACCAATTTCCTTTACATGTCCTGCATAGATGGTTGCAACTGGATGATTTGTGGACTCACAGGATATGACATAACTCCTGGAAGCGCCTCCTTCAGCACTGGTCTGGGTGATGATCTTCTTCTCCAGCAGAACAGCTCCTGAAGATCCCCCAGAGCCGGAGCTGGAGGTCACTACCTGTTGGCTGCTCAGGGAGCTGCTGTTTCCCTCTAGACACCAAAGACACCAAATAACTTTCAGCAGGGAAGGAGATTGGCACAATGGTTTTTAATAGGACGTCATTTTAAATTGCAGTTTAAACATACTTGGGGGTAGAGATGTCAGTCTTGTGGTCGTCACAGTTTCGGTATGTTTCTGGATTTCTGTAATATTTAACATAATTCAAATTAAGGGACAAATGAATTTAAACTATAGCCAGTACATCATATTTCCATGTTTTACTACGGTTGTGCCAAATTACTGTTGTGAGAATGCTACATGTAAGAATTTTCGGTTACACTTTATTTTATTGTAAGGTGACGTACTTACATTGTACTCAAATACTACTGAGTAATATTAATTACATGGCTACTTACTATAGAGTTGCGGTTAGGGTTAGGTTTAGTTACTTGTAATTATGCATATTTTACTGTTATTGCTATAGTAAGCAGCCTATATAGTATTATATATATTATTATAAATTTTCGCTTTCTGCTTTTGAATGCGTGCTCGCTTTCGAATTGGCTTGGTTTTACAGTAACTCTTTGGGGAGGCATAGCCCTCAAATGTCCTCCCCTGGCGCCGGCCCTGTATTGAGATTAAACGCACAGAAATGTTTTTTTACATATTCATAAGCATCGCTCTAAGCAGCGTGGATGGATCGTGTTCGGGTAAGATGGAAAAATAACTTCGCCATTATTATATTGGTGCCTTGAATCACGCCTAGACTCTTGCACGTTATGTGAGCAGGTGTGCGAGCACGAGCAAAAAGTTCACTTAACGGCCACCGGTGTTGCTAATAATTCTGAATTCTACATTTAGCTCTTGTAATTCTATGAGAGATAAAAGTGTTTTCCACACTTACCTTTTGCAGATCCTCCAGATCCCCCCTCTACTTTGACAATCTTGGTTGTTGTTAGCTTGTCCATTCCATGTTAACTACTGTAAAGCAAAGGGACTCTTATCAATAAAATAAGACAATAGAAAATAAATATTTGATTTTTTACTTTTTACTTTCTTTTTTTAAATTAGGTTTTTGCTTTTTAAGCATTTTGGTGCTAACGATTAGCATTATTAACACAAAATGCTTTTCAAAGAATACAAGCATAAGAAAAAACTAACAACGAAGGACTGATCAACTCATCAAGATTTCACATATCCTTAGAAATTGATTTACAGCCCAGTAGAGTATAATTTTAGCTTCAAGTAAATATCTTTATCTTTCTTTAAACCTTTACATTTCTGGTCTTTCCTTTTACAATATGAAACACTTTCACTTTGTCTTTTAGGAAAAATAAGACACTTTAGCAACCTATAATGTAACCAGAGAAAAACCAAATAACAACTCAACTCAACCCTACAGCCAAACTTTTTTTTTTTTATGTTGAACCGAAGGTGCAAATGGACAAATTGGTATTGAAATGACATATAGTACAAAAGTACAAAATACAAAAGTATAGTACAAAAGCAAATTTGTGGGGGGGGGGGGGGGGGGGGGAAGCATCAGAAAACAGACAAAATTACACTTACCACTTGTTATAATTTACCGTCTCGTGTCAAATAGTCTATCCTGTATCAACACACTGATGTTTTTCAGTTCAAGTTCAATCACAGCACCCCTCAGACAAAGATTTTTCTGCTTGGATTTCAAGCCTTCTTAACACATCTGGAGCCAACAAGTTTAAACCTGAAGTTTTCCTGAAGGCAGCAGCTATACTGTATGTACAGCTGACACATAATACCCTAGCACTGCATGTAGGATTTGAATTCAATTATTTCTGCATTTTCTGTGAAAGGTCACCATGACCAACTCTTTCATTTCTTAAATACATTAGAAGTCTTAGTGATACTTCAAAGTAACAAAGTCAGTCTCCTTAAGTTCTAGCATAGAGCTTTTGGAGCATCCCAATAACCTTTCAACAACAACAACAACAAAGAGATTTAATTTAGTGTCAGTTCGTTTTTTGCTAGTAAAGTGAGTTTAAATTGACATTTTAGTATGTTTTTAATTATAGTTTATTAAATAAAAAGTAAATAATGCAAAGGATGGATTATAAAACTCATTGATTCGATGAATGAGTAAATAAAAAATTACAAAAAAATACATTAAATAAATGTATATGGCTTGAATCAATGAGTTTTATAATCCTTACACATTAATCCTTAAAAAACATATATACACATTATATTCTTATAATATAAAGCGTATAAATAAAATATGAAAAAATTACATCTATTTTCGATTGTAATATGGCAATATACCATGGTATATCATGCACTCATAGGTGAATGTAGACTACATGGCCATGTTACAGTAAATGAGACCACATAACAAACAGCATATTTTAGTTTGTATAGATAAATTAAATGTTATAATTATACAAATAATATAAGTGTAAATATGAAAATGAAAGCCTTGAATTAAATACAAATGAAATATTTTGAATGTGAAAGACATATTTTCCGGAAGTGAGCATCATCTAGACCTTTAGCACCTCTGCTAATGTTTATTACCTCCATGATAATAGTCATCATTCCAGCTGTGAAACAGTAATGATTTGCTCTACACCCTGATATTACTTTGGATAATGAGTCATTTATGAATGGCAGTGAAAGACACACTGAGCTGCAGTTATGAATCTGTTATACAACTAAATTACAGCTCGTAAACCATTGCTGCATACATAAACTCATGTTAATTAGTGTTTATGTATGCATGTATGTGTGTGTCTATGCTTGTTCTATAATGCATTTGTGGTTGCCTGACATTTTTTCCTGTCATGGTTTGATCAAAATGACACATCTAAACACAAAAGCTCATGACCACAAATTAATACTTACAAGAGTTTTTTTCTTTACAGATAAGATACTTTGAGTGTTTAATGGTGTAAGCTACACCGTAAACTTTTCGCAACGATGCCATAGAGCGATTTTGGGTTTCCGAAAGATCCTTTCAGTGAAAACAAAAGTTATTAAAGTAACCTTTTTTTTAGTGTAAAGGGAATTTTAATAATCTGAAGAACTCTTTTGACTATAAAGAACCTTTTGTGAAATAGAAAGATGCCATGGATGCTAAAGTGTCTTCATGGAACCAAAGATGCCAATAAAGTATTTAGGTTCTGAGAGATTCATTTGAGCTGAAAATAAGTCATTCTTAGACATATCAAAACAAACAGATACAATCTTAGAAATAGATTCTTCTAAATGCATTATACAATAATTGTATTTTTCTTCTTTGAATATTTCTGTCTTAAGCCTGACAATGTGCCAAAGATCTTACCCCATCACTGCCAGTGGCTTTCATTAATGATTGAGCAGCTTGGCTGTTCCTAGAACAGCTGAATAACTCAGAACACCAACCTGACAGACTTTTAACGTCTGAGAACACATAACCTTGAACTTGCACTTCAAAACAGTTCAGGTTCAGTTATAAAACTAAACAATGCAGATCTGAAGTCCCTCAGTATAGCATAACAACAACATTTCATTTAAAATGTTAAAACTCACCTCGACTCTCGTTTAGGAGAAATGGGTGTAATGTTCTCGTTGTGCCCGTTCTTCTGTGTGAAGACGTGCTCCAAAAAGCGATTATATTTAGGAGCTGGCACGTTCAGATGTGATGAGTAATCCAGGACCCGGCATGCATGCTTTTTTACCCCTTTACATGCTCTGTATAAGTTTTACTGACCTACAGACACTTACAGGCGAGTTTTGACAAGACGAGGGGGGCTGTCACATCGTGAAACCCCTGAGGCACTTTTATTTGTGAAAACAGATAACAAAATCATTAGAAAAAAAAGCCTGGGAGAAAGTTATTTAAGTGGAATTTCGATGGCAAAGTTATGGCTTGAGGATAGATCATAACCACCATATACGTCTTGCTTCCACTGCATTCCATAGCTATAGCCTATTGGTAGTTCACTGAACATGAGATGCGTACAGTATATTGGCAGGGGTCATGGGAATTATCCCTTGCAATAGTAAAATCATGAAGTCCCTACAAATTCCTCACTGAGCATCCAACCGCTTGGCAGTCATGATGACCATTTGCACTGCAGCTGGAATGCAAAACTGGAGTAAAAATGGCAAACCATGTGGCTAAAAATTTTTTGGGGCTGGATACTAGATGGTCAATTGGATGTTGATGCTGGAGAGGATGTTCAGCATTGACATATTGTGCTTGTACCTGAGGGTCGGTCTCTCTCTGTCTCTTTCATTTGTAAATCTTGGATTAAAGCATATTATAAGAAATGTAACATTGTGTGTTGACCTTAGAATCTAATTATTTAATTAATTAATTTCATTTTATGAAGATTTGATTGGTTTACTACTAAATGAAAACACACACACACACACACGCACGCACACGCACACACACACGCACACGCACACACACACACACACACACACACACACACACACACACACACACACACACACACACACACACACACACACACACACACACACACACAGCAAAGAAAAAGAGTTTCATTTTCACCATTTTTACCAAAAAATAAAAAGAAAGCTACTCAGGGTCTGTCTTGCAGTATATGAAACTTGTATACAGTAATATCTGTCAATATTACTGTAATGGTAAGGCATGATCTTTAGACATTATGTACTGTAGACATTGACCCTGCATTTACGTAATTGCGTTTCTTTCAGTGAACAGAAATACAAATTTTCTAAATATACCATGTAATAAGAATGAATTCAATAGTTTCCATGCAAGTGCTGGATCAACCGTGTGTTTGAACATGTCTTAGACAGGTAAAAATGTCAGTTTTCTTCAATGCCTAGAGGTCTAAGTAAGCAAACTTTATTGGAAGCTTTAATCAAAAATTCTTCAGACAACATTGTGAAAGCCCCAGTGCATTATTAAAGAGCAAAGGAAAGTTTTTTCTTCTTTTGCCTTTGCTTTGCTTTTCTTCTTTTTCTTCTTCTTAGTGCTTACAGTAACATCCATCTGACCTTTATTTTTACCAACTCGTTGTACAGTACTTGATTTACTGTAAAGGAACGGCAAGCAAAATTCCCTTAAGCCACAGGGTAGAACATTTCACAGAAACAGTCAAGTTAAGGCAAAGCACCAACCCAATTTCACTGAAACTGGACGAAATCAGAGATGAACATAAAACATGAAAGAGTCATCACACATTTGACTTGTTTAACATGTTGGGGTCTGTGCGATGCCATTTCTAAATGTGACCCACTCAAAACTTTTTAACACTTAAAAACCCCAATATAAAAAATGATTGCGCAATAATGCTTATAAGTTATTAACAGTAATATTTACTCAATTAAATTGAGTTCACTGCACTCAAATAATACCGAAACTTGAAGTGGCTTGAATGACTGAAACAGAACTCAAACTGAATGAGTTATAGAACATTTCTAGAATGATAATAATTGTATAGTTAAGTTAATTAATCATCAATTAAGTGGTGATTGATCATTAGTGATGAACACCTGCTGACAAGCAGAATCACTGAAGGAAAGAGAAACACAAGAAATACAAGGTTTAAGGTCACCATGATGGAGGTCAGCGTTTGCTTTAGTTGGGCTCTTGACACTTGTAGGTATGAGTACAAGTTTTTCTTTGGCTGCTGTAATTGAGTGTTTATAAAACATTTCTTATGGATTCAAGGAAATCAATCAAAATTCAATTCAATCAAAATTCAAGGAAAAGCATGTTTGGGTGATGATGGTCAAGGTTTGATGATGACAATCATCACCTAATGATTTCTGAGTCTAATCTCTGAATATATAATTGTATTTGAAACTAAGATTCTACATCATAAGAACTAGCAATGTTATGACTATCAGATACTATGGAGGTTTTAACAGAAAATCTAATTCATCACCAAAACTAACCCAAATATCAAGAATCAGCATATGAATCTCAACAATGGTGACCATTAAAAAACTATTCATACTGCAATGCAGAGATTCATATACTAATTCTTGATGTCTGTGTAAGTCAGCATGACAACATAGAGGTTTTTAAAATCTGATTGTAACAACAATGGGCCTTACAGCAGAATCACAGTTCTTTTATAATGAATAATACAAATTATATATCACCTGTTTAATCAGAGATTATTATCTAGAAAAGATCAGAGAATCAAGACACCAAATGATGATTCATCATTTCATAATTTACATTTACATTTATTCATTTAGCAGACGCTTTTGTCCAAAGCGACTAACAAATGAGAACAATAGAAGCAATTAAACTAGCAGTAGGACAACAGTATGTAAGTGCTATGACCCTTCGCAGTTCAATCTAACGCAAGTTTTTTTTTTTTTTTTTTTTTTTTTTTTTTTAAAGATAGAATAGAGGAGAAAGTGTTAGTATTACTTGATCAAGTGCTGCCGAAAAAGATACGTCTTCAGCTATTTCTTAAAAATGGCTATGGACTCAGCAGCTCTATTAAAGATCATCTAAAAAGCAGCTCTATTAAATTCATCATCAAAACACAATCACATGCTCAAATTTTCTTTTGGCTTTTGTGCCATAACAAATATGTTATATAAACACTCAGTTATAGCAGCCAGAGGAAAAACTGGCATTATAAAGTCAAGGGTCAAGAGCCCAACTAAAGCAAACACTGACCTCTATCATTCAATAAATCATCTTCATCTAAACCTCTGTTCCTTCACAATAACAACTTCTGTAGACGCATGACAAAAGTCAAACTGGTTAGTAATAAGTGAAGCTGGTAATGCTGTTTGTGGAGTTGTTCAATCCTCCTCTGCTGAGATCTTGACAGATTTAAACATATTTTATCTTCAGTTGATTTCATCTAATGTTGTGGTTGGAAGTCAGTTGTAGTTCTTGTGTTTCTTTTTCCTTCAGTCATTCTGCATGTTAACAGCAGGTGTTCATCACTAAAGCTCAACAATCACTTAATTAATCACTTAATTTCTTGACTGCAATATCTACTTTTAGTGAACTCAACTGAAATAATTGCAGAGTACTCATAACTATTGTTTTTATAAACTTAAATGAATTGAGGGAATCGGTTTCCTCAAATGTAATGAGTTAGCTTAACTCATTGGATTTTACTTTGTGTGTGATATTGTGAGATAGCAGTAGCTGCAAGTGCTCAGAGTTCATTTAAAGTTTGTTATTTCACTGTTTTACTCAATAAAATGAAGTTTCAGCTATATGCAGTATTAAATGCAGTGTAAAATTGAATTGTGAATTAAGAAATATAATTGTTTTAGTGAACTCGATTAAAATAAGTTCAGAGTACTCATAACTATTGTTTTTATAAACTTAAATGAATTGAGGCAATCGGTTTCCTCAAATGAAATGAGTTAGCTTAACTTGTTGGGTTTTACAGTGACATAAATAGCAGTTCCTGTTGACAACTTAATGTTCGAGCCCACCAGGAAGAAAGCAGCAAATAAGTAAATAGGAGAAACTATCAAATATACAAAGAAATTATACAGTTGTATTTACAAATTTGAAGTGTATGCAAATCTTTCAAATTATATAAAAGAAAAAAATGGTGATTATTATTTAGTAGCACAGAACATAATCAGTGCCAGAGCAGGTGATGTTTATTGGTTCATTCCAACTCTGAGGGTCATAAAACAAACATGCAGAGTGGAGTATGATGCCAATATCACAGTGGACTCATCACTTTGGTCAGCCAAACACTGCAAACACCATCAAGTGGTTTTGCATGGGCAACCATAACTCAAAATAGCCATATAGATGTTAGTAGTTGTAACACCGATGGTAAAGCCTTCTATTCTTATACTAAAGCTCTCATTTTTCTTTCTAAACATGTTGCATGTAACTGTGGATCTCAGGTGAACGGTCAGTGTTAAGCGTAGTCACACCTGTCGTCACCAGCTGATTGACAAGAAATGTTTTTGAAGGTTTGCATGTTATGACTCCAAAGAATACTTTCAAGAATGTTTCTGAGTTTTAGGAGAATTTTTTTTATTTTTCTCCTGTCAGGATAAATAAAAAATGCTTTTCAAAATAATTCCCTTTCGAGTGAAGACCTTATCATTCCAAACAAGACCGCACCTGTTGTGTTATATCATTCCTGACGTCAGATAGACGCTGAAGAGTCATCACTGATGAATCAAGGTACACATGTGGTTCCAGGGGAAGTTAAAGTTGTGGATTGTTTCTACAGCATGTTGTTTTTCTGCCAAAGGCAGTATGCAAATAAATCCCTCAAGGTCTTTTAAACAGTGTTGCAATTAAATGGAATTTTTACAGGCATCCTTGGATAAACATTTCTGTAAATCAAATTTGTCAGGGTTGGGTGAGGTATGAGGCAAGGACTCAAGATGCAAGAAACAATGGGCTTTTTGTTAATAATAAAACAAAACAAAATAAACAAAAAATGACCCTGCGTGGAAAACATGACCAGCAGCTTGACTGGGAAGGACACGGCAAGGGAGGAACAGACAAGGCACCACGGGTGAAGATGAACTCGTCACTGCAAACGCAAGGAGAATAAATATAGGGAGCGAACGAGGCAGGTAATGAGGAAGGACAAGTGGGGCAAATGAACCAAAACAACAGACAGGAGAGCACATGGCCCAAAGAAACAAACATGACAAGCCACGTTCTCACACCAGACTTGACAAAAACACAAACACGTGGCTAGCGAACACAAAACCCTGACAAGATGGCGCAATTGTGAAGATCGACGAATAATGTATTGCTTCCAAAATAAAAAAGTACAGTGTGCTGCAATTTGAGACGGACTAAGACAATAAACAATAAAAATGCACAAATACCTTCAGTAAACAATAGAATAAAAATACAACTTTACAACACTTTATAATAAGGGTCCCACTTTATATTAAGTGGCCCTAATACCTGTGAACTTACATGGTAACTACATGTGTACATAGTATGTAACTACAGTGTAAGTACACATTAGTACATAGTATCTACAGCTGTAACATTTGCGAAACTACACATATGTAACAACCCTCAGAATGGTATGTGTAAGTACAAATGTGTAACAGGACATTGGTAACAACATTTTTTCACTTCAGTAAGTACACATGTGTAACAGTAATTATGTAACTACATTTTGTAACAACAATATGTAGCCTATTTGTTGTTCCACTTCCACATGCAGTTTTAAATACTGCAGTTACAAGTTGGAATACATGTATTTATGACTGGCAGGACTAATGTTGAATTACAACTAAAGTTTCACCTTGTGATACCAGTGTTACATGGTAACTCCTCAGGAACTGTCCACTTAATATAAAGTGTAATTGTTAAGGTAATTGTTGTGTACATCAACTGGTAACTGCAGTATCTAAGACTGCATGTGGAAGTGGAACAACAAATAGGCTACATGTTGTTACAAAATGTAGTTACATAATTCCTGTTACACTGAAAAAAGTGTTGTTACCAATGTCCTGTTACACATTTGTACTTACACATACCATTACGTGGGTTGTTACATACGTGTAGTTACACTAATAATACAGTTGTAGATACTATGTACCAATGTGTACTTACACTGTAGTTACATACTATGTACACATGTAGTTACCATGTTAGTTCACAGGTATTAGGGCCACTTAATATAAAGTGGGACCATAATAAGTATACAGTAACAAAGCACTTACAAATAATTTGCAAACTATAGTTAATTAATAGTTTATAAACACAAATAATTGGGTTTCCATGTTCCAACGATTTTTATACTGTTAACAACGTGACCTAATGAGTATTTTTATGTATTTCATATTGACAACATTATGTTATTTTTTTTAAGTGGTTATGTTTAGCTTTGGAGATAGACTTAATGTATTTGTAAACATTTTAAGGAACTCTTAATACTAATGTAATTCATATCCAATAAAGGTTGTTTTAAAGCACTTAATTAATGACATTTTCCAATATTCAGTGACCTAATCTTAAGTGAGAACAATTTTTGGTTAATAAGTTGTTAACAAAGCATTATCTAACTTTTGAGCTAATTAAACAATAATAATTTGTTGAATACACTGACAATGAATGAAGAACTCACTGTTTATATATAGTCTGTTAATATATTAACTACAGTTTATAAACTATTAATTAACTTTGCAACTGATTTGTAAATACTTTATTACTGCATACTTATAAAGTGTTACCAGTTATTTAAGCATTTGAAAGTTAATAGTCACGGTTATTGAGGTCCAGGACTAGATTAAATGTAAATTGAAAATAAAAAGTGCATTTATAAAAATTTGGCATTTCATGAACGCATACTTCTAAAACATATTAGGCCTGATATGTGTCTGGGCTTGATCCACAAGGTTATTGCATAGTTGTACAGGCTAGTAAATGCCATAGAGAGTATTAATCATCATAGCTGACAGGCTGAAGCATTATTCACTCTAATCAACCATATAGCTTATAGTTATCAAGTGACATGACATGAGAAATACAGGTGTTTTCACTGAGGAAAATGGTTGCACTTGCCCCACCCCCCTGATTAGAGATGTTGATGTGGGGTCTGAAAATATGATGATTCTAATGGGAGTGGGGGAACAGATTCCGACGTCTGTTTATTGCCGTCGGAATCTGTTCCCCCTGTATTTCTTACACAAGGAGGATCTTCTAATATCTATCAAAGTTCTACTAATTATTAGGTCCCCATAGCCTAGTGGTCAATTCACTGACATATAGAGCTGACGATTTTTAGGTGACACAAGTTCAAGCATTAGTTGCAGAACCTTTATGATTAGCTGTAAAAATAGATAAAGACATAAGAGGGATATACATTGAAGAGAGTGGGGAAAATTAAAAAAATATTTAAATACGCAGATGATATAATGGTTAAGGATATAGAGGGCCCTATCTTGCACCCAGCACAATTGACTTTGTACACCGACACATGTATCATTCCTATTTTGCACCCGCGCACAGCGGACTTTTCCCTCCACAGATGCACGTCGGTAAATTAGGGAATGAACTTGCGCTCGCGGGGGCGGTTCGGCGAAAAGAGGAGGCGTGTTCCGGCGCAAAAGTTCCCTGGTGCTATTTTCCAGTTTTAGAAAGCAATTCCGCCACTGACCAGGAAAAACCCAGTCTAAAGACAGTGGCGTGTTGCGCGTTAGTGACATGGTATTTTAAGTGCGCGTGCTTGGCCATAATGTAGCGTGTTAACGCGCATACACTTTGATTCTCTAATAAACAGACGCAGCAGTTTTCATTTTTGCAAATCATACATTAGTACAAGAAAAAAATATTAACACACGAGGGAAATTATTGTTGTGTCCGTGAAGATGTGAAAAAAATCTATCTAGATAAAATAAAAATAAACTAGATTAGGCTACACATTTACACAAATTATACGCCTGTTTAACCAAAGCTAATTTGGGTGGGTTTCTCCCATCATCCCCAATGTCACTTCTCTGTGTTTTACGGCCCTGACGAGAACGTCGGTCTCTTCGGCTGTGAATCGCTCCTGGTGTGCGCCTGGCAAATCCGCCGTTACAATAGCAATCCGCGTTGGAAAAACGCGTGCCTGCTCTTAAAGGGAATGTGAGAGGACGTTCTGATTGGTTTATTTCACGTTACGCCCAAACAACACCTATGAATAATGAAGCTACTTCAGACCAACCCCTTTTAGATTTGCGCCGGGCGTAAGAGTCATTTATCCCGCCGGGAAAATAGCAACAGTGCCCGGGATCCGCCCACAAAGTTACTTGCGCTTTTCGCTTTGACACTTGCGTTTCAGATCGTTAAAATAGGACCCAGAGAGTGTTAAAAAAGCAATCGAAGTGGTACAGACGTTTTGTAGGGGATCAGAGAGCAAGATAAATGAAGAAAAAACAGTGCATATGAGATTTGGAGGGATGACAGATTTAACAAATAATTTTACCTTTTTAAAGATTTTAGGTGTTTTAATGGGGAAGAATGAAAAGATGGTAAGAGAAACAATGTGGGAAGAAATATTAGGAGGTATTGAAAGAAGACTGAATTTTTGGAAATTAAGGACTCTAAGTTTGAAAGGGAAGGTTTTAATTCTGAATGTTTTAATGGTATCAAAGCTATGGTACGTTTTGTATGTGACGTCTATGCCGTTGTGGGCAGAAGGAAGGCTGAATTATTTATTTATTTATTTTTTTATGGGGAGGGAAGCCATCAAGAATTGCGTATAAAACTGTGATAGGAGCATTGGGAAAGGGAGGATTGGGTTTAATAGATGTAGAGCAAAGAAAAAATAGTCTGAGAGTGAAAATAATAAAAAAGTACTTGGATGAAGAAAATAAAACAGCATGGAAAAAAACAATGGAATATTTTTAAAATAAATGTGGGAATTTTAATCTGGGAGATGACATTTTATGGATGAGAACAAAGAATTGGATGACAGACGAGTTACCCGACTTTTATAAGGAAATGATGAGCGCCTGGGGGAAATTTTTAATCAATGTAAAGTACAACCTGCAAGGCAGAGAAAACATTTTAAATCAGCCTTTATTCTTAAACAACAGCATTTTAAATCAGGGGAAAGAGATATTTTTTAAAAAATGGCGGGATGAGAAAATTACAAGGGTAAGGGATGTTTTATATGGATTTAAGAAGGGTTTTTACCTGTACAATATAGTAGATGTAATGGAGGAGCCAAAGGAGGATTATAGCAGACAGGAGATAATAAACAAATATGACGTAATTAAGAATGCAATACCCAAAGACTGGATAAAAAGAATCGAAAGTATGGAAGAGGGGGGAAAAATCATCATTTTTATTCATAACATATACGGTGAAGATGTTTTATGTTTTTTTTTGAGTTTTTAAAAAGCCTTTTTTTAATCCCATATTTTCCTATCATAATAAAAGTAAAAAACTCCTAAATATATTTCTTTAGACTGGTCCCAGGTAAGCTCCATCCCCACACAAAATAAAATAAGCATTTTTTAGGCATCAACACCTCTCATAATGGCAGTGGGGGAACGGATTCCGACAGATGTTTTTTTTTTACAGGGGGAACAGAATCCGACGGCAAAAAAACAGCTGTCGAGATCCGTTCCCCCTGTATTTTTTACACTAGGAGGATCTTCTAATATCTATCAAAGTATTGCTAATTCTTAGGCACCCATAGCCTAGTGGTCAATTCACTGACATAAAGAGCTGGTGATTTGTAGGTGACACAAGTTCAAGTCCTGGCTCGTGGACTTTTTTTAATCCCATATTTTCCAATCATAATAAAAGTAAAAAACTCCTAAATATATTTCTATAGACTGGTGCCAGGTAAGCTCCATACCCACACAAAATAAAATATGTATTTTTAAACGCCACTACATCAAAACCTTTCATAATGGGAGTGGGGGAACGGATTCCGACAGATTTTTTTTACAGGGGGAACAGAATCCGACGGCAAAAAAACAGCCGTCGAGATCCGTTCCCCCTGTATTTTATTACACAAAGAGGATCTTCTAATATCTATCAAAGTGCTGCTAAACTTAGGCCCCCATAGCCTAGTGGTCAATTCACTGACATATAGAGCTGGTGATTTGTATGTGACACAAGTTCAAGTCCTGGCTCGTGGACTTTTTTTAATCCCATATTTTCCTATCATAATAAAAGTAAAAAACTCCTAAATATATTTCTTTAGACTGGTCCCAGGTAAGCTCCATCCCCACACAAAATAAAATAAGCATTTTTTAGGCCACTACATCAACACCTCTCATAATGGCAGTGGGGGAACGGATTCCGACAGATCTTTTTTTTTACAGGGGGAACAGAATCCGACGGCAAAAAAACAGCCGTCGAGATCCGTTCCCCCTGTATTTTTTTACACAAGGAGGATCTTCTAATATCTATCAAAGTGCTGCAAATTCATAGGCCCCCATAGCCTAGTGGTCAATTCACTGACATATAGAGCTGGTGATTTTTAGGTGAAACAAGTTCAAGTCCTGGCTCGTGGACTTTTTTTAATCCCATATTTTCCTATCATAATAAAAGTAAAAAACTCCTAAATATATTTATATAGACTGGTGCCAGGTAAGCTCCATACCCACACAAAATAAAATATGTATTTTTAAACGCCACTACATCAAAACCTTTCATAATGGGAGTGGGGGAACGGATTCCGACAGATTTGTTTTTACAGGGGGAACAGAATCCGACGGCAAAAAAACAGCCGTCGAGATCCGTTCCCCCTGTATTTTATTACACAAAGAGGATCTTCTAACATCTATCAAAGTGCTGCTAAAATTTAGGCCCCCATAGCCTAGTGGTCAATTCACTGACGTATAGAGCTGGTGATTTGTATATGACACAAGTTCAAGTCCTGGCTCGTGGAAATTTTTTAATCCCATATTTTCCTATCATAATAAAAGTAAAAAACTCCTAAATATATTTCTTTAGACTGGTCCCAGGTAAGCTCCATCCCCACACAAAATAAAATAAGCAATTTTTAGGCCACTACATTAACACCTCTCATAATGGCAGTGGGGGAACGGATTCCGACAGATCTTTTTTTTTACAGGGGGAACAGAATCCGACGGCAAAAAAACAGCCGTCGAGATCCGTTCCCCCTGTATTTTTTACACTAGGAGGATCTTCTAATATCTATCAAAGTGATATTGATCTTAGGCCCCCATAGCCTAGTGGTCAATTCACTGATATATAGAGCTGGTGATTTGTAGGTGACACAAGTTCAAGTTCAAGTTCCGGCTCGTGGCCTTTTTTTAATCCCATATTTTCCTATCATAATAAAAGTGAAAAACTCCTAAATATATTTCTTTAGACTGGTCCCAGGTAAGTTCCATCCTCACACAAAATAAAATAAGCATTTTTAGGCTACTACTTCAACACCTCTCATAATGGGTGTGGGGGAATGGATTCCGACATATGTTTTTTTTTACAGGGGGAACAGAATCCGACGGCAAAAAAACAGCCGTCGAGATCCGTTCCCCCTGTATTTTTTACACTAGGAGGATCTTCTAATATCTATCAAAGTGCTGCTAATTCTTAGGCCCCCATAGCCAAGTGGTCAATTCACTGACATATAGAGGTGGTGATTTGTATGTGACACAAGTTCAAGTCCTAGCTCGTGGACTTTTTTTAATCCCATATTTTCCTATCATAATAAAAGTAAAAAACTCCTAGATATATTTTTATAGACTTGTCCCAGGTAAGCTCCATCCCCACACAAAATAAAATAAGCATTTTTTAGGCATCAACACCTCTCATAATGGCAGTGGGGGAACGGATTCCGACAGATGTTTTTTTTTTTACAGGGGGAACAGAATCCGACGGCAAAAAAACAGCTGTCGAGATCCGTTCCCCCTGTATTTTTTTACTCAAGGAGGATCTTCTAATATCTATCAAAGTATTGCTAATCCTTAGGCCCCCATAGCCTAGTGGTCAATTCACTGACATATAGAGCTGGTGATTTGTAGGTGACACAAGTTCAAGTTCCGGCTAGTGGCCTTTTTTAATCCCATATTTTCCTATCATAATAAAAGTGAAAAACTTTTTTCACAAAAAAACAGCCGTCGAGATCCGTTCCCCCTGTATTTTTTACACAAGGAGGATCTTCTAATATCTATCAAAGTGCTGTAAATTCTTAGGCCCCCATAGCCAAGTGGTCAATTCACTGACATATAGAGATGGTGATTTGTAGGTGACACAAGTTCAAGTCCTGGCTCGTGGACTTTTTTTAATCCCATATTTTCCTATCATAATAAAAGTAAAAAACTCCTAAATATATTTTTATAGACTGGTCCCAGGTAAGCTCCAACCCCACACAAAATAAAATAAGCATTTTTTAGGCCACTACATTAACACCTCTCATAATGGCAGTGGGGGAACGGATTCCGACATATGTTTTTTTTTACAGGGGGAACAGAATCCGACGGCAAAAAGCAGCCGTCGAGATCCGTTCCCCCTGTATTTTTTCACACTAGGAGGATCTTCTAATATCTATCAAAGTGCTGCTAATTATTAGGCTCCCATAGCCTAGTGGTCAATTCACTGACATATAGAACTGGTGAATTTAAGGTGAAACAAGTTCAAGTCCCGGATTGTGGAATTTTTTTTAATCCCATATTTTCCTATCATAATAAAAGTAAAAAACTCCTAAATATATTTCTATAGACTGGTGCCAGGTAAGCTCCATACCCACACAAAATAAAATATGTATTTTTAAACGCCACTACATCAAAACCTTTCATAATGGGAGTGGGGGAACGGATTCCGACAGATTTTTTTTTACAGGGGGAACAGAATCCGACGGCAAAAAAACAGCCGTCGAGATCCGTTCCCCCTGTATTTTTTACACAAGGAGGATCTTCTAATATCTATCAAAGTGCTGCTAATTTTAAGGCCCCCATAGCCAAGTGGTCAATTCACTGACATATAGAGCTGGTGATTTGTATGTGACACAAGTTCAAGTCCTGGCTCGTGGACTTTTTTTAATCCCATATTTTCCTATCATAATAAAAGTAAAAAACTCCTAAATATATTTTTATAGACTGGTCCCAGGTAAGCTCCATCCCCACACAAAATAAAATAAGCATTTTTTAGGCATCAACACCTCTCATAATGGCAGTGGGGGAACGGATTCCGACAGATGTTTTTTTTTTACAGGGGGAACAGAATCCGACGGCAAAAAAACAGCTGTCGAGATCCGTTCCCCCTGTATTTTTTTACACAAGGAGGATCTTCTAATATCTATCAAAGTATTGCTAATGCTTAGGCCCCCATAGCCTAGTGGTCAATTCACTGACATATAGAGCTGGTGATTTGTATGTGACACAAGTTCAAGTTCACTAAATATATTTCTATAGACTGGTGCCAGGTAAGCTCCATATCCACACAAAATAAAATATGTATTTTTAAAAGCCACTACATCAAAACCTTTCATAATGGGAGTGGGGGAACGGATTCCGACAGATGTTTTTTTTACAGGGGGAACAGAATCCGACGGCAAAAAAACAGCCGTCAAGATCCGTTCCCCCTGTATTTTTTACACAAGGAGGATCTTCCAATATCTATCAAAGTGTTGGTAATTTTTAGGCCCCCATAGCCTAGTGGTCTATTCACTGACATATAGTGCTGGTGATTTGTAGGTGACACAGGTTCAAGTCCTGGCTCGTGGAGTTTTTTTAATCCCATATATTCCTATCATAATAAAAGTAAAAAACTCCTAAATATATTTTTATAGACTGTTCCCAGGTAAGCTCCATATATATATATATTTCCTATATATATATATTTCTATATATATTCTTTAGACTGGTCCCAGGTAAGCTCCATCCCCACACAAAATAAAATAAGCATTTTTTAGGCCACTACATTAACACCTCTCATAATGGCAGTGGGGGAACGGATTCCGACAGCTCTTTTTTTTTACAGGGGGAACAGAATCCCCTGTATTTTTTTACACAAGGAGGATCTTCTAATATCTATCAAAGTGCTGTGAATTCATAGGCCCCCATAGCCTAGTGGTCAATTCACTGACATATAGAGCTGGTGATTTTTAGGTGAAACAAGTTCAAGTCCTGGCTCGTGGACTTTTTTTTAATCCCATATTTTCCTATCATAATAAAAGTAAAAAATTCCTAAATATATTTCTATAGACTGGTGCCAGGTAAGCTCCATACCCACACAAAATAAAATATGTATTTTTAAACGCCACTACATCAAAACCTTTCATAATGGGAGTGGGGGAACGGATTCCGACAGATTTTTTTTTACAGGGGGAACAGAATCCGACGGCAAAAAAACAGCCGTCAAGATCCGTTCCCCCTGTATTTTATTACACAAAGAGGATCTTCTAATATCTATCAAAGTGCTGCTAAATCTTAGGACCACATAGCCTAGTGGTCAATTCACTGACATATAGAGCTGGTGATTTGTATGTGACACAAGTTCAAGTCCTGGCTCGCGGACTTTTTTTAATCCCATATTTTCCTATCATAATAAAAGTAAAAAACTCCTAAATATATTTCTTTAGACTGGTCCCAGGTAAGCTCCATCCCCACACAAAATAAAATAAGCATTTTTTAGGCCACTACATTAACACCTCTCATAATGGCAGTGGGGGAACGGATTCCGACAGATCTTTTTTTTTACAGGGGGAACAGAATCCGACGGCAAAAAAACAGCCGTCGAGATCCGTTCCCCCTGTATTTTTTTACACAAGGAGGATCTTCTAATATCTATCAAAGTGCTGCGAATTCATAGGCCCCCATAGCCTAGTGGTCAATTCACTGACATATAGAGCTGGTGATTTTTAGGTGAAACAAGTTCAAGTCCTGGCTCGTGGACTTTTTTTTAATCCCATATTTTCCTATCATAATAAAAGTAAAAAATTCCTAAATATATTTCTATAGACTGGTGCCAGGTACGCTCCATACCCACACAAAATAAAATATGTATTTTTAAACGCCACTACATCAAAACCTTTCATAATGGGAGTGGGGGAACGGATTCCGACAGATTTTTTTTTACAGGGGGAACAGAATCCGACGGCAAAAAAACAGCCGTCGAGATCCGTTCCCCCTGTATTTTTTTTACACAAAGAGGATCTTCTAATATCTATCAAAGTGCTGCTAAATCTTAGGCCCCCATAGCCTAGTGGTCAATTCACTGATATATAGAGCTGGTGATTTGTAGGTGACACAAGTTCAAGTTCCGGCTCGTGGCCTTTTTTTAATCCCATATTTTCCTATCATAATAAAAGTGAAAAACTCCTAAATATATTTCTTTAGACTGGTCCCAGGTAAGTTCCATCCTCACACAAAATAAAATAAGCATTTTTAGGCTACTACATCAACACCTCTCATAATGGGAGTGGGGGAATGGATTCCGACATATGTTTTTTTTTACAGGGGGAACAGAATCCGATGGCAAAAAAACAGCCGTCGAGATCCGTTCCCCCTGTATTTTTTTACACAAGGAGGATCTTCTAATATCTATCAAAGTGCTGCGAATTCATAGGCCCCCATAGCCTAGTGGTCAATTCACTGACATATAGAGCTGGTGATTTGTAGGTGACACAAGTTCAAGTTCCGGCTCGTGGCCTTTTTTTAATCCCATATTTTCCTATCATAATAAAAGTGAAAAACTCCTAAATATATTTCTTTAGACTGGTCCTAGGTAAGTTCCATCCTCACACAAAATAAAATAAGCATTTTTAGGCTACTACATCAACACCTCTCATAATGGGAGTGGGGGAATGGATTCCGACATATGTTTTTTTTTACAGGGGGAACAGAATCCGACGGCAAAAAAACTGCCGTCGAGATCCGTTCCCCCTGTATTTTTTACACAAAGAGGATCTTCTAATATCTATCAAAGTGCTGCGAATTCATAGGCCCCCATAGCCTAGTGGTCAATTCACTGACATGTAGAGCTGGTGATTTGTATGTGACACAAGTTCAAGTCCTGGCTCGTAGACTTTTTTTAATCCAATATTTTCCTATCATAATAAAAGTAAAAAACTCCTAAATATATTTTTATAGACTGGTCCCAGGTAAGCTCCATCCCCACACAAAATAAAATAAGCATTTTTTAGGCCGCTACATTAACACCTCTCATAATGGGAGTGGGGGAACGGATTCCGACAGATGGTTTTTTTTACAGGGGGAACAGAATCCGACGGCAAAAAAACAGCTGTCGAGATCCGTTCCCCCTGTATTTTTTACACTAGGAGGATCTTCTAATATCTATCAAAGTATTGCTAATCCTTAGGCACCCATAGCCTAGTGGTCAATTCACTGACATATAGAGCTGGTGATTTGTAGGTGACACAAGTTCAAGTCCTAGCTCGTGGCCTTTTTTTAATCCCATATTTTCCTATCATAATAAAAGTGAAAAACTCCTAAATATATTTATTTAGACTGGTCCCAGGTAAGTTCCATCCTCACACAAAATAAAATAAGCATTTTTAGGCTACTACATCAAAACCTTTCATAATGGGAGTGGGGGAACGGATTCCGACAGATTTTTTTTTACAGGGGGAACAGAATCCGACGGCAAAAAAACAGCCGTCGAGATCCGTTCCCCCTGTATTTTTTTACACAAGGAGGATCTTCTAATATCTATCAAAGTGCTGCGAATTCATAGGCCCCCATAGCCTAGTGGTCAATTCACTGACATATAGAGCTGGTAATTTTTAGGTGAAACAAGTTCAAGTCCTGGCTCGTGGACTTTTTTTAATCCCGTATTTTCCTATCATAATAAAAGTAAAAAACTCCTAAATATATTTCTATAGACTGGTGCCAGGTAAGCTCCATACCCACACAAAATAAAATATGTATTTTTAAACGCCACTACATCAAAACCTTTCATAATGGGAATGGGGGAACGGATTCCGACAGATTTTTTTTTACAGGGGGAACAGAATCCGACGGCAAAAAAGCAGCCGTCGAGATCCGTTCCCCCTGTATTTTATTACACAAAGAGGATCTTCTAATATCTATCAAAGTGCTGCTAAATCTTAGGCCCCCATAGCCTAGTGGTCAATTCACTGACATATAGAGCTGGTGATTTGTATGTGACACAAGTTCAAGTCCTAGCTCGTGGACATTTTTTAATCCCATATTTTCCTATCATAATAAAAGTAAAAAACTCCTAAATATATTTCTTTAGACTGGTCCCAGGTAAGCTCCATCCCCACACAAAATAAAATAAGCATTTTTTAGGCCACTACATTAACACCTCTCATAATGGCAGTGGGGGAACGGATTCCGACAGATCTTTTTTATTTACAGGGGGAACAGAATCCGACGGCAAAAAAACAGCCGTCGAGATCCGTTCCCCCTGTATTTTTTTACACAAGGAGGATCTTCTAATATCTATCAAAGTGCTGCCATTTCATAGGCCCCCATAGCCTAGTGGTCAATTCACTGACATATAGAGCTGGTAATTTTTAGGTGAAACAAGTTCAAGTCCTGGCTCGTGGACTTTTTTTAATCCCATATTTTCCTATCATAATAAAAGTAAAAAACTCCTAAATATATTTCTATAGACTGGTGCCAGGTAAGCTCCATACCCACACAAAATAAAATATGTATTTTTAAACGCCACTACATCAAAACCTTTCATAATGGGAGTGGGGGAACGGATTCCGACAGATTTTTTTTTACAGGGGGAACAGAATCCGACGGCAAAAAAAACAGCCGTCGAGATCCGTTCCCCCTGTAATAAACAGCAAAAACTCCATAAAAATGATCCCTTAAACTGATGCATTTATTTAAACAGCTTTCCTGTAGCTCAAACAGTAGAGCATTGGTACTTGCAATGCTAAGGTCATAGGTTCGATTCCCAGGGAAAGCAGAAACTGATAAGAATACAAAATGTGTACAATGAAATTCAATCTACGTCACTCTGGATTAAAAATCTGCCAAAAGCTGAAATGTAAACGTTGACAGTTAACCTCAAACCACAAACAAAACACTATCAACCTTTATTCAAGCCACTACATCAACACCTCTAATAATGGGAACGGATTCCGTTTTTTTGCCGTCAGATTCTTTTCGCCCTGTATTTCTTAAACAATGAGGATCTTCTAATATCTATCAAAGTGCTGTAAATATTTAGGCTCCCACAGCCTAGTGGTCAGTGCACTGACTTCAAGAGCGGATGATTTTTAGGTGACACAAGTTCAAGTCCCGGCTTGTGGACTTTTTTGATCCCATATTTTCCTATCACAATAAAAGGCAAAAACTCTAAAATATATGTATTGTACACTGGTGCCAGGTAAGCTCCATCCCCACACAAAATAAAATATGCATTTTTTAAGCCACTACATCAACACCTCTCATAATGGGAGTGGGGGAACGGATTCCGACAGCTGTTTTTTTTACAGGGGGAACAGAATCCGACGGCAAAAAAACTGCCGTCGAGATCCGTTCCCCCTGTATTTTTTACAAAAAGAGGATCTTCTTATATCTATCAAAGTGCTGCTAAATCTTATGCCCCCATAACCTAGTGGTCAATTCACTGACATATAGAGCTGGTGATTTGTATGTGACACAAGTTCAAGTCCTGGCTCGTGGACTTTTTTTAATCCCATATTTTCCTATCATAATAAAAGTAAAAAACTCCTAAATATATTTTTATAGACTGGTCCCAGGTAAGCTCCATCCCCACACAAAATAAAATAAGCATTTTTTAGGCCGCTACATTAACACCTCTCATAATGGCAGTGGGGGAACGGATTCCGATAGATGTTTTTTTTTACAGGGGGAACAGAATCCGACGGCAAAAAGCAGCCGTCGAGATCCGTTCCCCCTGTATTTTTTACACAAGGAGGATCTTCCAATATCTATCAAAGTGTTGCTAATTCTTAGGCCCCCATAGCCTAGTGGTCAATTCACTGACATGTAGAGCTGGTGATTAGTAGGTGACACAAGTTCAAGTCCTAGCTCGTGGCCTTTTTTTAATCCCATATTTTCCTATCATAATAAAAGTGAAAAACTCCTAAATATATTTATTTAGACTGGTCCTAGGTAAGTTCCATCCCCACACAAAATAAAATAAGCATTTTTTAGGCCGCTACATTAACACCTCTCATAATGGCAGTGGGGGAACGGATTCCGATAGATGTTTTTTTTTACAGGGGGAACAGAATCCGACGGCAAAAAGCAGCCGTCGAGATCCGTTCCCCCTGTATTTTTTACACAAGGAGGATCTTCCAATATCTATCAAAGTGTTGCTAATTCTTAGGCCCCCATAGCCTAGTGGTCAATTCACTGACATGTAGAGCTGGTGATTAGTAGGTGACACAAGTTCAAGTCCTAGCTCGTGGCCTTTTTTTAATCCCATATTTTCCTATCATAATAAAAGTGAAAAACTCCTAAATATATTTATTTAGACTGGTCCTAGGTAAGTTCCATCCTCACACAAAATAAAATAAGCATTTTTAGGCTACTACATCAACACCTCTCATAATGGGAGTGGGGGAATGGATTCCGACATATGTTTTTTTTTACAGGGGGAACAGAATCCGACGGCAAAAAAACAGCCGTCGAGATCCGTTCCCCCTGTATTTTTTTACACAAGGAGGATCTTCTAATATCTATCAAAGTGCTGCGAATTCATAGGCCCCCATAGCCTAGTGGTCAATTCACTGACATATAGAGCTGGTAATTTTTAGGTGAAACAAGTTCAAGTCCTGGCTCGTGGACTTTTTTTAATCCCATATTTTCCTATCATAATAAAAGTAAAAAACTCCTAAATATATTTCTATAGACTGGTGCCAGGTAAGCTCCATACCCACACAAAATAAAATATGTATTTTTAAACGCCACTACATCAAAACCTTTCATAATGGGAGTGGGGGAACGGATTCCGACAGATTTTTTTTTACAGGGGGAACAGAATCCGACGGCAAAAAAAACAGCCGTCGAGATCCGTTCCCCCTGTAATAAACAGCAAAAACTCCATTTAAAATGATCCCTTAAACTGATGCATTTATTTAAACAGCTTTCCTGTAGCTCAAACAGTAGAGCATTGGTACTTGCAATGCTAAGGTCATAGGTTCGATTCCCAGGGAAAGCAGAAACTGATAAGAATACAAAATGTGTACAATGAAATTCAATCTACGTCACTCTGGATTAAAAATCTGCCAAAAGCTGAAATGTAAACGTTGACAGTTAACCTCAAACCACAAACAAAACACTATCAACCTTTATTCAAGCCACTACATCAACACCTCTAATAATGGGAACGGATTCCGTTTTTTTGCCGTCAGATTCTTTTCACCCTGTATTTCTTAAACAATGAGGATCTTCTAATATCTATCAAAGTGCTGTAAATATTTAGGCTCCCACAGCCTAGTGGTCAGTGCACTGACTTCAAGAGCGGATGATTTTTAGGTGACACAAGTTCAAGTCCCGGCTTGTGGACTTTTTTGATCCCATATTTTCCTATCACAATAAAAGGCAAAAACTCTAAAATATATGTATTGTACACTGGTGCCAGGTAAGCTCCATCCCCACACAAAATAAAATATGCATTTTTTAAGCCACTACATCAACACCTCTCATAATGGGAGTGGGGGAACGGATTCCGACAGCTGTTTTTTTTACAGGGGGAACAGAATCCGACGGCAAAAAAACTGCCGTCGAGATCCGTTCCCCTTGTATTTTTTACAAAAAGAGGATCTTCTTATATCTATCAAAGTGCTGCTAAATCTTATGCCCCCATAACCTAGTGGTCAATTCACTGACATAAAGAGCTGGTGATTTGTATGTGACACAAGTTCAAGTCCTGGCTCGTGGACTTTTTTTAATCCAATATTTTCCTATCATAATAAAAGTAAAAAACTCCTAAATATATTTTTACAGACTGGTCCCAGGTAAGCTCCATCCCCACACAAAATAAAATAAGCATTTTTTAGGCCGCTACATTAACACCTCTCATAATGGCAGTGGGGGAACGGATTCCGATAGATGTTTTTTTTTACAGGGGGAACAGAATCCGACGGCAAAAAGCAGCCGTCGAGATCCGTTCCCCCTGTATTTTTTACACAAGGAGGATCTTCCAATATCTATCAAAGTGTTGCTAATTCTTAGGCCCTCATAGCCTAGTGGTCAATTCACTGACATGTAGAGCTGGTGATTAGTAGGTGACACAAGTTCAAGTCCTGGCTCGTGGCCTTTTTTTAATCCCATATTTTCCTATCATAATAAAAGTGAAAAACTCCTAAATATATTTCTTTAGACTGGTCCCAGGTAAGTTCCATCCTCACACAAAATAAAAAAAGCATTTTTTAGGCCGCTACATTAACACCTCTCATAATGGCAGTGGGGGAATGGATTCCGACATATGTTTTTTTTTACAGGGGGAACAGAATCCGACGGCAAAATAACAGCCGTCGAGATCCGTTCCCCCTGTATTTTTTACACAAGGAGGATCTTCTAATATCTATCAAAGTGCTGTAAATTCTTAGGCCCCCATAGCCAAGTGGTCAATTCACTGACATGCAGCACTGGTGATTTGTAGGTGACACAAGTTCAAGTCCTGGCTTGTGGACTTTTTTTAATCCCATATTTTCCTATCATAATAAAAGTAAAAAACTCCTAAATATATTTTTATAGACTGGTCCCAGGTAAGCTCCATCCCCACAAAAAATAAAATAAGCATTTTTTAGGCATCAACACCTCTCATAATGGCAGTGGGGGAACGGATTCCGACAGATGTTTTTTTTTACAGGGGGAACAGAATCCGACGGCAAAAAAACAGCTGTCGAGATCCGTTCCCCCTGTATTTTTTACACTAGGAGGATCTTCTAATATCTATCAAAGTATTGCTAATCCTTAGGCACCCATAGCCTAGTGGTCAATTCACTGACATATAGAGCTGGTGATTTGTAGGTGACACAAGTTCAAGTCCTAGCTCGTGGCCTTTTTTTTAATCCCATATTTTCCTATCATAATAAAAGTGAAAAACTCCTAAATATATTTATTTAGACTGGTCCCAGGTAAGTTCCATCCTCACACAAAATAAAATAAGCATTTTTAGGCTACTACATCAAAACCTTTCATAATGGGAGTGGGGGAACGGATTCCGACAGATTTTTTTTTACAGGGGGAACAGAATCCGACGGCAAAAAAACAGCCGTCGAGATCCGTTCCCCCTGTATTTTTTTACACAAGGTGGATCTTCTAATATCTATCAAAGTGCTGCGAATTCATAGGCCCCCATAGCCTAGTGGTCAATTCACTGACATATAGAGCTGGTAATTTTTAGGTGAAACAAGTTCAAGTCCTGGCTCGTGGACTTTTTTTAATCCCATATTTTCCTATCATAATAAAAGTAAAAAACTCCTAAATATATTTCTATAGACTGGTGCCAGGTAAGCTCCATACCCACACAAAATAAAATATGTATTTTTAAACGCCACTACATCAAAACCTTTCATAATGGGAGTGGGGGAACGGATTCCGACAGATCTTTTTTTTACAGGGGGAACAGAATCCGACGGCAAAAAAATAGCCGTCGAGATCCGTTCCCCCTGTATTTTATTACACAAAGAGGATCTTCTAATATCTATCCAAGTGCTGCTAAATTTTAGGCCCCCATAGCCTAGTGGTCAATTCACTGACATATAAAGCTGGTGATTTGTATGTGACACAGGTTCAAGTCCTGGCTCGTGGACTTTTTTTAATCCCATATTTTCCTATCATAATAAAAGTAAAAAACTCCTAAATATATTTCTTTAGACTGGTCCCAGGTAAGCTCCATCCCCACACAAAATAAAATAAGCATTTTTTAGGCCACTACATTAACACCTCTCATAATGGCAGTGGGGGAACGGATTCCGACAGATCTTTTTTTTTACAGGGGGAACAGAATCCGACGGCAAAAAAACAGCCGTCGAGATCCGTTCCCCCTGTATTTTTTTACACAAGGAGGATCTTCTAATATCTATCAAAGTGCTGCCATTTCATAGGCTCCCATAGCCTAGTGGTCAATTCACTGACATATAGAGCTGGTGATTTTTAGGTGAAACAAGTTCAAGTCCTGGCTCGTGGACTTTTTTTTAATCCCATATTTTCCTATCATAATAAAAGTAAAAAATTCCTAAATATATTTCTATAGACTGGTGCCAGGTAAGCTCCATACCCACACAAAATAAAATTTGTATTTTTAAACGCCACTACATCAAAACCTTTCATAATGGGAGTGGGGGAACGGATTCCGACAGATTTTTTTTTACAGGGGGAACAGAATCCGACAGCAAAAAAACAGCCGTCGAGATCCGTTCCCCCTGTAATAAACAGCAAAAACTCCATAAAAATGATCCCTTAAACTGATGCATTCATTTAAACAGCTTTCCTGTAGCTCAAACAGTAGAGCATTGGTACTTGCAATGCTAAGGTCATAGGTTCGATTCCCAGGGAAAGCGGTAACTGATAAGAATACAAAATGTGTACAATGAAATTCAATCTACGTCACTCTGGATTAAAAATCTGCCAAATGCTGAAATGTAAACGATGACAGTTAACCTCAAACCACAAACAAAACACTAGTCAAGTCAAGTCATCTTTATTTATATAGCGCTTTTTACAATACAGATTGTATCAAAGCAGCTTCACAGTGATAACATGAAAATAATACAAAAAACAATTTCATCATCGTCCACCTTTAAGGCAGATCTATAATATTGTTGAATATTAAATGTCCCCAACTAAGCAAGCCATAAGGTAAGGCAACAGCGGCAAGGAACCAAAACTCCATCAGGTGGCAGAATGGAGAAAAAAACCTTGGGAGAACCCAGGCTCAGTCGGGGGCCAGTTCTCCTCTGGCCAATGAGTGAACAGTGTATAAAGTTCAGAATGAATCAGAGTATTTGTCCAGTTCCGGTTGGTTGAAGTCAGAGTGGAGAGGAGGAGAGACTGGTTGACACTTCAGGTCAGCGGCGTCGTCGTGTCCTGGCGCTGGTCCTTCATCAGATCTGGATACGGCCTGGTTCCGGTGGACAGCGGTAAACCTCGGGATAGACAGAGAGACTAATATTAGCGTAGACGCCATCCTTCTTATGATGTACCAAGTACATCAGGATTACGGGAAGTGTTCCCGGTCCCGGCTGTTCTAAACTATGCAGCCTAATTATATAAGTCTATAATGTGTTATGTGTATGCTAGGCCGAAGAGATGTGTTTTTAGTCTAGATTTGAACTGACAGAGTGTGTCTGCTTCCCGGACAATGTTAGGAAGACTGTTCCAAAGTTTTGGTGCTAAGTAGGAAAAGGATCTACCGCCAGCAGTCGATTTTGATATTCTAGGTATTATTAACTGGCCGGAATTTTGAGATCGCAGTAGACGTGAAGGACTATAATGCGTTAAGAGCTCGCTCAAGTACTGCGGAGCTAAACCATTTAGTGCTTTGTAAGTGATCAGCAATATTTTAAAATTTATACGATGTTTAATAGGCAGCCAATGCAGTGTTGACAGAACGGGGCTAATATGGTCATACTTCCTGGTTCTAGTAAGAACTCGAGCTGCTGCGTTTTGAACTAGCTGTAGTTTGTTTATTAAGCGTGCAGGGCAACCACCCAGTAGAGCATTACAATAATCTAGCCTTGAGGTCATAAACGCATGAACTAATTGTTCTGCATTATTCATTGAGAGCATATGACGTAATTTAGATATATTTTTAAGATGGAAGAAAGCGGTTTTACAGATACTAGACACATTACTTTCAAATGAAAGATTGGTATCAAAGAGCACACCCAGGTTCCTAACCGACGACGAAGACTTAACAGAGCAGCCATCAAGTGTTAGACAGTATTCTAGGTTATTACGTGTGGAAGTTTTTTGTCCAATAATTAGAATCTCTGTTTTTTCTGAATTTAGTAGTAGGAAATTACTAGTCATCCAATTTTTTATATCAGCTATGCATTCCGTTAATTTTGTGAATTGGTAGGTTTTGTTAGGTTTTGAAGAAATATAGAGCTGAGTATCGTCGGCATAACAGTGAAAGCTAATTCCATGTTTCCTAATGATATCTCCTAATGGTAGCATATACAGAGTGAACAGCAGCGGTCCTAGTACTGAGCCTTGTGGTACGCCATACTGAACTTGTGATTGATAAGACATCTCTTCATTTACTGCTACAAACTGATAACGGTCAGATAAGTATGATTTAAACCATGCTAGTGCAATTCCACTAATGCCAACATAATGTTCGAGCCTATTTAAAAGGATGTTGTGGTCAATGGTGTCAAATGCAGCACTAAGATCAAGTAATACTAATAGAGAGATACAACCACGATCGGATGATAAGAGCAAATCATTTGTGACTCTAACGAGAGCTGTTTCGGTACTATGGTACGGTCTAAATCCGGACTGAAAATCCTCGCAGATATCATTTCTTTCAAGAAAGGAACACAGTTGTGAGGATACTGCTTTTTCTAATATCTTTGACAGAAATGGCAGATTAGAGATCGGCCTGTAATTGACTAGTTTTGTAGGATCAAGTTGCTGTTTTTTAACAAGCGGTTTAATCATAGCTAGCTTAAAGGTTTTTGGTACGTATCCTAGAGACAAAGATGAATTAATGATATTAAGAAGAGGATCTATGACATCTGGAAGCATCTCTTTCAGCAGCTTAGTCGGTATAGGGTCTAACATGCACGTTGTCGATTTAGATGATTTGACGAGTTTGCAAAATTCTTCCTCTCCTATAGCAATGAATGAATCAAATTTTCCCTCAGGGAGACTACAATGCACTTCCTGATGCGATACTGTATTAGACGGTTGCATAGTTATAATTTTGTCCCTGATATTATCGATCTTATAAGTGAAGAAGTTCATAAAGTCATTACTGCTGTGTTGCTTGGAAACTTCTGGGCCTGAAGCTTTCTTTTTCGTTAGTTTAGCCACTGTTTCAAATAAATACCTAGGATTATGTTTATTTTCTTCTAATAGGGTTGAAAAATAAGCAGATCTAGCAGCTTTTAAAGCCTCTCTGTAAGCAATCGAGCTCTCCTTCCATGAAATCCGAAACACCTCTAGTTTTGTTTTCTTCCAGTTGCGCTCCATTTTTCTGGCTGCTCTCTTAAGGGCCTGAGTGTGCTCGTTGTGCCACGGCGTTGGACTATGTTCTTTAATCTTCTTTAAGCGCAGCGGAGCAACTGTGTCTAAAGTGCTGGAAAAGAGAGAGTTAAAAGTTTCTGTTGCAATATCGAGTTCTTCTAAGCTATCCGGGATGCTGAGATGATGAAACTGATTAGGAAGATTATTGATAAAGCAATCTTTAGTGGCAGAAGTGATCGGTCTAACATATTTATAACACGGAGACGGCTTTGCAGCCTTGGCTAAATGTAATTTACACGAGACTAGATAGTGATCTGAGATGTCATCACTCTGCTGCAGTATTTCAACGGCATCAACATCTATTCCATGTGATAGTATTAGATCTAGAGTATGATTACGACAATGAGTCGGTCCTGACACGTGTTGTCTAACTCCAATTGAGTTTATAATGTCTTTAAATGCCAATCCCAATGCATCTTTTTCATTATCTATGTGTATATTAAAATCACCAACAATTAGTACTTTATCTGCAGCCAATACTAATTCTGATAGAAAGTCAGCAAATTCTTTGATAAAGTCTGTATGGTGCCCTGGTGGCCTGTATACAGTAGCCAGCACAAATCTCAAACGTGATTTATCGTTTACACTAGATATTTTTACATTAAGCACCAACACTTCAAAAGAATTATATTTACAACTAGATTTCTTAGTGGTTTTGAAAATATTACTATAAATTACAGCAACACCTCCTCCTTTGCGTTTCAGACGAGGTTCATGTTTATAACCGTAATCTTGTGGGGTTGACTCATTTAAAGCAATGTAATCGTTTGGTTTTAGCCAGGTTTCTGTTAAACACAGCACATCTAGGTTATAATCTGTAATCATATCATTAACTATTAGCGCTTTTGAAGTAAGAGATCGAATATTCAGCAACCCAAGCTTTATCATTTGCTCATCCGTATTATATCTGTTTTTTATTCGTTGAACATCAATTACATTTTTAACTTTAGATGGGTTTGAACGTTTTTTGGATTTCCAAGTTCGGGGAACAGACACAGTCTCTATATGATGATATCTAGGTGAAAGAGGCTCTATGTGATGGGATTTATCTGACCTTGGTGACGTGAGGCCGCTAGCAGACGGTCGGTTAAGCCAGTCTGTCTGCTTCCTGACCTGAGGCCCAGATTGTCATGTTTTAGCTCTAAGACTATGAGCCAAATTACTAGAGAGAAGAGCAGCACCATCCCAGGAGGGATGAATACCATCTCTTTTCAACAGGTCAGGTTTGCCCCAAAAACTTTTCCAATTGTCTATGAATTCTATATTATTCTGCGGACACCACCCAGACAGCCAGCCATTGAGTGAACACAATCTACTAACTATCTCATCACTCCTACGAACAGGAAGGGGGCCAGAGCAAATTACAGTGCTTGACATCGTACTTGCAAGTTCACACACCTCTTTAATATTAATTTTGGTGATCTCCGACTGGCGGAGTCGAACATCATTAGTGCCGACGTGAATAATAATCTTAGAGAATTTACGTTTAGCATTAGCCAGCACTTTCAAATTTGCTTTGATGTCAGGCGCTCTGGCTCCCGGCAAACATGTGACTATGGTGGCTGGTGTCTCTATTTTCACGTTCCGTGTAATAGAATCGCCAATAACTAGGGCACAATCAGAATAATTCTCAGTGGGTGTTTCACTGAGCGGGGCAAATCGATTTGTTATCGGAACGGAAAAGTGTTTTTTTGATCCGCGACTAGAGCGATCTCTCACTGTCACCCATCTGCCCTGCTGCACGGGCTCTACTTCAGCCGGAACCGACTCATGTAAAGAGTTCACTAGGCTAGGCGCATCCAAAATAGTATCTAAAGCTCTAGCACTCTTCTTACTATTCTCGATTAAAGTTTGGATGCGTGTCTCTAGTTCTGAAATCTTCTCCGTCAGCCTGACTGTCTCCTTGCATTTATCACATATAAATCCTATGTTGCCGACAGAGAAGGCTATGGTAAACATGTGACATGAAGTGCAGGTGACAATAACAGGAGAAGACATTACTCACCGTGTTTGATGACTGATTCTTACTCACCTGGGCTTTTATGAACTCAAAGGCGCGGGCGCGCAAGAGAAAAATAAATAACTGAGCGCACGGGTGGTGCGTTAAAAGGCTAGCGAGTTAGCGTGTTGTGCTGACAATAACGGAAGCTAGCAGTGTCAGGTTGATCTAAGATGTTGGGTAAGCTGTATTTAGTAGTATAAGCAACTAGAAACGATAATAAATGATGGTTCAAAAACAAAACAGCAAGAAATACGAAGCTAATACGAGGCTTAGACGCAGCAAACAAACTCACAGCAGCAGTCACAGTGAGGCAGACAGGAGCAATCGATCAGGTCACTATCAACCTTTATTCAAGCCGCTACATCAACACCTCTAATAATGGGAACGGATTCCGTTTTTTTGCCGTCAGATTCTTTTCGCCCTGTATTTCTTAAACAATGAGGATCTTCTAATATCTATCAAAGTGCTGTAAATTTTTAGGCTCCCACAGCCTAGTGGTCAGTGCACTGACTTCAAGAGCGGATGATTTTTAGGTGTTCTTTTTAAGTTCAAGTCCTGGCTCGTGGACTTTTTTTAATCCAATATTTTCCTATCATAATAAAAGGCAAAAACTCCTAAATATATTTTTATAGACTGGTCCCAGGTAAGCTCCATCCCCACACAAAATAAAATAAGCATATTTTAGGCCGCTACATTAACACCTCTCATAATGGCAGTGGGGGAACGGATTCCGATAGATGTTTTTTTTTACAGGGGGAACAGAATCCGACGGCAAAAAGCAGCCGTCGAGATCCGTTCCCCCTGTATTTTTTACACAAGGAGGATCTTCTAATATCTATCAAAGTGCTGTAAATTCTTAGGCCCCCATAGCCAAGTGGTCAATTCACTGACATACAGAACTGGTGATTTGTAGGTGACACAAGTTCAAGTCCTGGCTCGTGGACTTTTTTTAATCCCATATTTTCCTATCATAATAAAAGTAAAAAACTCCTAAATATATTTCTATAGACTGGTGCCAGGTAAGCTCCATATCCACACAAAATAAAATATGTGTTTTTAAACGCCACTACATCAAAACCTTTCATAATGGGAGTGGGGGAACGGATTCCGACAGATCTTTTTTTTACAGGGGGAACAGAATCCGACGGCAAAAAAACAGTCGTCGAGATCCGTTCCCCCTGTATTTTATTACACAAAGAGGATCTTCTAATATCTATCAAAGTGCTGCTAAATCTTAGGCCCCCATAGCCTAGTGGTCAATTCACTGACATATAAAGCTGGTGATTTGTATGTGACACAAGTTCAAGTCCTGGCTCGTGGACTTTTTTTAATCCCATATTTTCCTATCATAATAAAAGTAAAAAACTCCTAAATATATTTCTTTAGACTGGTCCCAGGTAAGCTCCATCCCCACACAAAATAAAATAAGCATTTTTTAGGCCACTACATTAACACCTCTCATAATGGCATGGGGGAACAGATTCCGACAGATCTTTTTTTTTACAAGGGGAACAGAATCCAACGGCAAAAAAACAGCCGTCGAGATCCGTTCCCCCTACATTTTTTTACACAAGGAGGATCTTCTAATATCTATCAAAGTGCTGCCATTTCATAGGCTCCCATAGCCTAGTGGTCAATTCACTGACATATAGAGCTGGTGATTTGTAGGTGACACAAGTTCAAGTTCCGGCTCGTGGCCTTTTTTTAATCCCATATTTTCCTATCATAATAAAAGTGAAAAACTCCTAAATATATTTATTTAGACTGGTCCCAGGTAAGTTCCATCCTCACACAAAATAAAATAAGCATTTTTAGGCTACTACATCAACACCTCTCATAATGGGAGTGGGGGAATGGATTCCGACATATGTTTTTTTTTACAGGGGGAACAGAATCCGACGGCAAAAAAACAGCTGTCGAGATCCGTTCCCCCTGTATTTTTTACACTAGGAGGATCTTCTAATATCTATCAAAGTATTGCTAATCCTTAGGCACCCATAGCCTAGTGGTCAATTCACTGACATATAGAGCTGGTGATTTGTATGTGACACAAGTTCAAGTCCTGGCTCGTGGACTTTTTAAAATCCCATATTTTCCTATCATAATAAAAGTAAAAAACTCCTAAATATATTCCTATAGACTGGTGCCAGGTAAACTCCATACCCACACAAAATAAAATATGTATTTTTAAACGCCACTACATCAAAACGTTTCATAATGGGAGTGGGGGAACGGATTCCGACAGATGTTTTTTTTACAGGGGGAACAGAATTCGACGGCAAAAAAACAGCCGTCAAGATCCGTTCCCCCTGTATTTTTTACACAAGGAGGATCTTCCAATATCTATCAAAGTGTTGCTAATTTTTAGGCCCCCATAGCCTAGTGGTCAATTCACTGACATATAGTGCTGGTGATTTGTAGGTGACACAGGTTCAAGTCCTGGCTCGTGGACTTTTTTTAATCCCATATTTTCCTATCATAATAAAAGTAAAAAACTCCTAAATATATTTTTATAGACTGTTCCCAGGTAAGCTCCATCCCCACACAAAATAAAATAAGCATTTTTTAGGCCACTACATTAACACCTCTCATAATGGCAGTGGGGGAACGGATTCCGAAAGATCTTTTTTTTTACAGGGGGAACAGAATCCGACGGCAAAAAAACAGCCGTCGAGATCCGTTCCCCCTGTATTTTTTTAGACAAGGAGGATCTTCTAATATCTCTCAAAGTGCTGCAAATTCATAGGCCCCCATAGCCTAGTGGTCAATTCACTGACATATAGAGCTGGTGATTTTTAGTAGAAACAAGTTCAAGTCCTGGCTCGTGGACTTTTTTTAATCCCATATTTTCCTATCATAATAAAAGTAAAAAAAACTCCTAAATATATCTCTATAGACTGGTGCCAGGTAAGCTCCATACCCACACAAAATAAAATATGTATTTTTAAACGCCACTACATCAAAACCTTTCATAATGGGAGTGGGGGAACGGATTCCGACAGATTTTTTTTACAGGGGGAACAGAATCCGACGGCAAAAAAACAGCCGTCGAGATCCGTTCCCCCTGTATTTTATTACACAAAGAGGATCTTCTAATATCTATCAAAGTGCTGCTAAATCTTAGGCCCCCATAGCCTAGTGGTCAATTCACTGACATATAGAGCTGGTGATTTGTATGTGACACAAGTTCAAGTCCTGGCTCGCGGACTTTTTTTAATCCCATATTTTCCTATCATAATAAAAGTAAAAAACTCCTAAATATATTTCTTTAGACTGGTCCCAGGTAAGCTCCATCCCCACACAAAATAAAATAAGCATTTTTTAGGCCACTACATTAACACCTCTCATAATGGCAGTGGGGGAACGGATTCCGACAGATCTTTTTTTTTACAGGGGGAACAGAATCCGACGGCAAAAAAACAGCCGTCGAGATCTGTTCCCCCTGTATTTTTTTACACAAGGAGGATCTTCTAATATCTATCAAAGTGCTGCAAATTCATTGGCCCCCATAGCCTAGTGGTCAATTCACTGACATATAGAGCTGGTGATTTTTAGGTGAAACAAGTTCAAGTCCTGGCTCGTGGACTTTTTTTTAATCCCATATTTTCCTATCATAATAAAAGTAAAAAATTCCTAAATATATTTCTATAGACTGGTGCGGGGTAAGCTCCATACCCACACAAAATAAAATATGTATTTTTAAACGCCACTACATCAAAACCTTTCATAATGGGAGTGGGGGAACGGATTCCGACAGATTTTTTTTTACAGGGGGAACAGAATCCGACGGCAAAAAAACAGCCGTCGAGATCCGTTCCCCCTGTATTTTTTTACACAAAGAGGATCTTCTAATATCTATCAAAGTCCTGCTAAATCTTAGGCCCCCATAGCCTAGTGGTCAATTCACTGATATATAGAGCTGGTGATTTGTAGGTGACACAAGTTCAAGTTCCGGCTCGTGGCCTTTTTTTAATCCCATATTTTCCTATCATAATAAAAGTAAAAAACTCCTAAATATATTTTTATAGACTGGTCCCAGGTAAGCTCCATCCCCACACAAAATAAAATAAGCATTTTTTAGGCATCAACACCTCTCATAATGGCAGTGGGGGAACGGATTCCGACAGATGTTTTTTTTTTACAGGGGGAACAGAATCCTACGGCAAAAAAACAGCTGTCGAGATCCGTTCCCCCTGTATTTTTTTACACAAGGAGGATCTTCTAATATCTATCAAAGTATTGCTAATGCTTAGGCCCCCATAGCCTAGTGGTCAATTCACTGACATATAGAGCTGGTGATTTGTAGGTGACACAAGTTCAAGTTCCGGCTCGTGGCCTTTTTTTAATCCCATATTTTCCTATCATAATAAAAGTGAAAAACTCCTAAATATATTTCTTTAGACTGGTCCTAGGTAAGTTCCATCCTCACACAAAATAAAATAAGCATTTTTAGGCTACTACATCAACACCTCTCATAATGGGAGTGGGGGAATGGATTCCGACATATGTTTTTTTTTACAGGGGGAACAGAATCCGACGGCAAAAAAACAGCCGTCGAGATCTGTTCCCCCTGTATTTTTTTACACAAGGAGGATCTTCTAATATCTATCAAAGTGCTGCAAATTCATTGGCCCCCATAGCCTAGTGGTCAATTCACTGACATATAGAGCTGGTGATTTTTAGGTGAAACAAGTTCAAGTCCTGGCTCGTGGACTTTTTTTTAATCCCATATTTTCCTATCATAATAAAAGTAAAAAATTCCTAAATATATTTCTATAGACTGGTGCGGGGTAAGCTCCATACCCACACAAAATAAAATATGTATTTTTAAACGCCACTACATCAAAACCTTTCATAATGGGAGTGGGGGAACGGATTCCGACAGATTTTTTTTTACAGGGGGAACAGAATCCGACGGCAAAAAAACAGCCGTCGAGATCCGTTCCCCCTGTATTTTTTTACACAAAGAGGATCTTCTAATATCTATCAAAGTCCTGCTAAATCTTAGGCCCCCATAGCCTAGTGGTCAATTCACTGATATATAGAGCTGGTGATTTGTAGGTGACACAAGTTCAAGTTCCGGCTCGTGGCCTTTTTTTAATCCCATATTTTCCTATCATAATAAAAGTAAAAAACTCCTAAATATATTTTTATAGACTGGTCCCAGGTAAGCTCCATCCCCACACAAAATAAAATAAGCATTTTTTAGGCATCAACACCTCTCATAATGGCAGTGGGGGAACGGATTCCGACAGATGTTTTTTTTTTACAGGGGGAACAGAATCCTACGGCAAAAAAACAGCTGTCGAGATCCGTTCCCCCTGTATTTTTTTACACAAGGAGGATCTTCTAATATCTATCAAAGTATTGCTAATGCTTAGGCCCCCATAGCCTAGTGGTCAATTCACTGACATATAGAGCTGGTGATTTGTAGGTGACACAAGTTCAAGTTCCGGCTCGTGGCCTTTTTTTAATCCCATATTTTCCTATCATAATAAAAGTGAAAAACTCCTAAATATATTTCTTTAGACTGGTCCTAGGTAAGTTCCATCCTCACACAAAATAAAATAAGCATTTTTAGGCTACTACATCAACACCTCTCATAATGGGAGTGGGGGAATGGATTCCGACATATGTTTTTTTTTACAGGGGGAACAGAATCCGACGGCAAAAAAACTGCCGTCGAGATCCGTTCCCCCTGTATTTTTTACACAAAGAGGATCTTCTAATATCTATCAAAGTGCTGTTAAATCTTATGCCCCCATAACCTAGTGGTCAATTCACTGACATATAGAGCTGGTGATTTGTATGTGACACAAGTTCAAGTCCTGGCTCGTAGACTTTTTTTAATCCAATATTTTCCTATCATAATAAAAGTAAAAAACTCCTAAATATATTTTTATAGACTGGTCCCAGGTAAGCTCCATCCCCACACAAAATAAAATAAGCATTTTTTAGGCCGCTACATTAACACCTCTCATAATGGGAGTGGGGGAACGGATTCCGACAGATGGTTTTTTTTACAGGGGGAACAGAATCCGACGGCAAAAAAACAGCTGTCGAGATCCGTTCCCCCTGTATTTTTTACACTAGGAGGATCTTCTAATATCTATCAAAGTATTGCTAATCCTTAGGCACCCATAGCCTAGTGGTCAATTCACTGACATATAGAGCTGGTGATTTGTAGGTGACACAAGTTCAAGTCCTAGCTCGTGGCCTTTTTTTAATCCCATATTTTCCTATCATAATAAAAGTGAAAAACTCCTAAATATATTTATTTAGACTGGTCCCAGGTAAGTTCCATTCCTCACACGAAATAAAATAAGCATTTTTAGGCTACTACATCAAAACCTTTCATAATGGGAGTGGGGGAACGGATTCCGACAGATTTTTTTTTACAGGGGGAACAGAATCCGACGGCAAAAAAGCAGCCGTCGAGATCCGTTCCCCCTGTATTTTATTACACAAAGAGGATCTTCTAATATCTATCAAAGTGCTGCTAAATCTTAGGCCCCCATAGCCTAGTGGTCAATTCACTGACATATAGAGCTGGTGATTTGTATGTGACACAAGTTCAAGTCCTGGCTCGTGGACTTTTTTTAATCCCATATTTTCCTATCATAATAAAAGTAAAAAACTCCTAAATATATTTCTTTAGACTGGTCCCAGGTAAGCTCCATCCCCACACAAAATAAAATAAGCATTTTTTAGGCCACTACATTAACACCTCTCATAATGGCAGTGGGGGAACGGATTCCGACAGATCTTTTTTATTTACAGGGGGAACAGAATCCGACGGCAAAAAAACAGCCGTCGAGATCCGTTCCCCCTGTATTTTTTTACACAAGGAGGATCTTCTAATATCTATCAAAGTGCTGCCATTTCATAGGCCCCCATTGCCTAGTGGTCAATTCACTGACATATAGAGCTGGTGATTTTTAGGTGAAACAAGTTCAAGTCCTGGCTCGTGGACTTTTTTTTAATCCCATATTTTCCTATCATAATAAAAGTAAAAAATTCCTAAATATATTTCTATAGACTGGTGCCAGGTAAGCTCCATACCCACACAAAATAAAATTTGTATTTTTAAACGCCACTACATCAAAACCTTTCATAATGGGAGTGGGGGAACGGATTCCGACAGATTTTTTTTTACAGGGGGAACAGAATCCGACGGCAAAAAAACAGCCGTCGAGATCCGTTCCCCCTGTAATAAACAGCAAAAACTCCATAAAAATGATCCCTTAAACTGATGCATTTATTTAAACAGCTTTCCTGTAGCTCAAACAGTAGAGCATTGGTACTTGCAATGCTAAGGTCATAGGTTCGATTCCCAGGGAAAGCGGAAACTGATAAGAATACAAAATGTGTACAATGAAATTCAATCTACGTCACTCTGGATTAAAAATCTGCCAAAAGCTGAAATGTAAACGATGACAGTTAACCTCAAACCACAAACAAAACACTATCAACCTTTATTCAAGCCACTACATCAACACCTCTAATAATGGGAACGGATTCCGTTTTTTTGCCGTCAGATTCTTTTCGCCCTGTATTTCTTAAACAATGAGGATCTTCTAATATCTATCAAAGTGCTGTAAAAATTTAGGCTCCCACAGCCTAGTGGTCAGTGCACTGACTTCAAGAGCGGATGATTTTTAGGTGACACAAGTTCAAGTCCCGGCTTGTGGACTGTTTTTGATCCCATATTTTCCTATCACAATAAAAGGCAAAAACTCTAAAATATATGTATTTTACACTGGTGCCAGGTAAGCTCCATCCCCACACAAAATAAAATATGCATTTTTTAAGCCACTACATCAACACCTCTCATAATGCGAGTGGGGGAACGGATTCCGACAGCTGTTTTTTTTACAGGGGGAACAGAATCCGACGGCAAAAAAACAGCCGTCGAGATCCGTTCCCCCTGTATTTTTTACAAAAAGAGGATCTTCTTATATCTATCAAAGTGCTGCTAAATCTTATGCCCCCATAACCTAGTGGTCAATTCACTGACATATAGAGCTGGTGATTTGTATGTGACACAAGTTCAAGTCCTGGCTCGTGGACTTTTTTTAATCCAATATTTTCCTATCATAATAAAAGTAAAAAACTCCTAAATATATTTTTATAGACTGGTCCCAGGTAAGCTCCATCCCCACACAAAATAAAATAAGCATTTTTTAGGCCGCTACATTAACACCTCTCATAATGGCAGTGGGGGAACGGATTCCGATAGATGTTTTTTTTACAGGGGGAACAGAATCCGACGGCAAAAAGCAGCCGTCGAGATCCGTTCCCCCTGTATTTTTTACACAAGGAGGATCTTCCAATATCTATCAAAGTGCTGTAAATTCTTAGGCCCCCATAGCCAAGTGGTCAATTCACTGACATATAGAACTGGTGATTTGTAGGTGACACAAGTTCAAGTCCTGGCTCGTGGACTTTTTTTAATCCCATATTTTCCTATCATAATAAAAGTGAAAAACTCCTAAATATATTTTTATAGACTGGTCCCAGGTAAGCTCCATCCCCACACAAAATAAAATAAGCATTTTTTAGGCATCAACACCTCTCATAATGGGAGTGGGGGAACGGATTCCGACAGATGTTTTTTTTTACAGGGGGAACAGAATCCGACGGCAAAAAAAAAGCTGTCGAGATCCGTTCCCCTGTATTTTTTACACTAGGAGGATCTTCTAATATCTATCAAAGTATTGCTAATCCTTAGGCACCCATAGCCTAGTGGTCAATTCACTGACATATAGAGCTGGTGATTTGTATGTGACACAAGTTCAAGTCCTGGCTCGTGGACTTTTTAAAATCCCATATTTTCCTATCATAATAAAAGTAAAAAACTCCTAAATATATTCCTATAGACTGGTGCCAGGTAAGCTCCATACCCACACAAAATAAAATATGTATTTTTAAACGCCACTACATCAAAACGTTTCATAATGGGAGTGGGGGAACGGATTCCGACAGATGTTTTTTTTACAGGGGGAACAGAATTCGACGGCAAAAAAACAGCCGTCAAGATCCGTTCCCCCTGTATTTTTTACACAAGGAGGATCTTCCAATATCTATCAAAGTGTTGCTAATTTTTAGGCCCCCATAGCCTAGTGGTCAATTCACTGACATATAGTGCTGGTGATTTGTAGGTGACACAGGTTCAAGTCCTGGCTCGTGGACTTTTTTTAATCCCATATTTTCCTATCATAATAAAAGTAAAAAACTCCTAAATATATTTTTATAGACTGTTCCCAGGTAAGCTCCATCCCCACACAAAATAAAATAAGCATTTTTTAGGCCACTACATTAACACCTCTCATAATGGCAGTGGGGGAACGGATTCCGAAAGATCTTTTTTTTTACAGGGGGAACAGAATCCGACGGCAAAAAAACAGCCGTCGAGATCCGTTCCCCCTGTATTTTTTTAGACAAGGAGGATCTTCTAATATCTCTCAAAGTGCTGCAAATTCATAGGCCCCCATAGCCTAGTGGTCAATTCACTGACATATAGAGCTGGTGATTTTTAGTAGAAACAAGTTCAAGTCCTGGCTCGTGGACTTTTTTTAATCCCATATTTTCCTATCATAATAAAAGTAAAAAAAACTCCTAAATATATCTCTATAGACTGGTGCCAGGTAAGCTCCATACCCACACAAAATAAAATATGTATTTTTAAACGCCACTACATCAAAACCTTTCATAATGGGAGTGGGGGAACGGATTCCGACAGATTTTTTTTACAGGGGGAACAGAATCCGACGGCAAAAAAACAGCCGTCGAGATCCGTTCCCCCTGTATTTTATTACACAAAGAGGATCTTCTAATATCTATCAAAGTGCTGCTAAATCTTAGGCCTCCATAGCCTAGTGGTCAATTCACTGACATATAGAGCTGGTGATTTGTATGTGACACAAGTTCAAGTCCTGGCTCGCGGACTTTTTTTAATCCCATATTTTCCTATCATAATAAAAGTAAAAAACTCCTAAATATATTTTTATAGACTGGTCCCAGGTAAGCTCCATCCCCACACAAAATAAAATAAGCATTTTTTAGGCATCAACACCTCTCATAATGGCAGTGGGGGAACGGATTCCGACAGATGTTTTTTTTTACAGGGGGAACAGAATCCGACGGCAAAAAAACAGCCGTCGAGATCCGTTCCCCCTGTATTTTATTACACAAAGAGGATCATCTAATATCTATCAAAGTGCTGCTAAATCTTAGGCCCCCATAGCCTAGTGGTCAATTCACTGACATATAAAGCTGGTGATTTGTATGTGACACAAGTTCAAGTCCTGGCTCGTGGACTTTTTTTAATCCCATATTTTCCTATCATAATAAAAGTAAAAAACTCCTAAATATATTTTTATAGACTGGTCCCAGGTAAGCTCCATCCCCACACAAAATAAAATAAGCATTTTTTAGGCCGCTACATTAACACCTCTCATAATGGCAGTGGGGGAACGGATTCCGATAGATGTTTTTTTTACAGGGGGAACAGAATCCGACGGCAAAAAGCAGCCGTCGAGATCCTTTCCCCCTGTATTTTTACACAAGGAGGATCTTCCAATATCTATCAAAGTGTTGCTAATTCTTAGGCCCCCATAGCCTAGTGGTCAATTCACTGACATGTAGAGCTGGTGATTAGTAGCTGACACAAGTTCAAGTCCTGGCTTGTGGCTTTTTTTAATCCCATATTTTCCTATCATAATAAAAGTGAAAAACTCCTAAATATATTTCTTTAGACTGGTCCCAGGTAAGCTCCATCCCCACACAAAATAAAATAAGCATTTTTTAGGCCACTACATTAACACCTCTCATAATGGCAGTGGGGGAACGGATTCCGACAGATCTTTTTTTTTACAGGGGGAACAGAATCCGACGGCAAAAAAACAGCCGTCGAGATCCGTTCCCCCTGTATTTTTTTACACAAGGAGGATCTTCTAATATCTATCAAAGTGCTGCTATTTCATAGGCTCCCATAGCCTAGTGGTCAATTCACTGACATATAGAGCTGGTGATTTGTAGGTGACACAAGTTCAAGTTCCGGCTCGTGGCCTTTTTTTAATCCCATATTTTCCTATCATAATAAAAGTGAAAAACTCCTAAATATATTTCTTTAGACTGGTCCCAGGTAAGTTCCATCCTCACACAAAATAAAATAAGCATTTTTAGGCTACTACATCAACACCTCTCATAATGGGAGTGGGGGAATGGATTCCGACATATGTTTTTTTTTACAGGGGGAACAGAATCCGACGGCAAAATAACAGCCGTCGAGATCCGTTCCCCCTGTATTTTTTACACAAGGAGGATCTTCTAATATCTATCAAAGTGCTGTAAATTATTAGGCCCCCATAGCCAAGTGGTCAATTCACTGACATACAGAACTGGTGATTTGTAGGTGACACAAGTTCAAGTCCTGGCTCGTGGACTTTTTTTAATCCCATATTTTCCTATCATAATAAAAGTAAAAAACTCCTAAATATATTTTTATAGACTGGTCCCAGGTAAGCTCCATCCCCACACAAAATAAAATAAGCATTTTTTAGGCATCAACACCTCTCATAATGGCAGTGGGGGAACGGATTCCGACAGATGTTTTTTTTTACAGGGGGAACAGAATCCGACGGCAAAAAAACAGCTGTCGAGATCCGTTCCCCCTGTATTTTTTACACTAGGAGGATCTTCTAATATCTATCAAAGTATTGCTAATCCTTAGGCCCCCATAGCCTAGTGGTCAATTCACTGACATATAGAGCTGGTAATTTTTAGGTGAAACAAGTTCATGTCCTGGCTCGTGGACTTTTTTTAATCCCATATTTTCCTATCATAATAAAAGTAAAAAACTCCTAAATATATTTCTATAGACTGGTGCCAGGTAAGCTCCATACCCACACAAAATAAAATATGTATTTTTAAACGCCACTACATCAAAACCTTTCATAATGGGAGTGGGGGAACGGATTCCGACAGATCTTTTTTTTACAGGGGGAACAGAATCCGACGGCAAAAAAACAGCCGTCGAGATCCGTTCCCCCTGTATTTTATTACACAAAGAGGATCTTCTAATATCTATCAAAGTGCTGCTAAATCTTAGGCCCCCATAGCCTAGTGGTCAATTCACTGACATATAAAGCTGGTGATTTGTATGTGACACAAGTTCAAGTCCTGGCTCTTGGACTTTTTTTAATCCCATATTTTCCTATCATAATAAAAGTAAAAAACTCCTAAATATATTTCTTTAGACTGGTCCCAGGTAAGCTCCATCCCCAAACAAAATAAAATAAGCATTTTTTAGGCCACTACATTAACACCTCTCATAATGGCAGTGGGGGAACGGATTCCGACAGATCTTTTTTTTTACAGGGGGAACAGAATCCGACGGCAAAAAAACAGCCGTCGAGATCCGTTCCCCCTGTATTTTTTTACACAAGGAGGATCTTCTAATATCTATCAAAGTGCTGCCATTTCATAGGCTCCCATAGCCTAGTGGTCAATTCACTGACATATAGAGCTGGTGATTTTTAGGTGAAACAAGTTCAAGTCCTGGCTCGTGGACTTTTTTTTAATCCCATATTTTCCTATCATAATAAAAGTAAAAAATTCCTAAATATATTTCTATAGACTGGTGCCAGGTAAGCTCGATACCCACACAAAATAAAATATGTATTATTAAACGCCACTACATAAAAACCTTTCATAATGGGAGTGGGGGAACGGATTCCGACAGATTTTTTTTTACAGGGGGAACAGAATCCGACGGCAAAAAAACAGCCGTCGAGATCCGTTCCCCCTGTATTTTTTTACACAAAGAGGATCTTCTAATATCTATCAAAGTGCTGCTAAATTTTAGGCCCCCATAGCCTAGTGGTCAATTCACTGATATATAGAGCTGGTGATTTGTAGGTGACACAAGTTCAAGTTCCGGCTCGTGGCCTTTTTTTAATCCCATATTTTCCTATCATAATAAAAGTGAAAAACTCCTAAATATATTTCTTTAGGCTGGTCCCAGGTAAGTTCCATCCTCACACAAAATAAAATAAGCATTTTTAGGCTACTACATCAACACCTCTCATAATGGGAGTGGGGGAATGGATTCCGACATATGTTTTTTTTTACAGGGGGAACAGAATCCGACGGCAAAAAAACAGCCGTCGAGATCCGTTCCCCCTGTATTTTTTTACACAAAGAGGATCTTCTAATATCTATCAAAGTGCTGTGATTTCATAGGCCCCCATAGCCTAGTGGTCAATTCACTGACATATAGAGCTGGTGATTTTTAGGTGAAACAAGTTCAAGTCCTGGCTCGTGGACTTTTTTTTAATCCCATATTTTCCTATCATAATAAAAGTAAAAAATTCCTAAATATATTTCTATAGACTGGTGCCAGGTAAGCTCGATACCCACACAAAATAAAATATGTATTTTTAAACGCCACTACATAAAAACCTTTCATAATGGGAGTGGGGGAACGGATTCCGACAGATTTTTTTTTACAGGGGGAACAGAATCCGACGGCAAAAAAACAGCCGTAGAGATCCGTTCCCCCGGTATTTTTTTACACAAAGAGGATCTTCTAATATCTATCAAAGTGCTGCTAAGTCTTAGGCCCCCATAGCCTAGTGGTCAATTCACTGATATATAGAGCTGGTGATTTGTAGGTGACACAAGTTCAAGTTCCGGCTCGTGGCCTTTTTTTAATCCCATATTTTCCTATCATAATAAAAGTGAAACACTCCTAAATATATTTCTTTAGGCTGGTCCCAGGTAAGTTCCATCCTCACACAAAATAAAATAAGCATTTTTAGGCTACTACATCAACACCTCTCATAATGGGAGTGGGGGAATGGATTCCGACATATGTTTTTTTTTACAGGGGGAACAGAATCCGACGGCAAAAAAACAGCCGTCGAGATCCGTTCCCCCTGTATTTTTTTACACAAAGAGGATCTTCTAATATCTATCAAAGTGCTGTGAATTCATAGGCCCCCATAGCCTAGTGGTCAATTCACTGACATATAGAGCTGGTAATTTTTAGGTGAAACAAGTTCAAGTCCTGGCTCGTGGACTTTTTTTAATCCCATATTTTCCTATCATAATAAAAGTAAAAAACTCCTAAATATATTTCTATAGACTGGTGCCAGGTAAGCTCCATACCCACACAAAATAAAATATGTATTTTTAAACGCCACTACATCAAAACCTTTCATAATGGGAGTGGGGGAACGGATTCCGACAGATTTTTTTTTACAGGGGGAACAGAATCCGACGGCAAAAAAACAGCCGTCGAGATCCGTTCCCCCTGTATTTTATTACACAAAGAGGATCTTCTAATATCTATCAAAGTGCTGCTAAATCTTAGGCCCCCATAGCCTAGTGGTCAATTCACTGACATATAAAGCTGGTGATTTGTAGGTGACACAAGTTCAAGTTCCGGCTCGTGGCCTTTTTTTAATCCCATATTTTCCTATCATAATAAAAGTGAAAAACTCCTAAATATATTTCTTTAGACTGGTCCCAGGTAAGTTCCATCCTCACACAAAATAAAATAAGCATTTTTAGGCTACTACATCAACACCTCTCATAATGGGAGTGGGGGAATGGATTCCGACATATGTTTTTTTTTACAGGGGGAACAGAATCCGACGGCAAAATAACAGCCGTCGAGATCCGTTCCCCCTGTGTTTTTTTACACAAAGAGGATCTTCTAATATCTATCAAAGTGCTGTGAATTCATAGGCCCCCATAGCCTAGTGGTCAATTCACTGACATATAGAGCTGGTAATTTTTAGGTGAAACAAGTTCAAGTCCTGGCTCGTGGACTTTTTTTAATCCCATATTTTCCTATCACAATTAAAGTAAAAAACTCCTAAATATATTTCTATAGACTGGTGCCAGGTAAGCTCCATACCCACACAAAATAAAATATGTATTTTTAAACGCCACTACATCAAAACCTTTCATAATGGGAGTGGGGGAACGGATTCCGACAGATTTTTTTTTACAGGGGGAACAGAATCCGACGGCAAAAAAACAGCCGTCGAGATCCGTTCCCCCTGTATTTTATTACACAAAGAGGATCTTCTAATATCTATCAAAGTGCTGCTACATCTTAGGCCCCCATAGCCTAGTGGTCAATTCACTGACATATAGAGCTGGTGATTTGTATGTGACACAAGTTCAAGTCCTGGCTCGTGGACTTTTTTTAATCCCATATTTTCCTATCATAATAAAAGTAAAAAACTCCTAAATATATTTCTTTAGACTGGTCCCAGGTAAGCTCCATCCCCACACAAAATAAAATAAGCATTTTTTAGGCCACTACATTAACACCTCTCATAATGGCAGTGGGGGAACGGATTCCGACAGATCTTTGTTTTTACAGGGGGAACAGAATCCGACGGCAAAAAAACAGCCGTCGAGATCCGTTCCCCCTGTATTTTTTTACACAAGGAGGATCTTCTAATATCTATCAAAGTGCTGCCATTTCATAGGCCCCCATTGCCTAGTGGTCAATTCACTGACATATAGAGCTGGTGATTTTTAGGTGAAACAAGTTCAAGTCCTGGCTCGTGGACTTTTTTTTAATCCCATATTTTCCTATCATAATAAAAGTAAAAAATTCCTAAATATATTTTTATAGACTGGTGCCAGGTAAGCTCCATACCCACACAAAATAAAATATGTATTTTTAAACGCCACTACATCAAAACCTTTCATAATGGGAGTGGGGGAACGGATTCCGACAGATTTGTTTTTACAGGGGGAACAGAATCCGACGGCAAAAAAACAGCCGTCGAGATCCGTTCCCCCTGTAATAAACAGCAAAAACTCCATAAAAATGATCCCTTAAACTGATGCATTTATTTAAACAGCTTTCCTGTAGCTCAAACAGTAGAACATTGGTACTTGCAATGCTAATGTCATAGGTTCGATTCCCAGGGAAAGCGGAAACTGATAAGAATACAAAATGTGTACAATGAAATTCAATCTACGTCACTCTGGATTAAAAATCTGCCAAATGCTGAAATGTAAACGATGACAGTTAACCTCAAACCACAAACAAAACACTATCAACCTTTATTCAAGCCACTACATCAACACCTCTAATAATGGGAACGGATTCCGTTTTTTTGCCGTCAGATTCTTTTCGCCCTGTATTTCTTAAACAATGAGGATCTTCTAATATCTATCAAAGTGCTGTAAATTTTTAGGCTCCCACAGCCTAGTGGTCAGTGCACTGACTTCAAGAGCGGATGATTTTTAGGTGACACAAGTTCAAGTCCCGGCTTGTGGACTTTTTTTGATCCCATATTTTCCTATCACAATAAAAGGCAAAAACTCTAAAATATATGTATTTTACACTGGTGCCAGGTAAGCTCCATCCCCACACAAAATAAAATATGCATTTTTTAAGCCACTACATCAACACCTCTCATAATGGGAGTGGGGGAACGGATTCCGACAGCTGTTTTTTTTTACAGGGGGAACAGAATCCGACGGCAAAAAAACTGCCGTCGAGATCCGTTCCCCCTGTATTTTTTACAAAAAGAGGATCTTCTTATATCTATCAAAGTGCTGCTAAATCTTATGCCCCCATAACCTAGTGGTCAATTCACTGACATATAGAGCTGGTGATTTGTATGTGACACAAGTTCAAGTCCTGGCTCGTAGACTTTTTTCAATCCAATATTTTCCTATCATAATAAAAGTAAAAAACTCCTAAATATATTTTTATTGACTGGTCCCAGGTAAGCTCCATCCCCACAAAATAAAATAAGCATATTTTAGGCCGCTACATTAACACCTCTCATAATGGCAGTGGGGGAACGGATTCCGATAGATGTTTTTTTTACAGGGGGAACAGAATCCGACGGCAAAAAGCAGCCGTCGAGATCCGTTCCCCCTGTATTTTTTACACAAGGAGGATCTTCCAATATCTATCAAAGTGTTGCTAATTCTTAGGCCCCCATAGCCTAGTGGTCAATTCACTGACATGTAGAGCTGGTGATTAGTAGGTGACACAAGTTCAAGTCCTGGCTCGTGGCCTTTTTTTAATCCCATATTTTCCTATCATAATAAAAGTGAAAAACTCCTAAATATATTTCTTTAGACAGGTCCCAGGTAAATTCCATCCTCACACAAAATAAAATAAGCATTTTTAGGCTACTACATCAACACCTCTCATAATGGGAGTGGGGGAATGGATTCCGACATATGTTTTTTTTTACAGGGGGAACAGAATCCGACGGCAAAATAACAGCCGTCGAGATCCGTTCCCCCTGTATTTTTTACACAAGGAGGATCTTCTAATATCTATCAAAGTGCTGTAAATTCTTAGGCCCCCATAGCCAAGTGGTCAATTCACTGACATACAGAACTGGTGATTTGTAGGTGACACAAGTTCAAGTCCTGGCTCGTGGACTTTTTTTAATCCCATATTTTCCTATCATAATAAAAGTAAAAAACTCCTAAATATATTTTTATAGACTGGTCCCAGGTAAGCTCCATCCCCACACAAAATAAAATAAGCATTTTTTAGGCATCAACACCTCTCATAATGGCAGTGGGGGAACGGATTCCGACAGATGTTTTTTTTTACAGGGGGAACAGAATCCGACGGCAAAAAAACAGCTGTCGAGATCCGTTCCCCCTGTATTTTTTACACTAGGAGGATCTTCTAATATCTATCAAAGTATTGCTAATCCTTAGGCACCCATAGCCTAGTGGTCAATTCACTGACATATAGAGCTGGTGATTTGTAGGTGACACAAGTTCAAGTCCTAGCTCGTGGCCTTTTTTTAATCCCATATTTTCCTATCATAATAAAAGTAAAAAACTCCTAAATATATTTCTATAGACTGGTGCCAGGTAAGCTCCATACCCACACAAAATAAAATATGTATTTTTAAACGCCACTACATCAAAAAATTTCATAATGGGAGTGGGGGAACGGATTCCGACAGATCTTTTTTTTTACAGGGGGAACAGAATCCGACGGCAAAAAAACAGCCGTCGAGATCCGTTCCCCCTGTATTTTATTACACAAAGAGGATCTTCTAATATCTATCAAAGTGCTGCTAAATCTTAGGCCCCCATAGCCTAGTGGTCAATTCACTGATATATAGAGCTGGTGATTTGTAGGTGACACAAGTTCAAGTTCCGGCTCGTGGCCTTTTTTAAATCCCATATTTTCCTATCATAATAAAAGTGAAAAACTCCTAAATATATTTCTTTAGACTGGTCCCAGGTAAGTTCCATCCTCACACAAAATAAAATAAGCATTTTTAGGCTACTACATCAACACCTCTCATAATGGGAGTGGGGGAATGGATTCCGACATATGTTTTTTTTTACAGGGGGAACAGAATCCGACGGCAAAAAAACAGCCGTCGAGATCCGTTCCCCCTGTATTTTTTTACACAAGGAGGATCTTCTAATATCTATCAAAGTGCTGCGAGTTCATAGGCCCCCATAGCCTAGTGGTCAATTCACTGACATATAGAGCTGGTAATTTTTAGGTGAAACAAGTTCAAGTCCTGGCTCGTGAACTTTTTTTAATCCCATATTTTCCTATCATAATAAAAGTAAAAAACTCCTAAATATATTTCTATAGACTGGTGCCAGGTAAGCTCCATACCCACACAAAATAAAATATGTATTTTTAAACGCCACTACATCAAAACCTTTCATAATGGGAGTGGGGGAACGGATTCCGACAGCTGTTTTTTTTACAGGGGGAACAGAATCCGACGGCAAAAAGCAGCCGTCGAGATCCGTTCCCCCTGTATTTTTTACACAAGGAGGATCTTCCAATATCTATCAAAGAGTTGCTAATTCTTAGGCCCCCATAGCCTAGTGGTCAATTCACTGACATATAGAGCTGGTGATTAGTAGGTGACACAAGTTCAAGTCCTGGCTCGTGGCCTTTTTTTAATCCCATAATTTCCTATCATAATAAAAGTGAAAAACTCCTAAATATATTTCTTTAGACTGGTCCCAGGTAAGTTCCATCCTCACACAAAATAAAATAAGCATTTTTAGGCTACTACATCAACACCTCTCATAATGGGAGTGGGGGAATGGATTCCGACATATGTTTTTTTTACAGGGGGAACAGAATCCGACGGCAAAATAACAGCCGTCGAGATCCGTTCCCCCTGTATTTTTTACACAAGGAGGATCTTCTAATATCTATCAAAGTGCTGTAAATTCTTAGGCCCCCATAGCCAAGTGGTCAATTCACTGACATACAGAACTGGTGATTAGTAGGTGACACAAGTTCAAGTCCTGGCTCGTGGACTTTTTTTAATCCCATATTTTCCTATCATAATAAAAGTAAAAAACTCCTAAATATATTTTTATAGACTGGTCCCAGGTAAGCTCCATCCCCACACAAAATAAAATAAGCATTTTTTAGGCATCAACACCTCTCATAATGGCAGTGGGGGAACGGATTCCGACAGATGTTTTTTTTTACAGGGGGAACAGAATCCGACGGCAAAAAAACAGCTGTCGAGATCCGTTCCCCCTGTATTTTTTACACTAGGAGGATCTTCTAATATCTATCAAAGTATTGCTAATCCTTAGGCACCCATAGCCTAGTGGTCAATTCACTGACATATAGAGCTGGTGATTTGTAGGTGACACAAGTTCAAGTCCTAGCTCGTGGCCTTTTTTTAATCCCATATTTTCCTATCATAATAAAAGTGAAAAACTCCTAAATATATTTATTTAGACTGGTCCCAGGTAAGTTCCATCCTCACACAAAATAAAATAAGCATTTTTAGGCTACTACATCAACACCTCTCATAATGGGAGTGGGGGAATGGATTCCGACATATGTTTTTTTTTACAGGGGGAACAGAATCCGACGGCAAAAAAACAGCCGTCGAGATCCGTTCCCCCTCTATTTTTTTACACAAAGAGGATCTTCTAATATCTATCAAAGTGCTGCTAAATCTTAGGCCCCCATAGCCTAGTGGTCAATTCACTGACATATAGAGCTGGTGATTTGTATGTGACACAAGTTCAAGTCCTGGCTCGTGGACTTTTTTTAATCCAATATTTTCCTATCATAATAAAAGTAAAAAATTCCTAAATATATTTCTATAGACTGGTGCCAGGTAAGCTCCATACCCACACAAAATAAAATTTGTATTTTTAAACGCCACTACATCAAAACCTTTCATAATGGGAGTGGGGGAACGGATTCCGACAGATTTTTTTTTACAGGGGGAACAGAATCCGACGGCAAAAAAACAGCCGTCGAGATCCGTTCCCCCTGTAATAAACAGCAAAAACTCCATAAAAATGATCCCTTAAACTGATGCATTTATTTAAACAGCTTTCCTGTAGCTCAAACAGTAGAGCATTGGTACTTGCAATGCTAAGGTCATAGGTTCGATTCCCAGGGAAAGCGGAAACTGATAAGAATACAAAATGTGTACAATGAAATTCAATCTACGTCACTCTGGATTAAAAATCTGCCAAATGCTGAAATGTAAACGATGACAGTTAACCTCAAACCACAAACAAAACACTATCAACCTTTATTCAAGCCACTACATCAACACCTCTAATAAAGGGAACGGATTCCGTTTTTTTGCCGTCAGATTCTTTTCGCCCTGTATTTCTTAAACAATGAGGATCTTCTAATATCTATCAAAGTGCTGTACATTTTTAGGCTCCCACAGCCTAGTGGTCAGTGCACTGACTTCAAGAGCGGATGATTTTTAGGTGACACAAGTTCAAGTCCCGGCTTGTGGACTTTTTTTGATCCCATATTTTCCTATCACAATAAAAGGCAAAAACTCTAAAATATATGTATTTTACACTGGTGCCAGGTAAGCTCCATCCCCACACAAAATAAAATATGCATTTTTTAAGCCAATACATCAACAACTCTCATAATGGGAGTGGGGGAACGGATTCCGACAGCTGTTTTTTTACAGGGGGAACAGAATCCGACGGCAAAAAAACAGCCGTCGAGATCCGTTCCCCCTGTATTTTTTACAAAAAGAGGATCTTCTTATATCTATCAAAGTGCTGCGAATTCATAGGCCCCCATAGCCTAGTGGTCAATTCACTGACATATAGAGCTGGTAATTTTTAGGTGAAACAAGTTCAAGTCCTGGCTCGTGGACTTTTTTTAATCCCATATTTTCCTATCATAATAAAAGTAAAAAACTCCTAAATATATTTCTATAGACTGGTGCCAGGTAAGCTCCATACCCACATAAAATAAAATATGTATTTTTAAACGCCAATACATCAAAACCTTTCATAATGGGAGTGGGGGAACGGATTCCGACAGATCTTTTTTTTACAGGGGGAACAGAATCCGACGGCAAAAAAACAGCCGTCGAGATCCGTTCCCCCTGTATTTTATTACACAAAGAGGATCTTCTAATATCTATCAAAGTGCTGCTAAATCTTAGGCCCCCATAGCCTAGTGGTCAATTCACTGACATATAAAACTGGTGATTTGTATGTGACACAAGTTCAAGTCCTGGCTCGTGGACTTTTTTTAATCCCATATTTTCCTATCATAATAAAAGTAAAAAACTCCTAAATATATTTCTTTAGACTGGTCCCAGGTAAGCTCCATCCCCACACAAAATAAAATAAGCATTTTTTAGGCCACTACATTAACACCTCTCATAATGGCAGTGGGGGAACGGATTCCGACAGATCTTTTTTTTTACAGGGGGAACAGAATCCGACGGCAAAAAAACAGCCGTCGAGATCCGTTCCCCCTGTATTTTTTTACACAAGGAGGATCTTCTAATATCTATCAAAGTGCTGCCATTTCATAGGCCCCCATAGCCTAGTGGTCAATTCACTGACATATAGAGCTGGTGATTTTTAGGTGAAACAAGTTCAAGTCCTGGCTCGTGGACTTTTTTTTAATCCCATATTTTCCTATCATAATAAAAGTAAATAATTCCTAAATATATTTCTATAGACTGGTGCCAGGTAAGCTCCATACCCACACAAAATAAAATATGTATTTTTAAACGCCACTACATCAAAACCTTTCATAATGGGAGTGGGGGAACGGATTCCGGCAGCTGTTTTTTTACAGGGGGAACAGAATCCGACGGCAAAAAAACTGCCGTCGAGATCCGTTCCCCCTGTATTTTTTACAAAAAGAGGATCTTCTTATATCTATCAAAGTGCTGCTAAATCTTATGCCCCCATAACCTAGTGGTCAATTCACTGACATATAGAGCTGGTGATTTGTATGTGACACAAGTTCAAGTCCTGGCTCGTGGACTTTTTTTAATCCAATATTTTCCTATCATAATAAAAGTAAAAAACTCCTAAATATATTTTTATAGACTGGTCCCAGGTAAGCTCCATCCCCACACAAAATAAAATAAGCATTTTTTAGGCCGCTACATTAACACCTCTCATAATGGCAGTGGGGGAACGGATTCCGATAGATGTTTTTTTTTACAGGGGGAACAGAATCCGACGGCAAAAAGCAGCCGTCGAGATCCGTTCCCCCTGTATTTTTTACACAAGGAGGATCTTCCAATATCTATCAAAGTATTGCTAATTCTTAGGCCCCCATAGCCTAGTGGTCAATTCACTGACATGTAGAGCTGGTGATTTTTAGGTGAAACAAGTTCAAGTCCTGGCTCTTGGACTTTTTTTTAATCCCATATTTTCCTATCATAATAAAAGTAAAAAATTCCTAAATATATTTCTATAGACTGGTGCCAGGTAAGCTCCATACCCACACAAAATAAAATATGTATTTTTAAACGCCACTACATCAAAACCTTTCATAATGGGAGTGGGGGAACGGATTCCGACAGATTTTTTTTTACAGGGGGAACAGAATCCGACGGCAAAAAAACAGCCGTCGAGATCCGTTCCCCCTGTATTTTTTTACAGGAAGAGGATCTTCTAATATCTATCAAAGTGCTGCTAAATCTTAGGCCCCCATAGCCTAGTGGTCAATTCACTGACATATAGAGCTGGTGATTTGTATGTGACACAAGTTCAAGTCCTGGCTCGTGGTCTTTTTTTAATCCAATATTTTCCTATCATAATAAAAGTAAAAAACTCCTAAATATATTTTTATAGACTGGTCCCAGGTAAGCTCCATCCCCACACAAAATAAAATAAGCATTTTTTAGGCATCAACACCTCTCATAATGGCAGTGGGGGAACGGATTCCGACAGATGTTTTTTTTTACAGGGGGAACAGAATCCGACGGCAAAAAAACAGCTGTCGAGATCCGTTCCCCCTGTATTTTTTACACTAGGAGGATCTTCTAATATCTATCAAAGTATTGCTAATCCTTAGGCACCCATAGCCTAGTGGTCAATTCACTGACATATAGAGCTGGTGATTTGTAGGTGACACAAGTTCAAGTCCTAGCTCGTGGCGTTTTTTTAATCCCATATTTTCCTATCATATTAAAAGTGAAAAACTCCTAAATATATTTATTTAGACTGGTCCCAGGTAAGTTCCATCCTCACACAAAATAAAATAAGCATTTTTAGGCTACTACATCAACACCTCTTATAATGGGAGTGGGGGAATGGATTCCGACATATGTTTTTTTTTACAGGGGGAACAGAATCCGACGGCAAAAAAACAGCCGTCGAGATCCGTTCCCCCTGTATTTTTTTACACAAGGAGGATCTTCTAATATCTATCAAAGTGCTGCAAATTCATAGGCCCCCATAGCCTAGTGGTCAATTCACTGACATATAGAGCTGGTAATTTTTAGGTGAAACAAGTTCAAGTCCTGGCTCGTGGACTTTTTTTAATCCCATATTTTCCTATCATAATAAAAGTAAAAAACTCCTAAATATATTTCTATAGACTGGTGCCAGGTAAGCTCCATACCCACACAAAATAAAATATGTATTTTTAAACGCCACTACATCAAAACCTTTCATAATGGGAGTGGGGGAACGGATTCCGACAGATCTTTTTTTTACAGGGGGAACAGAATCCGACGGCAAAAAAACAGCCGTCGAGATCCGTTCCCCCTGTATTTTATTACACAAAGAGGATCTTCTAATATCTATCAAAGTGCTGCTAAGTCTTAGGCCCCCATAGCCTAGTGGTCAATTCACTGACATATAGAGCTGGTGATTTGTATGTGACACAAGTTCAAGTCCTAGCTCGTGGACTTTTTTTAATCCCATATTTTCCTATCATAATAAAAGTAAAAAACTCCTAAATATATTTCTTTAGACTGGTCCCAGGTAAGCTCCATCCCCACACAAAATAAAATAAGCATTTTTTCGGCCACTACATTAACACCTCACATAATGGCAGTGGGGGAACGGATTCCGACAGATCTTTTTTTTACAGGGGGAACAGAATCCGACGGCAAAAAAACAGCCGTCGAGATCCGTTCCCCCTGTATTTTTTTACACAAGGAGGATCTTCTAATATCTATCAAAGTGCTGCCATTTCATAGGCCCCCATAGCCTAGTGGTCAATTCACTGACATATAGAGCTGGTGATTTTTAGGTGAAACAAGTTCAAGTCCTGGCTCGTGGACTTTTTTTTAATCCCATATTTTCCTATCATAATAAAAGTAAAAAATTCCTAAATATATTTCTATAGACTGGTGCCAGGTAAGCTCCATACCCACACAAAATAAAATATGTATTTTTAAACGCCACTACATCAAAACCTTTCATAATGGGAGTGGGGGAACGGATTCCGACAGATTTTTTTTTACAGGGGGAACAGAATCCGACGGCAAAAAAACAGCCGTCGAGATCCGTTCCCCCTCTATTTTTTTACACAAAGAGGATCTTCTAATATCTATCAAAGTGCTGCTAAATCTTAGGCCCCCATAGCCTAGTGGTCAATTCACTGACATATAGAGCTGGTGATTTGTATGTGACACAAGTTCAAGTCCTGGCTCGTGGACTTTTTTTAATCCAATATTTTCCTATCATAATAAAAGTAAAAAACTCCTAAATATATTTTTATAGACTGGTCCCAGGTAAGCTCCATCCCCACACAAAATAAAATAAGCATTTTTTAGGCCGCTACATTAACACCTCTCATAATGGCAGTGGGGGAACGGATTCCGATAGATGTTTTTTTTACAGGGGGAACAGAATCCGACGGCAAAAAGCAGCCGTCGAGATCCGTTCCCCCTGTATTTTTTACACAAGGAGGATCTTCCAATATCTATCAAAGTGTTGCTAATTCTTAGGCCCCCATAGCCTAGTGGTCAATTCACTGATATATAGAGCTGGTGATTTGTAGGTGACACAAGTTCAAGTTCCGGCTCGTGGCCTTTTTTTAATTCCATATTTTCCTATCATAATAAAAGTGAAAAACTCCTAAATATATTTCTTTAGACTGGTCCCAGGTAAGTTCCATCCTCACACAAAATAAAATAAGCATTTTTAGGCTACTACATCAACACCTCTCATAATGGGAGTGGGGGAATGGATTCCGACATATGTTTTTTTTTACAGGGGGAACAGAATCCGACGGCAAAAAAACAGCCGTCGAGATCCGTTTCCCCTGTATTTTTTTACACAAGGAGGATCTTCTAATATCTATCAAAGTGCTGCCATTTCATAGGCCCCCATAGCCTAGTGGTCAATTCACTGACATATAGAGCTGGTGATTTTTAGGTGAAACAAGTTCAAGTCCTGGCTCGTGGACTTTTTTTTAATCCCATATTTTCCTATCATAATAAAAGTAAAAAATTCCTAAATATATTTCTATAGACTGGTGCCAGGTAAGCTCCATACCCACACAAAATAAAATTTGTATTTTTAAACGCCACTACATCAAAACCTTTCATAATGGGAGTGGGGGAACGGATTCCGACAGATTTTTTTTTACAGGGGGAACAGAATCCGACGGCAAAAAAACAGCCGTCGAGATCCGTTCCCCCTGTAATAAACAGCAAAAACTCCATAATAATGATCCCTTAAACTGATGCATTTATTTAAACAGCTTTCCTGTAGCTCAAACAGTAGAGCATTGGTACTTGCAATGCTAAGGTCATAGGTTCGATTCCCAGGGAAAGCGGAAACTGATAAGAATACAAAATGTGTACAATGAAATTCAATCTACGTCACTCTGGATTAAAAATCTGCCAAATGCTGAAATGTAAACGATGACAGTTAACCTCAAACCACAAACAAAACACTATCAACCTTTATTCAAGCCACTACATCAACACCACTAATAATGGGAACGGATTCCGTTTTTTTGCCGTCAGATTCTTTTCGCCCTGTATTTCTTAAACAATGAGGATCTTCTAATATCTATCAAAGTGCTGTAAATTTTTAGGCTCCCACAGTCTAGTGGTCAGTGCACTGACTTCAAGAGCGGATGATTTTTAGGTGACACAAGTTCAAGTCCTGGCTCGTGGACTTTTTTTAATCCAATATTTTCCTATCATAATAAAAGGCAAAAACTCCTAAATATATTTTTATAGACTGGTCCCAGGTAAGCTCCATCCCCACACAAAATAAAATAAGCATATTTTAGGCCGCTACATTAACACCTCTCATAATGGCAGTGGGGGAACGGATTCCGATAGATGTTTTTTTTACAGGGGGAACAGAATCCGACGGCAAAAAGCAGCCGTCGAGATCCGTTCCCCCTGTATTTTTTACACAAGGAGGATCTTCCAATATCTATCAAAGTGTTGCTAATTCTTAGGCCCCCATAGCCTAGTGGTCAATTCACTGACATGTAGAGCTGGTGATTAGTAGCTGACACAAGTTCAAGTCCTGGCTTGTGGCCTTTTTTTAATCCCATATTTTCCTATCATAATAAAAGTGAAAAACTCCTAAATATATTTCTTTAGACTGGTCCCAGGTAAGTTCCATCCTCACACAAAATAAAATAAGCATTTTTAGGCTACTACATCAACACCTCTCATAATGGAGTGGGGGAATGGATTCCGACATATGTTTTTTTTTACAGGGAGAACAGAATCCGACGGCAAAATAACAGCCGTCGAGATCCGTTCCCCTGTATTTTTTACACAAGGAGGATCTTCTAATATCTATCAAAGTGCTGTAAATTCTTAGGCCCCAATAGCCAAGTGGTCAATTCACTGACCTACAGAACTGGTGATTTGTAGGTGACTCAAGTCCTGGCTCGTGGACTTTTTTTAATCCCATATTTTCCTATCATAATAAAAGTAAAAAACTCCTAAATATATTTTTATAGACTGGTCCCAGGTAAGCTCCATCCCCACACAAAATAAAATAAGCATTTTTTAGGCATCAACACCTCTCATAATGGCAGTGGGGGAACGGATTCCGACAGATGTTTTTTTTTACAGGGGGAACAGAATCCGACGGCAAAAAAACAGCTGTCGAGATCCGTTCCACCTGTATTTTTTACACTAGGAGGATCTTCTAATATCTATCAAAGTATTGCTAATCCTTAGGCACCCATAGCCTAGTGGTCAATTCACTGACATATAAAGCTGGTGATTTGTTGGTGACACAAGTTCAAGTCCTAGCTCGTGGACTTTTTTTAATCCCATATTTCCCTATCATAATAAAAGTGAAAAACTCCTAAATATATTTATTTAGACTGGTCCCAGGTAAGTTCCATCCTCACACAAAATAAAATAAGCATTTTTAGGCTACTACATCAACACCTCTCATAATGGGAGTGGGGGAATGGATTCCGACATATGTTTTTTTTTACAGGGGGAACAGAATCCGACGGCAAAAAAACAGCCGTTGAGATCCGTTCCCCCTGTATTTTTTTACAAAAAGAGGATCTTCTAATATCTATCAAAGTGCTGGGAATTCATAGGCCCCCATAGCCTAGTGGTCAATTCACTGACATATAGAGCTGGTAATTTTTAGGTGAAACAAGTTCAAGTCCTGGCTCGTGGACTTTTTTTAATCCCATATTTTCCTATCATAATAAAAGTAAAAAACTCCTAAATATATTTCTATAGACTGGTGCCAGGTAAGCTCCATACCCACACAAAATAAAATATGTATTTTTAAACGCCACTACATCAAAACCTTTCATAATGGGAGTGGGGGAACGGATTCCGACAGATCTTTTTTTTACAGGGGGAACAGAATCCGACGGCAAAAAAACAGCCGTCGAGATCCGTTCCCCCTGTATTTTATTACACAAAGAGGATCTTCTAATATCTATCAAAGTGCTGCTAAGTCTTAGGCCCCCATAGCCTAGTGGTCAATTCACTGACATATAGAGCTGGTGATTTGTATGTGACACAAGTTCAAGTCCTAGCTCGTGGACTTTTTTTAATCCCATATTTTCCTATCATAATAAAAGTAAAAAACTCCTAAATATATTTCTTTAGACTGGTCCCAGGTAAGCTCCATCCCCACACAAAATAAAATAAGCATTTTTTCGGCCACTACATTAACACCTCTCATAATGGCAGTGGGGGAACGGATTCCGACAGATCTTTTTTTTACAGGGGGAACAGAATCCGACGGCAAAAAAACAGCCGTCGAGATCCGTTCCCCCTGTATTTTTTTACACAAGGAGGATCTTCTAATATCTATCAAAGTGCTGCCATTTCATAGGCCCCCATAGCCTAGTGGTCAATTCACTGACATATAGAGCTGGTGATTTTTAGGTGAAACAAGTTCAAGTCCTGGCTCGTGGACTTTTTTTTAATCCCATATTTTCCTATCATAATAAAAGTAAAAAATTCCTAAATATATTTCTATAGACTGGTGCCAGGTAAGCTCCATACCCACACAAAATAAAATATGTATTTTTAAAACGCCACTACATCAAAACCTTTCATAATGGGAGTGGGGGAACGGATTCCGACAGATTTTTTTTTACAGGGGGAACAGAATCCGACGGCAAAAAAACAGCCGTCGAGATCCGTTCCCCCTGTAATAAACAGCAAAAACTCCATAAAAATGATCCCTTAAACTGATGCATTTATTTAAACAGCTTTCCTGTAGCTCAAACAGTAGAGCATTGGTACTTGCAATGCTAAGGTCATAGGTTAGATTCCCAGGGAAAGCGGAAACTGATAAGAATACAAAATGTGTACAATGAAATTCAATCTACGTCACTCTGGATTAAAAATCTGCCAAATGCTGAAATGTAAACGATGACAGTTAACCTCAAACCACAAACAAAACACTATCAACCTTTATTCAAGCCACTACATCAACACCTCTAATAATGGGAACGGATTCCGTTTTTTTGCCGTCAGATTCTTTTCGCCCTGTATTTCTTAAACAATGAGGATCTTCTAATATCTATCAAAGTGCTGTAAATTTTTAGGCTCCCACAGCCTAGTGGTCAGTGCACTGACTTCAAGAGCGGATGATTTTTAGGTGACACAAGTTCAAGTCCTGGCTCGTGGACTTTTTTTAATCCAATATTTTCCTATCATAATAAAAGTAAAAAACTCCTAAATATATTTTTATAGACTGGTCCCCAGGTAAGCTCCATCCCCACACAAAATAAAATAAGCATTTTTTAGGCCGTTACATTAACACCTCTCATAATGGCAGTGGGGGAACGGATTCCGATAGATGTTTTTTTTTACAGGGGGAACAGAATCCGACGGCAAAAAGCAGCCGTCGAGATCCGTTCCCCCTGTATTTTTTACACAAGGAGGATCTTCCAATATCTATCAAAGTGTTGCTAAATCTTAGGCCCCCATAGCCTAGTGGTCAATTCACTGACATGTAAAGCTGGTGATTAGTAGCTGACACAAGTTCAAGTCCTGGCTTGTGGCCTTTTTTTAATCCCATATTTTCCTATCATAATAAAAGTGAAAAACTCCTAAATATATTTCTTTAGACTGGTCCCAGGTAAGCTCCATCCCCACACAAAATAAAATAAGCATTTTTTAGGCATCAACACCTCTCATAATGGCAGTGGGGGAACGGATTCCGACAGATGGTTTTTTTTACAGGGGGAACAGAATCCGACGGCAAAAAAACAGCTGTCGAGATCCGTTCCCCCTGTATTTTTTACACTAGGAGGATCTTCTAATATCTATCAAAGTATTGCTAATCCTTAGGCACCCATAGCCTAGTGGTTAATTCACTGACATATAGAGCTGGTGATTTGTAGGTGACACAAGTTCAAGTCCTAGCTCGTGGCCTTTTTTTAATCCCATATTTTCCTATCATAATAAAAGTGAAAAACTCCTAAATATATTTATTTAGACTGGTCCCAGGAAAGTTCCATCCTCACACAAAATAAAATAAGCATTTTTAGGCTACTACATCAACACCTCTCATAATGGGAGTGGGGGAACGGATTCCGACAGATCTTTTTTTTACAGGGGGAACAGAATCCGACGGCAAAAAAACAGCCGTCGAGATCCGTTCCCCCTGTATTTTATTACACAAAGAGGATCTTCTAATATCTATCAAAGTGCTGCTAAATCTTAGGCCCCCATAGCCTAGTGGTCAATTCACTGACATATAGAACTGGTGATTTGTATGTGACACAAGTTCAAGTCCTAGCTCGTGGACTTTTTTTAATCCCATATTTTCCTATCATAATAAAAGTGAAAAACTCCTAAATATATTTCTTTAGACTGGTCCCAGGTAAGCTCCATCCCCACACAAAATAAAATAAGCATTTTTTCGGCCACTACATTAACACCTCTCATAATGGCAGTGGGGGAACGGATTCCGACAGATCTTTTTTTTTACAGGGGGAACAGAATCCGACGGCAAAAAAAACAGCCGTCGAGATCAGTTCCCCCTGTATTTTTTTACACAAGGAGGATCTTCTAATATCTATCAAAGTGCTGCCATTTCATAGGCCCCCATAGCCAAGTGGTCAATTCACTGACATATAGAGCTGGTAATTTTTAGGTGAAACAAGTTCAAGTCCTGGCTCGTGGACTTTTTTTAATCCCATATTTTCCTATCATAATAAAAGTAAAAAACTCCTAAATATATTTCTATAGACTGGTGCCAGGTAAGCTCCATACCCACACAAAATAAAATATGTATTTTTAAACGCCACTACATCAAAACCTTTCATAATGGGAGTGGGGGAACGGATTCCGACAGATTTTTTTTTACAGGGGGAACAGAATCCGACGGCAAAAAAACAGCCGTCGAGATCCGTTCCCCCTGTATTTTATTACACAAGGAGGATCTTCTAATATCTATCAAAGTGCTGCTAAGTCTTAGGCCCCCATAGCCTAGTGGTCAATTCACTGACATATAGAGCTGGTGATTTGTATGTGACACAAGTTCAAGACCTGGCTCTTGGACTTTTTTTTAATCCAATATTTTCCTATCATAATAAAAGTAAAAAACTCCTAAATATATTTTTATAGACTGGTCCCAGGTAAGCTCCATCCCCACACAAAATAAAATAAGCATTTTTAGGCCGCTACATTAACACCTCTCATAATGGCAGTGGGGGAACGGATTCCGATAGATGTTTTTTTTACAGGGGGAACAGAATCCGACGGCAAAAAGCAGCCGTCGAGATCCGTTCCCCCTGTATTTTTTACACAAGGAGGATCTTCCAATATCTATCAAAGTGTTGCTAATTCTTAGGCCCCCATAGCCTAGTGGTCAATTCACTGACATGTAGAGCTGGTGATTAGTAGCTGACACACGTTCAAGTCCTGGCTTGTGGCCTTTTTTTAATCCCATATTTTCCTATCATAATAAAAGTGAAAAACTCCTAAATATATTTCTTTAGACTGGTCCCAGGTAAGCTCAATCCCCACACAAAATAAAATAAGCATTTTTTAGGCATCAACACCTCTCATAATGGCAGTGGGGGAACGGATTCCGACAGATGTTTTTTTTTACAGGGGGAACAGAATCCGACGGCAAAAAAACAGCTGTCGAGATCCGTTCCCCCTGTATTTTTTACACTAGGAGGATCTTCTAATATCTATCAAAGTATTGCTAATCCTTAGGCACCCATAGCCTAGTGGTCAATTCACTGACATATAGAGCTGGTGATTTGTAGGTGACACAAGTTCAAGTCCTGGCTCGTGGCCTTTTTTTAATCCCATATTTTCCTATCATAATAAAAGTGAAAAACTCCTAAATATATTTATTTAGACTGGTCCCAGGTAAGTTCCATCCTCACACAAAATAAAATAAGCATTTTTAGGCTACTACATCAACACCTCTTATAATGGGAGTGGGGGAATGGATTCCGACATATGTTTTTTTTTACAGGGGGAACAGAATCCGACGGCAAAAAAACAGCCGTCGAGATCCGTTCCCCCTGTATTTTTTTACACAAGGAGGATCTTCTAATATCTATCAAAGTGCTGCAAATTCATAGGCCCCTATAGCCTAGTGGTCAATTCACTGACATATAGAGCTGGTAATTTTTAGGTGAAACAAGTTCAAGTCCTGGCTCGTGGACTTTTTTTAATCCCATATTTTCCTATCATAATAAAAGTAAAAAACTCCTAAATATATTTCTATAGACTGGTGCCAGGTAAGCTCCATACCCACACAAAATAAAATATGTATTTTTAAACGCCACTACATCAAAACCTTTCATAATGGGAGTGGGGGAACGGATTCCGACAGATCTTTTTTTTACAGGGGGAACAGAATCCGACGGCAAAAAAACAGCCGTCGAGATCCGTTCCCCCTGTATTTTATTACACAAAGAGGATCTTCTAATATCTATCAAAGTGCTGCTAAGTCTTAGGCCCCCATAGCCTAGTGGTCAATTCACTGACATATAGAGCTGGTGATTTGTATATGACACAAGTTCAAGTCCTAGCTCGTGGACTTTTTTTTAATCCCATATTTTCCTATCATAATAAAAGTAAAAAACTCCTAAATATATTTCTTTAGACTGGTCCCAGGTAAGCTCCATCCCCACACAAAATAAAATAAGCATTTTTTCGGCCACTACATCAACACCTCTCATAATGGCAGTGGGGGAACGGATTCCGACAGATCTTTTTTTTACAGGGGGAACAGAATCCGACGGCAAAAAAACAGCCGTCGAGATCCGTTCCCCCTGTATTTTTTTACACAAGGAGGATCTTCTAATATCTATCAAAGTGCTGCCATTTCATAGGCCCCCATAGCCTAGTGGTCAATTCACTGACATATAGAGCTGGTGATTTTTAGGTGAAACAAGTTCAAGTCCTGGCTCGTGGACTTTTTTTTAATCCCATATTTTCCTATCATAATAAAAGTAAAAAATTCCTAAATATATTTCTATAGACTGGTGCCAGGTAAGCTCCATACCCACACAAAATAAAATATGTATTTTTAAACGCCACTACATCAAAACCTTTCAAAATGGGAGTGGGGGAACGGATTCCGACAGATTTTTTTTTACAGGGGGAACAGAATCCGACGGCAAAAAAACAGCCGTCGATATCCGTTCCCCCTGTATTTTTTTACACAAAGAGGATCTTCTAATATCTATCAAAGTGCTGCTAAATCTTAGGCCCCCATAGCCTAGTAGTCAATTCACTGACATATAGAGCTGGTGATTTGTATGTGACACAAGTTCAAGTCCTGGCTCGTGGACTTTTTTTAATCCAATATTTTCCTATCATAATAAAAGTAAAAAACTCCTAAATATATTTTTATAGACTGGTCCCAGGTAAGCTCCATCCCCACACAAAATAAAATAAGCATTTTTTAGGCATCAACACCTCTCATAATGGCAGTGGGGGAACGGATTCCGACAGATGTTTTTTTTTACAGGGGGAACAGAATCCGACGGCAAAAAAACAGCTGTCGAGATCCGTTCCCCCTGTATTTTTTACACTAGGAGGATCTTCTAATATCTATCAAAGTATTGCTAATCCTTAGGCCCCCATAGCCTAGTGGTCAATTCACTGACATGTAGAGCTGGTGATTAGTACCTGACACAAGTTCAAGTCCTGCCTTGTGGCCTTTTTTTAATCCCATATTTTCCTATCATAATAAAAGTGAAAAACTCCTAAATATATTTCTTTAGACTGGTCCCAGGTAAGTTCCATCCACACACAAAATAAAATAAGCATTTTTAGGCTACTACATCAACACCTCTCATAATGGGAGTGGGGGAATGGATTCCGACATATGTTTTTTTTTACAGGGGGAACAGAATCCGACGGCAAAAAAACAGCCGTCGAGATCCGTTCCCCCTGTATTTTTTTACACAAGGAGGATCTTCTAATATCTATCAAAGTGCTGCTAAATCTTAGGCCCCCATAGCCTAGTGGTCAATTCACTGACATATAGAGCTGGTGATTTGTATGTGACACAAGTTCAAGTCCTGGCTCGTGGACTTTTTTTAATCCAATATTTTCCTATCATAATAAAAGTAAAAAACTCCTAAATATATTTTTATAGACTGGTCCCAGGTAAGCTCCATCCCCACACAAAATAAAATAAGCATTTTTAGGCTACTACATCAACACCTCTCATAATGGGAGTGGGGGAATGGATTCCGACATATGTTTTTTTTTACAGGGGGAACAGAATCCGACGGCAAAATAACAGCCGTCGAGATCCGTTCCCCCTGTATTTTTTACACAAGGAGGATCTTCTAATATCTATCAAAGTGCTGTAAATACTTAGGCCCCCATAGCCAAGTGGTCAATTCACTGACATACAGAACTGGTGATTTGTAGGTGACACAAGTTCAAGTCCTGGCTCGTGGACTTTTTTTAATCCCATATTTTCCTATCATAATAAAAGGAAAATCATAATAAATTCCTATCATAATAAAAAACTCCAAAATATATTTTTATAGACTGGTCCCAGGTAAGCTCCATCCCCACACAAAATAAAATAAGCATTTTTTAGGCATCAACACCTCTCATAATGGCAGTGGGGGAACGGATTCCGACAGATGTTTTTTTTTACAGGGGGAACAGAATCCGACGGCAAAAAAACAGCTGTCGAGATCCGTTCCCCCTGTATTTTTTACACTAGGAGGATCTTCTAATATCTATCAAAGTGCTGCTAAATCTTAGGCCCCCATAGCCTAGTGGTCAATTCACTGACATATAGAGCTGGTGATTTGTATGTGACACAAGTTCAAGTCCTGGCTTGTGGACTTTTTTTAATCCAATATTTTCCTATCATAATAAAAGTGAAAAACTCCTAAATATATTTCTTTAGACTGGTCCCAGGTAAGTTCCATCCTCACACAAAATAAAATAAGCATTTTTAGGCTACTACATCAACACCTCTCATAATGGGAGTGGGGGAATGGATTCCGACATATGTTTTTTTTTACAGGGGGAACAGAATCCGACTTCAAAATAACAGCCGTCGAGATCCGTTCCCCCTGTATTTTTTACACAAGGAGGATCTTCTAATATCTATCAAAGTGCTGTAAATACTTAGGCCCCCATAGCCAAGTGGTCAATTCACTGACATACAGAACTGGTGATTTGTAGGTGACACAAGTTCAAGTCCTGGCTCGTGGACTTTTTTTAATCCCATATTTTCCTATCATAATAAAAGTAAAAAACTCCAAAATATATTTTTATAGACTGGTCCCAGGTAAGCTCCATCCCCACACAAAATAAAATAAGCATTTTTTAGGCATCAACACCTCTCATAATGGCAGTGGGGGAACGGATTCCGACAGATGTTTTTTTTTACAGGGGGAACAGAATCCGACGGCAAAAAAACAGCTGTCGAGATCCGTTCCCCCTGTATTTTTTACACTAGGAGGATCTTCTAATATCTATCAAAGTATTGCTAATCCTTAGGCACCCATAGCCTAGTGGTCAATTCACTGACATATAGAGCTGGTGATTTGTAGGTGACACAAGTTCAAGTCCTAGCTCGTGGCCTTTTTTTAATCCCATATTTTCCTATCATAATAAAAGTGAAAAACTCCTAAATATATTTATTTAGACTGGTCCCAGGTAAGTTCCATCCTCACACAAAATAAAATAAGCATTTTTAGGCTACTACATCAACCCCTCTTATAATGGGAGTGGGGGAATGGATTCCGACATATGTTTTTTTTTACAGGGGGAACAGAATCCGACGGCAAAAAAACAGCCGTCGAGATCCGTTCCCCCTGTATTTTTTTACACAAGGAGGATCTTCTAATATCTATCAAAGTGCTGCAAATTCATAGGCCCCCATAGCCTAGTGGTCAATTCACTGACATATAGAGCTAGTAATTTTTAGGTGAAACAAGTTCAAGTCCTGGCTCGTGGACTTTTTTTAATCCCATATTTTCCTATCATAATAAAAGTAAAAAACTCCTAAATATATTTCTATAGACTGGTGCCAGGTAAGCTCCATACCCACACAAAATAAAATATGTATTTTTAAACGCCACTACATCAAAACCTTTCATAATGGGAGTGGGGGAACGGATTCCGACAGATCTTTTTTTTACAGGGGGAACAGAATCCGACGGCAAAAAAACAGCCGTCGAGATCCGTTCCCCCTGTATTTTATTACACAAAGAGGATCTTCTAATATCTATCAAAGTGCTGCTAAGTCTTAGGCCCCCATAGCCTAGTGGTCAATTCACTGACATATAGAGCTGGTGATTTGTATGTGACACAAGTTCAAGTCCTAGCTCGTGGACTTTTTTTAATCCCATATTTTCCTATCATAATAAAAGTAAAAAACTCCTAAATATATTTCTTTAGACTGGTCCCAGGTAAGCTCCATCCCCACACAAAATAAAATAAGCATTTTTTAGGCCACTACATTAACACCTCTCATAATGGCAGTGGGGGAACGGATTCCGACAGATCTTTTTTTTTACAGGGGGAACAGAATCCGACGGCAAAAAAACAGCCGTCGAGATCCGTTCCCCCAGTATTTTTTTACACAAGGAGGATCTTCTAATATCTATCAAAGTGCTGCCATTTCATAGGCCCCCATAGCCTAGTGGTCAATTCACTGACATATAGAGCTGGTGATTTTTAGGTGAAACAAGTTCAAGTCCTGGCTCTTGGACTTTTTTTAATCCAATATTTTCCTATCATAATAAAAGTAAAAAACTCCTAAATATACTTTTATAGACTGGTCCCAGGTAAGCTCCATCCCCACACAAAATAAAATAAGCATTTTTTAGGCCGCTACATTAACACCTCTCATAATGGCAGTGGGGGAACGGATTCCGATAGATGTTTTTTTTACAGGGGGAACAGAATCCGACGGCAAAAAGCAGCCGTCGAGATCCGTTCCCCCTGTATTTTTTACACAAGGAGGATCTTCCAATATCTATCAAAGTGTTGCTAATTCTTAGGCCCACATAGCCTAGTGGTCAATTCACTGACATGTAGAGCTGGTGATTAGTAGCTGACACACGTTCAAGTCCTGGCTTGTGGCCTTTTTTTAATCCCATATTTTCCTATCATAATAAAAGTGAAAAACTCCTAAATATATTTCTATAGACTGGTGCCAGGTAAGCTCCATACCCACACAAAATAAAATATGTATTTTTAAACGCCACTACATCAAAACCTTTCATAATGGGAGTGGGGGAACGGATTCCGACAGATTTTTTTTTACAGGGGGAACAGAATCCGACGGCAAAAAAACAGCCGTCGAGATCCGTTCCCCCTGTATTTTTTTACACAAAGAGGATCTTCTAATATCTATCAAAGTGCTGCTAAAGCTTAGGCCCCCATAGCCTAGTAGTCAATTCACTGACATATAGAGCTGGTGATTTGTATGTGACACAAGTTCAAGTCCTGGCTCGTGGACTTTTTTTAATCCAATATTTTCCTATCATAATAAAAGTAAAAAACTCCTAAATATATTTTTATAGACTGGTCCCAGGTAAGCTCCATCCCCACACAAAATAAAATAAGCATTTTTTAGGCATCAACACCTCTCATAATGGCAGTGGGGGAACGGATTCCGACAGATGTTTTTTTTTACAGGGGGAACAGAATCCGACGGCAAAAAAACAGCTGTCGAGATCCGTTCCCCCTGTATTTTTTACACTAGGAGGATCTTCTAATATCTATCAAAGTATTGCTAATCCTTAGGCCCCCATAGCCTAGTGGTCAATTCACTGACATGTAGAGCTGGTGATTAGTAGCTGACACAAGTTCAAGTCCTGCCTTGTGGCCTTTTTTTAATCCCATATTTTCCTATCATAATAAAAGTGAAAAACTCCTAAATATATTTCTTTAGACTGGTCCCAGGTAAGTTCCATCCTCACACAAAATAAAATAAGCATTTTTAGGCTACTACATCAACACCTCTCATAATGGGAGTGGGGGAATGGATTCCGACATATGTTTTTTTTACAGGGGGAACAGAATCCGACGGCAAAAAAACAGCCGTCGAGATCCGTTCCCCCTGTATTTTTTTACACAAGGAGGATCTTCTAATATCTATCAAAGTGCTGCTAAATCTTAGGCCCCCATAGCCTAGTGGTCAATTCACTGACATATAGAGCTGGTGATTTGTATGTGACACAAGTTCAAGTCCTGGCTCGTGGACTTTTTTTAATCCAATATTTTCCTATCATAATAAAAGTAAAAAACTCCTAAATATATTTTTATAGACTGGTCCCAGGTAAGCTCCATCCCCACACAAAATAAAATAAGCATTTTTTAGGCCGCTACATTAACACCTCTCATAATGGCAGTGGGGGAACGGATTCCGATAGATGTTTTTTTTACAGGGGGAACAGAATCCGACGGCAAAAAGCAGCCGTCGAGATCCTTTCCCCCTGTATTTTTTACACAAGGAGGATCTTCCAATATCTATCAAAGTGTTGCTAATTCTTAGGCCCCCATAGCCTAGTGGGCAATTCACTGACATGTAGAGCTGGTGATTAGTAGCTGACACAAGTTCAATTCCTGGCTTGTGGCCTTTTTTTAATCCCATATATTCCTATCATAATAAAAGTGAAAAACTCCTAAATATATTTCTTTAGACTGGTCCCAGGTAAGTTCCATCCTCACACAAAATAAAATAAGCATTTTTAGGCTACTACATCAACACCTCTCATAATGGGAGTGGGGGAATGGATTCCGACATATGTTTTTTTTTACAGGGGGAACAGAATCCGACGGCAAAATAACAGCCGTCGAGATCCGTTCCCCCTGTATTTTTCACACAAGGAGGATCTTCTAATATCTATCAAAGTGCTGTAAATACTTAGGCCCCCATAGCCAAGTGGTCAATTCACTGACATACAGAACTGGTGATTTGTAGGTGACACAAGTTCAAGTCCTGGCTCGTGGACTTTTTTTAATCCCATATTTTCCTATCATAATAAAAGTAAAAAACTCCAAAATATATTTTTATAGACTGGTCCCAGGTAAGCTCCATCCCCACACAAAATAAAATAAGCATTTTTTAGGCATCAACACCTCTCATAATGGCAGTGGGGGAACGGATTCCGACAGATGTTTTTTTTTACAGGGGGAACAGAATCCGACGGCAAAAAAACAGCTGTCGAGATCCGTTCCCCCTGTATTTTTTACACTAGGAGGATCTTCTAATATCTATCAAAGTATTGCTAATCCTTAGGCACCCATAGCCTAGTGGTCAATTCACTGACATGTAGAGCTGGTGATTAGTAGCTGACACAAGTTCAAGTCCTGGCTTGTGGCCTTTTTTTAATCCCATATTTTCCTATCATAATAAAAGTGAAAAACTCCTAAATATATTTCTTTAGACTGGTCCCAGGTAAGTTCCATCCTCACACAAAATAAAATAAGCATTTTTAGGCTACTACATCAACACCTCTCATAATGGGAGTGGGGGAATGGATTCTGACATATGTTTTTTTTTACAGGGGGAACAGAATCCGACGGCAAAAAAACAGCCGTCGAGATCCGTTCCCCCTGTATTTTTTTACACAAGGAGGATCTTCTAATATCTATCAAAGTGCTGCTAAGTCTTAGGCCCCCATAGCCTAGTGGTCAATTCACTGACATATAGAGCTGGTGATTTGTATGTGACACAAGTTCAAGTCCTGGCTCGTGGACTTTTTTTAATCCAATATTTTCCTATCATAATAAAAGTAAAAAACTCCTAAATATATTTTTATAGACTGGTCCCAGGTAAGCTCCATCCCCACACAAAATAAAATAAGCATTTTTTAGGCCGCTACATTAACACCTCTCATAATGGCAGTGGGGGAACGGATTCCGATAGATGTTTTTTTTACAGGGGGAACAGAATCCGACGGCAAAAAGCAGCCATCGAGATCCTTTCCCCCTGTATTTTTTACACAAGGAGGATCTTCCAATATCTATCAAAGTGTTGCTAATTCTTAGGCCCCCATAGCCTAGTGGTCAATTCACTGACATGTAGAGCTGGTGATTAGTAGCTGACACAAGTTCAAGTCCTGGCTTGTGGCCTTTTTTTAATCCCATATTTTCCTATCATAATAAAAGTGAAAAACTCCTAAATATATTTCTTTAGACTGGTCCCAGGTAAGTTCCATCCTCACACAAAATAAAATAAGCATTTTTAGGCTACTACATCAACACCTCTCATAATGGGAGTGGGGGAATGGATTCCGACATATGTTTTTTTTTACAGGGGGAACAGAATCCGACGGCAAAAAAACTACATCACAAACAGCCGTCGAGATCCGTTCCCCCTGCATTTTTTTACACAAGGAGGATCTTCTAATATCTATCAAAGTGCTGCAAATTCATAGGCCCCCATAGCCTAGTGGTCAATTCACTGACATATAGAGCTGGTAATTTTTAGGTGAAACAAGTTCAAGTCCTGGCTCGTGGACTTTTTTTAATCCCATATTTTCCTATCATAATAAAAGTAAAAAACTCCTAAATATATTTCTATAGACTGGTGCCAGGTAAGCTCCATACCCACACAAAATAAAATATGTATTTTTAAACGCCACTACATCAAAACCTTTCATAATGGGAGTGGGGGAACGGATTCCGACAGATCTTTTTTTTACAGGGGGAACAGAATCCGACGGCAAAAAAACAGCCGTCGAGATCCGTTCCCCCTGTATTTTATTACACAAAGAGGATCTTCTAATATCTATCAAAGTGCTGCTAAGTCTTAGGCCCCCATAGCCTAGTGGTCAATTCACTGACATATAGAGCTGGTGATTTTTAGGTGAAACAAGTTCAAGTCCTGGCTCGTGGACTTTTTTTTAATCCCATATTTTCCTATCATAATAAAAGTAAAAAATTCCTAAATATATTTCTATAGACTGGTGCCAGGTAAGCTCCATACCCACACAAAATAAAATATGTATTTTTAAACGCCACTACATCAAAACCTTTCATAATGGGAGTGGGGGAACGGATTCCGACAGATTTTTTTTTACAGGGGGAACAGAATCCGACGGCAAAAAAACAGCCGTCGAGATCCGTTCCCCCTGTATTTTTTTACACAAAGAGGATCTTCTAATATCTATCAAAGTGCTGCTAAATCTAAGGCCCCCATAGCCTAGTGGTCAATTCACTGATATATAGAGCTGGTGATTTGTATGTGACACAAGTTCAAGTCCTAGCTCGTGGCCTTTTTTTAATCCCATATTTTCCTATCATAATAAAAGTGAAAAACTCCTAAATATATTTATTTAGACTGGTCCCAGGTAAGTTCCATCCTCACACAAAATAAAATAAGCATTTTTAGGCTACTACATCAACACCTCTTATAATGGGAGTGGGGGAATGGATTCCGACATATGTTTTTTTTTACAGGGGGAACAGAATCCGACGGCAAAAAAACAGCCGTCGAGATCCGTTCCCCCTGTATTTTTTTACACAAGGAGGATCTTCTAATATCTATCAAAGTGCTGCAAATTCATAGGCCCCCATAGCCTAGTGGTCAATTCACTGACATATAGAGCTGGCAATTTTTAGGTGAAACAAGTTCAAGTCCTGGCTCGTGGACTTTTTTTAATCCCATATTTTCCTATCATAATAAAAGTAAAAAACTCCTAAATATATTTCTATAGACTGGTGCCAGGTAAGCTCCATACCCACACAAAATAAAATATGTATTTTTAAACGCCACTACATCAAAACCTTTCATAATGGGAGTGGGGGAACGGATTCCGACAGATCTTTTTTTTACAGGGGGAACAGAATCCGACGGCAAAAAAACAGCCGTCGAGATCCGTTCCCCCTGTATTTTATTACACAAAGAGGATCTTCTAATATCTATCAAAGTGCTGCTAAGTCTTAGGCCCCCATAGCCTAGTGGTCAATTCACTGACATATAGAGCTGGTGATTTGTATGTGACACAAGTTCAAGTCCTAGCTCGTGGACTTTTTTTAATCCCATATTTTCCTATCATAATAAAAGTAAAAAACTCCTAAATATATTTCTTTAGACTGGTCCCAGGTAAGCTCCATCCCCACACAAAATAAAATAAGCATTTTTTCGGCCACTACATTAACACCTCTCATAATGGCAGTGGGGGAACGGATTCCGACAGATCTTTTTTTTACAGGGGGAACAGAATCCGACGGCAAAAAAACAGCCGTCGAGATCCGTTCCCCCTGTATTTTTTTACACAAGGAGGATCTTCTAATATCTATCAAAGTGCTGCTAAATCTTAGGCCCCCATAGCCTAGTGGTCAATTCACTGACATATAGAGCTGGTGATTTGTATGTGACACAAGTTCAAGTCCTGGCTCGTGGACTTTTTTTAATCCAATATTTTCCTATCATAATAAAAGTAAAAAACTCCTAAATATATTTCTATAGACTGGTGCCAGGTAAGCTCCATACCCACACAAAATAAAATATGTATTTTTAAACGCCACTACATCAAAACCTTTCATAATGGGAGTGGGGGAACGGATTCCGACAGATCTTTTTTTTACAGGGGGAACAGAATCCGACGGCAAAAAAACAGCCGTCGGGATCCGTTCCCCCTGTATTTTATTACACAAAGAGGATCTTCTAATATCTATCAAAGTGCTACTAAGTCTTAGGCCCCCATAGCCTAGTGGTCAATTCACTGACATATAGAGCTGGTGATTTTTAGGTGAAACAAGTTCAAGTCCTGGCTCGTGGACTTTTTTTTAATCCCATATTTTCCTATCATAATAAAAGTAAAAAATTCCTAAATATATTTCTATAGACTGGTGCCAGGTAAGCTCCATACCCACACAAAATAAAATATGTATTTTTAAACGCCACTACATCAAAACCTTTCATAATGGGAGTGGGGGAACGGATTCCGACAGATTTTTTTTTACAGGGGGAACAGAATCCGACGGCAAAAAAACAGCCGTCGAGATCCGTTCCCCCTGTATTTTTTTACACAAAGAGGATCTTCTAATATCTATCAAAGTGCTGCTAAATCTAAGGCCCCCATAGCCTAGTGGTCAATTCACTGATATATAGAGCTGGTGATTTGTATGTGACACAAGTTCAAGTCCTAGCTCGTGGCCTTTTTTTAATCCCATATTTTCCTATCATAATAAAAGTGAAAAACTCCTAAATATATTTATTTAGACTGGTCCCAGGTAAGTTCCATCCTCACAAAATAAAATAAGCATTTTTAGGCTACTACATCAACACCTCTTATAATGGGAGTGGGGGAATGGATTCCGACATATGTTTTTTTTTACAGGGGGAACAGAATCCGACGGCAAAAAAACAGCCGTCGAGATCCGTTCCCCCTGTATTTTTTTACACAAGGAGGATCTTCTAATATCTATCAAAGTGCTGCAAATTCATAGGCCCCCATAGCCTAGTGGTCAATTCACTGACATATAGAGCTGGCAATTTTTAGGTGAAACAAGTTCAAGTCCTGGCTCGTGGACTTTTTTTAATCCCATATTTTCCTATCATAATAAAAGTAAAAAACTCCTAAATATATTTCTATAGACTGGTGCCAGGTAAGCTCCATACCCACACAAAATAAAATATGTATTTTTAAACGCCACTACATTAACACCTCTCATAATGGCAGTGGGGGAACGGATTCCGACAGATCTTTATTTTACAGGGGGAACAGAATCCGACGGCAAAAAAACAGCCGTCGAGATCCGTTCCCCCTGTATTTTTTTACACAAGGAGGATCTTCTAATATCTATCAAAGTGCTGCTAAATCTTAGGCCCCCATAGCCTAGTGGTCAATTCACTGACATATAGAGCTGGTGATTTGTATGTGACACAAGTTCAAGTCCTGGCTCGTGGACTTTTTTTAATCCAATATTTTCCTATCATAATAAAAGTAAAAAACTCCTAAATATATTTTTATAGACTGGTCCCAGGTAAGCTCCATCCCCACACAAAATAAAATAAGCATTTTTTAGGCCGCTACATTAACACCTCTCATAATGGCAGTGGGGGAACGGATTCCGATAGATGTTTTTTTTACAGGGGGAACAGAATCCGACGGCAAAAAACAGCTGTCGAGATCCGTTCCCCCTGTATTTTTTACACTAGGAGGATCTTCTAATATCTATCAAAGTATTGCTAATTCTTAGGCACCCATAGCCTAGTGGTCAATTCACTGACATATAGAGCTGGTGATTTGTAGGTGACACAAGTTCAAGTCCTAGCTCTTGGCCTTTTTTTAATCCCATATTTTCCTATCATAATAAAAGTGAAAAACTCCTAAATATATTTCTTTAGACTGGTCCCAGGTAAGTTCCATCCTCACACAAAATAAAATAAGCATTTTTAGGCTACTACATCAACACCTCTCATAATGGGAGTGGGGGAATGGATTCCGACATATGTTTTTTTTTACAGGGGGAACAGAATCCGACGGCAAAATAACAGCCGTCGAGATCCGTTCCCCCTTTTTTTTTTTACACAAGGAGGATCTTCTAATATCTATCAAAGTGCTGTAAATACTTAGGCCCCCATAGCCAAGTGGTCAATTCACTGACATACAGAACTGGTGATTTGTAGGTGACACAAGTTCAAGTCCTGGCTCGTGGACTTTTTTAATTCCCATATTTTCCTATCATAATAAAAGTAAAAAACTCCTAAATATATTTTTATAGACTGGTCCCAGGTAAGCTCCATCCCCACACAAAATAAAATAAGCATTTTTTAGGCATCAACACCTCTCATAATGGCAGTGGGGGAACGGATTCCGACAGATGTTTTTTTTTACAGGGGGAACAGAATCCGACGGCAAAAAAACAGCTGTCGAGATCCGTTCCCCCTGTATTTTTTACACTAGGAGGATCTTCTAATATCTATCAAAGTATTGCTAATCCTTAGGCCCCCATAGCCTAGTGGTCAATTCACTGACATGTAGAGCTGGTGATTAGTAGCTGACACAAGTTCAAGTCCTGGCTTGTGGCCTTTTTTTAATCCCATATTTTCCTATCATAATAAAAGTGAAAAACTCCTAAATATATTTCTTTAGACTGGTCCCAGGTAAGTTCCATCCTCACACAAAATAAAATAAGCATTTTTAGGCTACTACATCAACACCTCTCATAATGGGAGTGGGGGAATGGATTCCGACATATGTTTTTTTTTACAGGGGGAACAGAATCCGACGGCAAAAAAACAGCCGTCGACATCGGTTCCCCCTGTATTTTTTTACACAAGGAGGATCTTCTAATATCTATCAAAGTGCTGCTAAATCTTAGGCCCCCATAGCCTAGTGGTCAATTCACTGACATATAGAGCTGGTGATTTGTATGTGACACAAGTTCAAGTCCTGGCTCGTGGACTTTTTTTAATCCAATATTTTCCTATCATAATAAAAGTAAAAAACTCCTAAATATATTTTTATAGACTGGTCCCAGGTAAGCTCCATCCCCACACAAAATAAAATAAGCATTTTTTAGGCCGCTACATTAACACCTCTCATAATGGCAGTGGGGGAACGGATTCCGATAGATGTTTTTTTTACAGGGGGAACAGAATCCGACGGCAAAAAGCAGCCGTCGAGATCCTTTCCCCCTGTATTTTTTACACAAGGAGGATCTTCCAATATCTATCAAAGTGTTGCTAATTCTTAGGCCCCCATAGCCTAGTGGTCAATTCACTGACATGTAGAGCTGGTGATTAGTAGCTGACACAAGTTCAAGTCCTGGCTTGTGGCCTTTTTTTAATCCCATATTTTCCTATCATAATAAAAGTGAAAAACTCCTAAATATATTTCTTTAGACTGGTCCCAGGTAAGTTCCATCCTCACACAAAATAAAATAAGCATTTTTAGGCTACTACATCAACACCTCTCATAATGGGAGTGGGGGAATGGATTCCGACATATGTTTTTTTTTACAGGGGGAACAGAATCCGACGGCAAAATAACAGCCGTCGAGATCCGTTCCCACTGTATTTTTTACACAAGGAGGATCTTCTAATATCTATCAAAGTGCTGTAAATACTTAGGCCCCCATAGCCAAGTGGTCAATTCACTGACATACAGAACTGGTGATTTGTAGGTGACACAAGTTCAAGTCCTGGCTCGTGGACTTTTTTTAATCCCATATTTTCCTATCATAATAAAAGTAAAAAACTCCTAAATATATTTTTATAGACTGGTCCCAGGTAAGCTCCATCCCCACACAAAATAAAATAAGCATTTTTTAGGCATCAACACCTCTCATAATGGCAGTGGGGGAACGGATTCCGACAGATGTTTTTTTTTACAGGGGGAACAGAATCCGACGGCAAAAAAACAGCTGTCGAGATCCGTTCCCCCTGTATTTTTTACACTAGGAGGATCTTCTAATATCTATCAAAGTATTGCTAATCCTTAGGCCCCCATAGCCTAGTGGTCAATTCACTGACATGTAGAGCTGGTGATTAGTAGCTGACACAAGTTCAAGTCCTGGCTTGTGGCCTTTTTTTAATCCCATATTTTCCTATCATAATAAAAGTGAAAAACTCCTAAATATATTTCTTTAGACTGGTCCCAGGTAAGTTCCATCCTCACACAAAATAAAATAAGCATTTTTAGGCTACTACATCAACACCTCTCATAATGGGAGTGGGGGAATGGATTCCGACATATGTTTTTTTTTACAGGGGGAACAGAATCCGACGGCAAAAAAACAGCCGTCGAGATCCGTTCCCCCTGTATTTTTTTACACAAGGAGGATCTTCTAATATCTATCAAAGTGCTGCTAAGTCTTAGGCCCCCATAGCCTAGTGGTCAATTCACTGACATATAGAGCTGGTGATTTGTATGTGACACAAGTTCAAGTCCTGGCTCGTGGACTTTTTTTAATCCAATATTTTCCTATCATAATAAAAGTAAAAAACTCCTAAATATATTTTTATAGACTGGTCGCAGGTAAGCTCCATCCCCACACAAAATAAAATAAGCATTTTTTAGGCCGCTACATTAACACCTCTCATAATGGCAGTGGGGGAACGGATTCCGATAGATGTTTTTTTTACAGGGGGAACAGAATCCGACGGCAAAAAGCAGCCGTCGAGATCCGTTCCCCCTGTATTTTTTACACAAGGAGGATCTTCCAATATCTATCAAAGTGTTGCTAATTCTTAGGCCCCCATAGCCTAGTGGTCAATTCACTGACATGTAGAGCTGGTGATTAGTAGCTGACACAAGTTCAAGTCCTGGCTTGTGGCCTTTTTTTAATCCCATATTTTCCTATCATAATAAAAGTGAAAAACTCCTAAATATATTTCTTTAGACTGGTCCCAGGAAAGTTCCATCCTCACACAAAATAAAATAAGCATTTTTAGGCTACTACATCAACACCTCTCATAATGGGAGTGGGGGAATGGATTCCGACATATGTTTTTTTTTACAGGGGGAACAGAATCCGACGGCAAAATAACAGCCGTCGAGATCCGTTCCCCCTGTATTTTTTACACAAGGAGGATCTTCTAATATCTATCAAAGTGCTGTAAATACTTAGGCCCCCATAGCCAAGTGGTCAATTCACTGACATACAGAACTGGTGATTTGTAGGTGACACAAGTTCAAGTCCTGGCTCGTGGACTTTTTTTAATCCCATATTTTCCTATCATAATAAAAGTAAAAAACTCCTAAATATATTTTTATAGACTGGTCCCAGGTAAGCTCCATCCCCACACAAAATAAAATAAGCATTTTTTAGGCATCAACACCTCTCATAATGGCAGTGGGGGAACGGATTCCGACAGATGTTTTTTTTTACAGGGGGAACAGAATCCGACGGCAAAAAAACAGCTGTCGAGATCCGTTCCCCCTGTATTTTTTACACTAGGAGGATCTTCTAATATCTATCAAAGTATTGCTAATCTTTAGGCACCCATAGCCTAGTGGTCAATTCACTGACATATAGAGCTGGTGATTTGTAGGTGACACAAGTTCAAGTCCTAGCTCGTGGCCTTTTTTTAATCCCATATTTTCCTATCATAATAAAAGTGAAAAACTCCTAAATATATTTATTTAGACTGGTCCCAGGTAAGTTCCATCCTCACACAAAATAAAATAAGCATTTTTAGGCTACTACATCAACACCTCTTATAATGGGAGTGGGGGAATGGATTCCGACATATGTTTTTTTTTACAGGGGGAACAGAATCCGACGGCAAAAAAACAGCCGTCGAGATCCGTTCCCCCTGTATTTTTTTACACAAGGAGGATCTTCTAATATCTATCAAAGTGCTGCAAATTCATAGGCCCCCATAGCCTAGTGGTCAATTCACTGACATATAGAGCTGGCAATTTTTAGGTGAAACAAGTTCAAGTCCTGGCTCGTGGACTTTTTTTAATCCCATATTTTCCTATCATAATAAAAGTAAAAAACTCCTAAATATATTTCTATAGACTGGTGCCAGGTAAGCTCCATACCCACACAAAATAAAATATGTATTTTTAAACGCCACTACATCAAAACCTTTCATAATGGGAGTGGGGGAACGGATTCCGACAGATCTTTTTTTTACAGGGGGAACAGAATCCGACGGCAAAAAAACAGCCGTCGAGATCCGTTCCCCCTGTATTTTATTACACAAAGAGGATCTTCTAATATCTATCAAAGTGCTCCTAAGTCTTAGGCCCCCATAGCCTAGTGGTCAATTCACTGACATATAGAGCTGGTGATTTGTATGTGACACAAGTTCAAGTCCTAGCTCGTGGACTTTTTTTAATCCCATATTTTCCTATCATAATAAAAGTAAAAAACTCCTAAATATATTTCTTTAGACTGGTCCCAGGTAAGCTCCATCCCCACACAAAATAAAATAAGCATTTTTTAGGCCACTACATTAACACCTCTCATAATGGCAGTGGGGGAACGGATTCCGACAGATCTTTTTTTTACAGGGGGAACAGAATCCGATGGCAAAAAAACAGCCGTCGAGATCCGTTCCCCCTGTATTTTTTTACACAAGGAGGATCTTCTAATATCTATCAAAGTGCTGCCATTTCATAGGCCCCCATAGCCTAGTGGTCAATTCACTGACATATAGAGCTGGTGATTTTTAGGTGAAACAAGTTCAAGTCCTGGCTCGTGGACTTTTTTTTAATCCCATATTTTCCTATCATAATAAAAGTAAAAAATTCCTAAATATATTTCTATAGACTGGTGCCAGGTAAGCTCCATACCCACACAAAATAAAATATGTATTTTTAAACGCCACTACATCAAAACCTTTCATAATGGGAGTGGGGGAACGGATTCCGACAGATTTTTTTTTACAGGGGGAACAGAATCCGACGGCAAAAAAACAGCCGTCGAGATCCGTTCCCCCTGTAATAAACAGCAAAAACTCCATAAAAATGATCCCTTAAACTGATGCATTTATTTAAACAGCTTTCCTGTAGCTCAAACAGTAGAGCATTGGTACTTGCAATGCTAAGGTCATAGGTTCGATTCCCAGGGAAAGCAGAAACTGATAAGAATACAAAATGTGTACAATGAAATTCAATCTACGTCACTCTGGATTAAAAATCTGCCAAATGCTGAAATGTAAACGATGACAGTTAACCTCAAACCACAAACAAAACACTATCAACCTTTATTCAAGCCACTACATCAACACCTCTAATAATGGGAACGGATTCCGTTTTTTTGCCGTCAAATTCTTTTCGCCCTGTATTTCTTAAACAATGAGGATCTTCTAATATCTATCAAAGTGCTGTAAATTTTTAGGCTCCCACAGCCTAGTGGTCAGTGCACTGACTTCAAGAGCGGATGATTTTTAGGTGACACAAGTTCAAGTCCCGGCTTGTGGGCTTTTTTTGATCCCATATTTTCCTATCACAATAAAAGGCAAAAACTCTAAAATATATGTATTTTACACTGGTGCCAGGTAAGCTCCATCCCCACACAAAATAAAATATGCATTTTTTAAGCCACTACATCAACACCTCTCATAATGGGAGTGGGGGAATGGATTCCGACAGCTGTTTTTTTACAGGGGGAACAGAATCCGACGACAAAAAAACAGCCGTCGAGATCCGTTCCCCCTGTATTTTATTACACAAAGAGGATCTTCTAATATCTATCAAAGTGCTGCTAAATCTTAGGCCCCCATAACCTAGTGGTCAATTCACTGACATATAGAGCTGGTGATTTGTATGTGACACAAGTTCAAGTCCTGGCTCGTGTACTTTTTTTAATCCAATATTTTCCTATCATAATAAAAGTAAAAAACTCCTAAATATATTTTTATAGACTGGTCCCAGGTAAGCTCCATCCCCACACAAAATAAAATAAGCATTTTTTAGGCATCAACACCTCTCATAATGGCAGTGGGGGAACGGATTCCGACAGATGTTTTTTTTACAGGGGGAACAGAATCCGACGGCAAAAAAACAGCCGTCGAGATCCGTTCCCCCTGTATTTTTTACACAAAGAGGATCTTCTAATATCTATCAAAGTGCTGCTAAATCTTAGGCCCCCATAGCCTAGTGGTCAATTCACTGACATACAGAACTGGTGATTTGTAGGTGACACAAGTTCAAGTCCTGGCTCGTGGACATTTTTTAATCCCATATTTTCCTATCATAATAAAAGTAAAAAACTCCTAAATATATTTTTATAGACTGGTCCCAGGTAAGCTCCATCCCCACACAAAATAAAATAAGCATTTTTTAGGCATCAACACCTCTCATAATGGCAGTGGGGGAACGGATTCCGACAGATGTTTTTTTTTACAGGGGGAACAGAATCCGACGGCAAAAAAACAGCTGTCGAGATCCGTTCCCCCTGTATTTTTTACACTAGGAGGATCTTCTAATATCTATCAAAGTATTGCTAATCTTTAGGCACCCATAGCCTAGTGGTCAATTCACTGACATATAGAGCTGGTGATTTGTAGGTGACACAAGTTCAAGTCCTAGCTCGTGGCCTTTTTTTAATCCCATATTTTCCTATCATAATAAAAGTGAAAAACTCCTAAATATATTTATTTAGACTGGTCCCAGGTAAGTTCCATCCTCACACAAAATAAAATAAGCATTTTTAGGCTACTACATCAACACCTCTCATAATGGGAGTGGAGGAATGGATTCCGACATATGTTTTTTTTTACAGGGGGAACAGAATCCGACGGCAAAAAAACAGCCGTCGAGATCTGTTCCCCCTGTATTTTTTTACACAAGGAGGATCTTCTAATATCTATCAAAGTGCTGCAAATTCATAGGCCCCCATAGCCTAGTGGTCAATTCACTGACATATAGAGCTGGTAATTTTTAGGTGAAACAAGTTCAAGTCCTGGCTCGTGGACTTTTTTTAATCCCATATTTTCCTATCATAATAAAAGTAAAAAACTCCTAAATATATTTCTATAGACTGGTGCCAGGTAAGCTCCATACCCACACAAAATAAAATATGTATTTTTAAACGCCACTACATCACAACCTTTCATAATGGGAGTGGGGGAACGGATTCCGACAGATCTTTTTTTTTACAGGGGGAACAGAATCCGACGGCAAAATAACAGCCGTCGAGATCCGTTCCCCCTGTATTTTATTACACAAAGAGGATCTTCTAATATCTATCAAAGTGCTGCTAATTCTTAGGCCCCCATAGCCTAGTGGTCAATTAACTGACATGTAGAGCTGGTGATTAGTAGCTGACACAAGTTCAAGTCCTGGCTTGTGGCCTTTTTTTAATCCCATATTTTCCTATCATAATAAAAGTGAAAAACTCCTAAATATATTTATTTAGACTGGTCCCAGGTAAGTTCCATCCTCACACAAAATAAAATAAGCATTTTTAGGCTACTACATCAACACCTCTCATAATGGGAGTGGGGGAATGGATTCCGACATATGTTTTTTTTTACAGGGGGAACAGAATCCGACGGCAAAATAACAGCCGTCGAGATCCGTTCCCCCTGTATTTTTTACACAAGGAGGATCTTCTAATATCTATCAAAGTGCTGTAAATACTTAGGCCCTCATAGCCAAGTGGTCAATTCACTGACATACAGAACTGGTGATTTGTAGGTGACACAAGTTCAAGTCCTGGCTCGTGGACTTTTTTTAATCCCATATTTTCCTATCATAATAAAAGTAAAAAACTCCTAAATATATTTTTATAGACTGGTCCCAGGTAAGCTCCATCCCCACACAAAATAAAATAAGCATTTTTTAGGCATCAACACCTCTCATAATGGCACTGGGGGAACGGATTCCGACAGATGTTTTTTTTTACAGGGGGAACAGAATCCGACGGCAAAAAAACAGCTGTCGAGATCCGTTCCTCCTGTATTTTTTACACTAGGAGGATCTTCTAATATCTATCAAAGTATTGCTAATCCTTAGGCACCCATAGCCTAGTGGTCAATTCACTGACATATAGAGCTGGTGATTTGTAGGTGACACAAGTTCAAGTCCTAGCTCGTGGCCTTTTTTTAATCCCATATTTTCCTATCATAATAAAAGTGAAAAACTCCTAAATATATTTATTTAGACTGGTCCCAGGTAAGTTCCATCCTCACACAAAATAAAATAAGCATTTTTAGGCTACTACATCAACACCTCTCATAATGGGAGTGGAGGAATGGATTCCGACATATGTTTTTTTTTACAGGGGGAACAGAATCCGACGGCAAAAAAACAGCCGTCGAGATCCGTTCCCCCTGTATTTTTTTACACAAGGAGGATCTTCTAATATCTATCAAAGTGCTGCAAATTCATAGGCCCCCATAGCCTAGTGGTCAATTCACTGACATATAGAGCTGGTAATTTTTAGGTGAAACAAGTTCAAGTCCTGGCTCGTGGACTTTTTTTAATCCCATATTTTCCTATCATAATAAAAGTAAAAAACTCCTAAATATATTTCTATAGACTGGTGCCAGGTAAGCTCCATACCCACACAAAATAAAATATGTATTTTTAAACGCCACTACATCAAAACCTTTCATAATGGGAGTGGGGGAACGGATTCCGACGGATCTTTTTTTTACAGGGGGAACAGAATCCGACGGCAAAAAAACAGCCGTCGAGATCCGTTCCCCCTGTATTTTATTACACAAAGAGGATCTTCTAATATCTATCAAAGTGCTGCTAAGTCTTAGGCCCCCATAGCCTAGTGGTCAATTCACTGACATATAGAGCTGGTGATTTGTATGTGACACAAGTTCAAGTCCTGGCTCGTGGACTTTTTTTAATCCAATATTTTCCTATCATAATAAAAGTAAAAAACTCCTAAATATATTTTTATAGACTGGTCCCAGGTAAGCTCCATCCCCACACAAAATAAAATAAGCATTTTTTAGGCCGCTACATTAACACCTCTCATAATGGCAGTGGGGGAACGGATTCCGATAGATGTTTTTTTTACAGGGGGAACAGAATCTGACGGCAAAAAGCAGCCGTCGAGATCCTTTCCCCCTGTATTTTTTACACAAGGAGGATCTTCCAATATCTATCAAAGTGTTGCTAATTCTTAGGCCCCCATAGCCTAGTGGTCAATTCACTGACATGTAGAGCTGGTGATTAGTAGCTGACACAAGTTCAAGTCCTGGCTTGTGGCCTTTTTTTAATCCCATATTTTCCTATCATAATAAAAGTGAAAAACTCCTAAATATATTTCTTTAGACTGGTCCCAGGTAAGTTCCATCCTCACACAAAATAAAATAAGCATTTTTAGGCTACTACATCAACACCTCTCATAATGGGAGTGGGGGAATGGATTCCGACATATGTTTTTTTTTACAGGGGGAACAGAATCCGACGGCAAAATAACAGCCGTCGAGATCCGTTCCCCCTGTATTTTTTACACAAGGAGGATCTTCTAATATCTATCAAAGTGCTGTAAATACGTAGGCCCCCATAGCCAAGTGGTCAATTCACTGACATACAGAACTGGTGATTTGTAGGTGACACAAGTTCAAGTCCTGGCTCGTGGACTTTTTTTAATCCCATATTTTCCTATCATAATAAAAGTAAAAAACTCCTAAATATATTTTTATAGACTGGTCCCAGGTAAGCTCCATCCCCACACAAAATAAAATAAGCATTTTTTAGGCATCAACACCTCTCATAATGGCAGTGGGGGAACGGATTCCGACAGATGTTTTTTTTTTACAGGGGGAACAGAATCCGACGGCAAAAAAACAGCTGTCGAGATCCGTTCCCCCTGTATTTTTTACACTAGGAGGATCTTCTAATATCTATCAAAGTATTGCTAATCCTTAGGCACCCATAGCCTAGTGGTCAATTCACTGACATATAGAGCTGGTGATTTGTAGGTGACACAAGTTCAAGTCCTAGCTCGTGGCCTATTTTTAATCCCATATTTTCCTATCATAATAAAAGTGAAAAACTCCTAAATATATTTCTTTAGACTGGTCCCAGGTAAGCTCCATCCCCACACAAAATAAAATAAGCATTTTTTCGGCCACTACATTAACACCTCTCATAATGGCAGTGGGGGAACGGATTCCGACAGATCTTTTTTTTACAGGGGGAACAGAATCCGACGGCAAAAAAACAGCCGTCGAGATCCGTTCCCCCTGTATTTTTTTACACAAGGAGGATCTTCTAATATCTATCAAAGTGCTGCCATTTCATAGGCCCCCATAGCCTAGTGGTCAATTCACTGACATATAGAGCTGGTGATTTTTAGGTGAAACAAGTTCAAGTCCTGGCTCGTGGACTTTTTTTTAATCCCATATTTTCCTATCATAATAAAAGTAAAAAATTCCTAAATATATTTCTATAGACTGGTGCCAGGTAAGCTCCATACCCACACAAAATAAAATATGTATTTTTAAACGCCACTACATCAAAACCTTTCATAATGGGAGTGGGGGAACGGATTCCGACAGATTTTTTTTTACAGGGGGAACAGAATCCGACGGCAAAAAAACAGCCGTCGAGATCCGTTCCCCCTGTATTTTTTTACACAAAGAGGATCTTCTAATATCTATCAAAGTGCTGCTAAATCTTAGGCTCCCATAGCCTAGTGGTCAATTCACTGACATATAGAGCTGGTGATTTGTATGTGACACAAGTTCAAGTCCTGGCTCGTGGACTTTTTTTAATCCAATATTTTCCTATCATAATAAAAGTAAAAAACTCCTAAATATATTTTTATAGACTGGTCCCAGGTAAGCTCCATCCCCACACAAAATAAAATAAGCATTTTTTAGGCCGCTACATTAACACCTCTCATAATGGCAGTGGGGGAACGGATTCCGATAGATGTTTTTTTTACAGGGGGAACAGAATCCGACGGCAAAAAGCAGCCGTCGAGATCCGTTCCCCCTGTATTTTTTACACAAGGAGGATCTTCCAATATCTATCAAAGTGTTGCTAATTCTTAGGCCCCCATAGCCTAGTGGTCAATTCACTGACATGTAGAGCTGGTGATTAGTAGCTGACACAAGTTCAAGTCCTGGCTTGTGGCCTTTTTTTAATCCCATATTTTCCTATCATAATAAAAGTGAAAAACTCCTAAATATATTTCTTTAGACTGGTCCTAGGTAAGTTCCATCCTCACACAAAATAAAATAAGCATTTTTAGGCTACTACATCAACACCTCTCATAATGGGAGCTAGGGAACTTAAGCACTTCGCCGGACCTCAGCCCATTCATTTAAGTTGCCAGATGACGAAAATGCACTACAATGGATCGTAGGCTAAATTTGGATCCATATTCGCGCGAAAATGGTTGCCGGTTTGGATGTTTTTCCCTAACGACGTCTAACGACGTTTATGGTACCAGATTGCGCAATAGGCACTAAGGTGACACCTCTGGGGGCGCTGTTGAGCTGTGCTGAGGGGCCAGTCCAACGAACAGCCTAAACATCCACCTAGGAGCCTATTTTCACCGATTCGTCCACAGAGTGCCTAAAGTGCCACCTAAGTGACTACTCTTCACCGTGGTCTTCCTCACGTCCCACGAACAGCCTAAACATCCACCTAGGAGCCGTCCCACGAACAGCCTAAACATCCACCTAGGAGCCTATTTTCACCGATTCGTCCACAGAGTGCCTAAAGTGCCACCTAAGTGACTACTCTTCACCGTGGTCTTCCTCACGTCCCTCGAACAGCCTAAACATCCACCTAAGTGCCTATTTTCACCAATTTGTCCACAGAGTGCCTAAAGTGCCACCTAAGTGACTACTCTTCACCGTGGTCTTCCTCACGTCCCTCGAACAGCCTAAACATCCACCTAAGTGCCTATTTTCACCAATTTGTCCACAGAGTGCCTAAAGTGCCACCTAAGTGACTACTCTTCACCGTGGTCTTCCTCACGTCCCGCGAACAGCCTAAACATCCACCTAAGTGTCAAATGTCCACGAACCACCTATGAAAGTGCATGCAATAAGTTGCACGTGTCCTCGGCTACTGTTCGGCCCCTGGGGGTCCGAGGGGCCCCAAACTTCACATCCTGGTAGCCTAGGGGCCCCATTGCCACATACTATGAGGACGAGTCCCTAGGGCGCAGGGAAATTTTTTGCCCCCACCTAGGCCCCTGAAACTCAAGATCCTGAATGGGGGGCCCCTGGACTACCACCGTGCCAAATTTGGAGCCCCTGCGACCTTTTGACCCCTGCTTTCCAGACGTCCGTCCTGCAACCTATTTGACATAGGCTGTTCGTAGACAATTGGGCCAATTAAGCACGAAAACGGGTCGAGGGGACACGAGGCTCCAGACACGGCCCCAGGGGCCCCTGACGAGACGTGGGCGTCGATTTGGGGCCAATCAGACCTTTTGGTCCACTGTCCACGAACCACCTATGAAAACGCATGCAATAAGTTGCACGTGTCCTCGGCTACTGTTTGGCCCCCGGGGGTCCGAGGGGCCCCAAATTTCGCACGCTGGTAGCCTAGGGGCCCCACTGACACATATCAGGAGGACAAGTCCCTAGGGCGCAGGGAAATTTTTTGCCCCCCCCTAGGCCCCTGAAACTCAAGACCCTGAATGGGGGGCCCCTGGACTACCACCGTGTCAAATTTGGGGCCCCTGCGATCTTTTGGCCCCTGGTCTCCAGACCTTTTGTTCCACCATCCAACGAACCACCTATGAAAACGCATGCAATAAGTTGCACGTGTCCTCGGCTACTGTTTGGCCCCCCGAGGTCCGAGGGGCCCCAAACTTCGCGTCCTGGTAGCCTAGGGTCCCCACTGCCACATACTAGGAGGACGAGTCCCTAGAGCGCAGGGTAATTTTTTGGGCCTGCTCTGTAAAAATCTCTCACAAGGCCTCTCTCACTCATAGACAGAAAGACGATTTCCAAAGGTCACAATGAAAAGATAGGGTAGGGTTAAGAAAAAGACTTGGGGCCCAGCTAGGACCCTGAAATTCTGGATCCTGACTCGGGGGCCCCTGGACTACCACCGTGTCAAATTTGGAGCCCCTGCGACCTTTTGACCCCTGCTTTCCAGACGTCCGTCCTGCAACCTATTTGACATAGGCTGTTCGTAGACAATTGGGCCAATTAAGCACGAAAACAGGTCGAAGGGACACGAGGCTCCAGACACGGCGCCAGGGGCCCCTGACGAGACGTGGGCGTCGATTTGGGGCCAATCGGACCTTTTGGTCCACTGTCCACGAACTACCTATGAAAACGCATGCAATAAGTTGCACGTGTCCTCGGCTACTGTTCGGCCCCCGGGGGTCCGAGAGGCCCCAAACTTCGCATACTGGTAGCCTAGGGTCCCCACTACCACATGCTAGGAGGACGAGTCCCTAGAGCGCAGGGAAATTTTTTTGGCCTGCTCTGTAAAAATCTCTCACAAGGCCTCTCTCACTCATAGACAGAAAGACCATTTCCAAAGGTCACAATGAAAAGATAGGGTAGGGTTAAGAAAAAGACTTGGGGCCCAGCTAGGACTTTGAAATTCGGGATCCTGACTCGGGGGCCCCTGGACTACCACCGTGCCAAATTTGGAGCCCCTGCGACCTTTTGACCCCTGATTTCCAGACGTCCGTCCTGCAACCTATTTGACATAGGCTGTTCGTAGACAATTGGGCCAATTAAGCACGAAAACGGGTCGAAGGGACACGAGGCTCCAGACACGGCGCCAGGGGCCCCTGGCGAGACGTGGGCGTCGATTTGGGGCCAATCTAACCTTTTGGTCCACTGTCCACGAACCACCTATGAAAACGCATGCAATAAGTTGCACGTGTCCTCGGCTACTGTTCGGCCCCCAGGGGTCCGAGGGGCCCCAAACTTTGCATCCTGGTAGCCTAGGGGCCCCATTGCCATATACTATGAGGACGAGTCCCTAGGGCGCAGGGAAATTTTTTGCCCCACCCTAGGCCCCTGAAACTCAAGATCCTAAATGGGGGGCCCCTGGACTACCACTGTGTCAAATTTGGGGCCCCTGCGATCTTTTGGCCCCTGGTCTCCAGACCTTTTGTTACACCATCCAACGAACCACCTATGAAAACGCATGCAATAAGTTGCACGTGTCCTCGGCTACTGTTCGGCCCCCGGGGGTCCGAGGGGCCCCAAACTTCGCATCCTGGTAGCCTAGGGGCCCCATTGCCATATACTATGAGGACGAGTCCCTAGAGCGCAGGGAAATTTTTTTGGCCTGTTCTGTAAAAATCTCTCACAAGGCCTCTCTCACTTATAGACAGAAAGACCCTTTCCAAAGGTCACAATGAAAAGATAGGGTAGGGTTAAGAAAAAGACTTGGGGTCGAGCTAGGACCCTGAAATTCTGGATCCTGACTCGGGGGCCCCTGGACTACCACCGTGCCAAATTTGGAGCCCCTGCGACCTTTTGACCCCTGCTTTCCAGACGTCCGTCCTGCAACCTATTTGACATAGGCTGTTCGTAGACAATTGGGCCAATTAAGCACGAAAACGGGTCGAGGGGTCACGAGGCTCCAGACACGGCCCCAGGGGCCCCTCATGAGACGTGGACGTCAATTTGGGGCCAATCGGACCTTTTGGTCCACTGTCCACGAACCACCTATGAAAACGCATGCAATAAGTTGCACGTGTCCTCGGCTACTGTTCGGCCCCCAGGGGTCCGAGGGGCCCCAAACTTTGCATCCTGGTAGCCTAGGGGCCCCATTGGCATATACTATGAGGACGAGTCCCTAGGGCGCAGGGAAATTTTTTGCCACCCCCTAGGCCCCTGAAACTCAAGATCCTGAATGGGGGGCCCCTGGACTACCACTGTGTCAAATTTGGGGCCCCTGCGATCTTTTGGCCCCTGGTCTCCAGACCTTTTGTTACACCATCCAACGAACCACCTATGAAAACGCATGCAATAAGTTGCACGTGTCCTCGGCTACTGTTCGGCCCCCGGGGGTCCGAGGGGCCCCAAACTTTGCATGCTGGTGGCCTAGGGTCCCCACTGACACATAACTAAGGGATCAAGCCGAATTTGGGCTCCATACTCGTGGTGTCCAGCATCCAAAAACCAGCATCCAACCTGTAACTTAATAAGCTACTCACTGGACTTCACCACATGTGATGAAATCCCCAATTCTTTACAGGGATTCACCCGCTGAAAATTTCTAAGTCAAAAACAGCATCCAACCTGTAACCTATTTGACAGGTCCCCTATAGGCTGTCTGTGGACGGTTGAATTTTATGCAAATTATGCATAATTAATGGCTGTAATGTACATCAGTGTGTGGGGCTGTGTCCCCTGAGTGGTGTACAGTAGGTTTTGCCTCATAAAATAACTGAAATTATGAAATATGACCCATTAATGTACTGTCCGGGGGAAGCCTATAGGGGCTCTGTCAAATAAGTTACAGGAGGGCTCTAAACTTTGAATGGCTATAACTCGGGGGCCCGGCCGCCTAGCAACACCAAACTCGGGTCAAAGTAAGGTCCCGAGGGGCCCTCTCCAACGGGCCATGGCCCGTGCTTCTAGCGCCCCCTAAGGCCGAGATACGGGGGCCAACAGGAAAGGGTGCAATTCAGAAGGAAGGGCCCCAGAGGCTCGGGACTCTGGGGTCTGAGAGGGCCCCTGGGGGACCCTCAGCACCCCGAAGGACGACCCGCTGGGACTCGTACTTTCCGAGATATCGACCGTTTTGTCCAAAAGTCCCCTATGTATAACCGGGTGTATCTTGGGAGTTAAGCCGAGTTGGAGCTCCAAACTCCGGGCAGGAGGAGGGCCCTTAGGGCCCCTTCAGACCCCACCGTCTCCAGCTCCTGGGCCTTTCCGTTTCCGAGATACGGCCACTTCCGGTCCAGCTTTGACCGGGTGTATCTCGGAAACCAAGCCGACTTGGAGGTCCATACTCCGGGGTTAGGTAGGCACCCATGGGCCCCCCATGACCCCAGAGTATGGAGCCCAAAGTCGGCTTGGTTCCTGAGTAATGCCCGGTCAAAGATGGGACTTTGACCGGGTGTATCTCGAAAACCAAGCCGACTTGGAGGTCCATACTCCGGGGTTGGGTAGGCACCCATGGGCCCCCCATGACCCCAGAGTATGGAGCCCAAAGTCGGCTTGGTTTCGGAGATACACCCGGTCAAAAACAGCATCCCACCTGTAACTTATTTGACAGGACCCCTATAGGCTTCCCCCTGGACGGTTGAATTTTATGCAAATTATGCATAATTAATGTCTGTAATGTACATCAGTGTGTGGAGCTGTGTCCCCTGAGTGGTGTAGAGTAGGTTTTACCACATAAAAGCACTGTAATTATGAAATATGACCCTTTGATGTACTGGCATCCCACCTGTAACTTAATAAGCTACTCACTGGACTTCACCACATGTGATGAAATCCCCAATTCTTTACAGGGATTCACCCGCTGAAAATTTCTAAGTCAAAAACAGCATCCAACCTGTAACCTATTTGACGGGTCCCCTATAGGCTGTCTGTGGACGGTTGAATTTTATGCAAATTATGCATAATTAATGGCTGTAATGTACATCAGTGTGTGGGGCTGTGTCCCCTGAGTGGTGTACAGTAGGTTTTGCCTCATAAAATAACTGTAATTATTAAATATGACCCATTAATGTACTGTCCGGGGGAAGCCTATAGGGGCTCTGTCAAATAAGTTACAGGAGGGCTCCAAACTTTGAACGGCTATAACTCGGGGGCCCGGCCACCTAGCGACACCAAACTCGGGTCAAAGTAAGGTCCCGAGGGGCCCTCTCCAACGGGCCATGGCCCGTGCTTCTAGCGCCCCCTAAGGCCGAGATACGGGGGCCAACAGGAAAGGGTGCAATTCAGAAGGAAGGGCCCCAGAGGCTCGGGACTCTGGGGTCTGAGAGGGCCCCTGGGGGACCCTCACCACCCCGAAGGACGACCCGCTGGGACTCGTCCTTTCCGAGATATTGACCGTTTTGTCCAAAAGTCCCCTATGTATAACCGGGTGTATCTTGGGAGTTAAGCCGAGTTGGAGCTCCAAACTCCGGGCAGGAGAAGGGCCCTTAGGGACCCTTCAGACCCCACCGTCCCCAGCTCCTGGGCCCTTCCGTTTCCGAGATACGGCCACTTCCGGTCCAGCTTTGACCGGGTGTATCTCGAAAACCAAGCCGACTTGGAGGTCCATACTCCGGGGTTGGGTAGGCACCCATGGGCCCCCCATGACCCCAGAGTATGGAGCCCAAAGTCGGCTTGGTTTCGGAGATACACCCGGTCAAAAACAGCATCCAACCTGTAACTTATTTGACAGGACCCCTATAGGCTTCCCCCTGGACGGTTGAATTTTATGCAAATTATGCATAATTAATGGCTGTAATGTACATCAGTGTGTGGGGCTGTGTCCCCTGAGTGGTGTACAGTAGGTTTCACCTCAAAATTACAATTTTCAGATAACCAGACCCAAGGTTCCTGAGAATCCACTTTCTCCAACCCAAGGTTCCTGAGGATCCACCCGCTGAAAATTTCTAAGTCAAAAACAGCATCCAACCTGTAACCTATTTGACAGGTCCCCTATAGGCTGTCTGTGGACGGTTGAATTTTATGCAAATTATGCATAATTAAAGGCTGTAATGTACATCAGTGTGTGGGGCTGTGTCCCCTGAGTGGTGTACAGTAGGTTTCACCTCATAAATTACAATTTTCAGATAACCAGACCCAAGGTTCCCGAGAATCCACTTTCTCCAACCCAAGGTTCCTGAGGATCCACCCGCTGAAAATTTCTAAGTCAAAAACAGCATCCAACCTGTAACCTATTTGACAGGTCCCCTATATGCTGTCTGTGGACGGTTGAATTTTATGCAAATTATGCATAATTAATGGCTGTAATGTGCATCAGTGTGTGGGGCTGTGTCCCCTGAGTGGTGTACAGTAGGTTTTGCCTCATAAAATAACTGTAATTATGAAATATGACCCATTAATGTACTGTCCGGGGGAAGCCTACAGGGGCTCTGTCAAATAAGTTACAGGAGGGCTCCAAACTTTGAACGGCTATAACTCGGGGGCCCGGCCACCTAGCGACACCAAACTCCGGTCAAAGTACGGTCCCGAGGGGCCCTCTCCAACGGGCCATGGCCCGTGCTTCTAGCGCCCCCTAAGGCCGAGATACGGGGGCCAACAGGAAAGGGTGCAATTCAGAACGAAGGGCCCCAGAGGCTCGGGACTCTGGGGTCTGAGAGGGCCCCTGGGGGACCCTCACCACCCCGAAGGACGACCCGCTGGGACTCGTACTTTTCGAGATATCGACCGTTTTGTCCAAAAGTCCCCTATGTATAACCGGGTGTATCTTGGGAGTTAAGCCGAGTTGGAGCTCCAAACTCCGGGCAGGAGGAGGGCTCTTAGGGCCCCTTCAGACCCCACCGTCTCCAGCTCCTGGGCCCTTCCGTTTCCGAGATACGGCCACTTCCTGTCCAGCTTTGACCGGGTGTATCTCGAAAACCAAGCCGACTTGGAGGTCCATACTCCGGGGTTGGGTAGGCACCCATGGGCCCCCCATGACCCCAGAGTATGGAGCCCAAAGTCGGCTTGGTTTCGGAGATACACCCGGTCAAAAACAGCATCCCACCTGTAACTTATTTGACAGGACCCCTATAGGCTTCCTCCTGGACGGTTGAATTTTATGCAAATTATGCATAATTAATGTCTGTAATGTACATCAGTGTGTGGGGCTGTGTCCCCTGAGTGGTGTAGAGTAGGTTTTACCTCATAAAAGCACTGTAATTATGAAATATGACCCTTTGATGTACTGGCATCCCACCTGTAACTTAATAAGCTACTCACTGGACTTCACCACATGTGATGAAATCCCCAATTCTTTACAGGGATTCACCCGCTGAAAATTTCTAAGTCAAAAACAGCATCCAACCTATAACCTATTTGACAGGTCCCCTATAGGCTGTCTGTGGACGGTTGAATTTTATGCAAATTATGCATAATTATAGGCTGTAATGTACATCAGTGTGTGGGGCTGTGTCCCCTGAGTGGTGTACAGTAGGTTTCACCTCATAAATTACAATTTTCAGATAACCAGACCCAAGGTTCCTGAGAATCCACTTTCTCCAACCCAAGGTTCCTGAGGATCCACCCGCTGAAAATTTCTAAGTCAAAAACAGCATCCAACCTGTAACCTATTTGACAGGTACCCTATAGGCTGTCTGTGGACGGTTGAATTTTATGCAAATTATGCATAATTATAGGCTGTAATGTACATCAGTGTGTGGGGGTGTGTCCCCTGAGTGGTGTACAGTAGGTTTTGCCTCATAAAATAACTGTAATTATGAAATATGACCCATTAATGTACTGTCCGGGGGAAGCCTACAGGGGCTCTGTCAAATAAGTTACAGGAGGGCTCCAAACTTTGGACGGCTATAACTCGGGGGCCCAGCCGCCTAGCAACACCAAACTCGGGTCAAAGTAAGGTCCCGAGGGGCCCTCTCCAATGGGCCCTAGCCCGTGCTTCTAGCGCTCCCAGAGGCCGAGATACGGGGGCCAACAGGAAAGGGTGCAATTCAGAAGGAAGGGCCCCAGAGGCTCGGGACTCTGGGGTCTGAGAGGGCCCCTGGGGGACCCTCACCACCCCGAAGGACGACCCGCTGGGACTCGTACTTTCCGAGATATTGACCGTTTTGTCCAAAAGTCCCCTATGTATAACCGGGTGTATCTTGGGAGTTAAGCCGAGTTGGAGCTCCAAACTCCGGGCAGGAGAAGGGCCCTTAGGGACCCTTCAGACCCCACCGTCCCCAGCTCCTGGGCCCTTCCGTTTCCGAGATACGGCCACTTCCGGTCCAGCTTTGACCGGGTGTATCTCGAAAACCAAGCCGACTTGGAGGTCCATACTCCGGGGTTGGGTAGGCACCCATGGGCCCCCCATGACCCCAGAGTATGGAGCCCAAAGTCGGCTTGGTTCTTGAGTAATGCCCGGTCAAAGATGGGACTTTGACCGGGTGTATCTCGAAAACCAAGCCGACTTGGAGGTCCATACTCCGGGGTTGGGTAGGTACCCATGGGCCCCCCATGACCCCAAAGTATGGAGCCCAAAGTCGGCTTGGTTTCGGAGATACACCCGGTCAAAAACATCATCCCACCTGTAACTTATTTGACAGGACCCCTATAGGCTTCCCCCTGGACGGTTGAATTTTATGCAAATTATGCATAATTAATGGCTGTAATGTACATCAGTGTGTGGAGCTGTGTCCCCTGAGTGGTGTAGAGTAGGTTTTACCTCATAAAAGCACTGTAATTATGAAATATGACCCTTTGATGTACTGGCATCCCACCTGTAACTTAATAAGCTACTCACTGGACTTCACCACATGTGATGAAATCCCCAATTCTTTACAGGGATTCACCCGCTGAAAATTTCTAAGTCAAAAACAGCATCCAACCTGTAACCTATTTGACAGGTCCCCTATAGGCTGTCTGTGGACGGTTGAATTTTATGCAAATTATGCATAATTAATGGCTGTAATGTACATCAGTGTGTGGGGCTGTGTCCCCTGAGTGGTGTACAGTAGGTTTCACCTCAAAATTACAATTTTCAGATAACCAGACCCAAGGTTCCTGAGAATCCACTTTCTCCAACCCAAGGTTCCTGAGGATCCACCCGCTGAAAATTTCTAAGTCAAAAACAGCATCCAACCTGTAACCTATTTGACAGGTCCCCTATAGGCTGTCTGTGGACGGTTGAATTTTATGCAAATTATGCATAATTATAGGCTGTAATGTACATCAGTGTGTGGAGCTGTGTCCCCTGAGTGGTGTACAGTAGGTTTTGCCTCATAAAATAACTGTAATTATGAAATATGACCCATTAATGTACTGTCCGGGGGAAGCCTATAGGGGCTCTGTCAAATAAGTTACAGGAGGGCTCCAAACTTTGAACGGCTATAACTCGGGGGCCCGGCCACCTAGCGACACCAAACTCGGGTCAAAGTAAGGTCCCGAGGGGCCCTCTCCAACGGGCCATGGCCCGTGCTTCTAGCGCCCCCTAAGGCCGAGATACGGGGGCCAACAGGAAAGGGTGCAATTCAGAAGGAAGGGCCCCAGAGGCTCGGGACTCTGGGGTCTGAGAGGGCCCCTGGGGGACCCTCACCACCCCGAATGACGACCCGCTGGGACTCGTCCTTTCCGAGATATTGACCGTTTTGTCCAAAAGTCCCCTATGTATAACCGGGTGTATCTTGGGAGTTAAGCAGAGTTGGAGCTCCAAACTCCAGGCAGGAGAAGGGCCCTTAGGGACCCTTCAGACCCCACCGTCCCCAGCTTCTGGGCCCTTCCGTTTCCGAGATACGGCCACTTCCGGTCCAGCTTTGACCGGGTGTATCTCGAAAACCAAGCCGACTTGGAGGACCATACTCCGGGGTTGGGTAGGCACCCATGGGCCCCCCATGACCCCAGAGTATGGAGCCCAAAGTCGGCTTGGTTCCTGAGTAATGCCCGGTCAAAAACAGCATCCCACCTGTAACTTATTTGACAGGACCCCTATAGGCTTCCCCCTGGACGGTTGAATTTTATGCAAATTATGCATAATTAATGTCTGTAATGTACATCAGTGTGTGGAGCTGTGTCCCCTGAGTGATGTACAGTAGGTTTTGCCTCATAAAAGCACTGTAATTATGAAATATGACCCTTTGATGTACTGGCATCCCACCTGTAACTTAATAAGCTACTCACTGGACTTCACCATATGTGATGAAATCCCCAATTCTTTACAGGGATTCACCCGCTGAAAATTTCTAAGTCAAAAACAGCATCCAACCTGTAACCTATTTGACAGGTCCCCTATAGGCTGTCTGTGGACGGTTGAATTTTATGCAAATTATGCATAATTATAGGCTGTAATGTACATCAGTGTGTGGAGCTGTGTCCCCTGAGTGGTGTACAGTAGGTTTCACCTCATAAATTACAATTTTCAGATAACCAGACCCAAGGTTCCTGAGAATCCACTTTCTCCAACCCAAGGTTCCTGAGGATCCACCCGCTGAAAATTTCTAAGTCAAAAACAGCATCCAACCTGTAACCTATTTGACAGGTCCCCTATAGGCTGTCTGTGGACGGTTGAATTTTATGCAAATTATGAATAATTAATGGCTGTAATGTACATCAGTGTGTGGGGCTGTGTCCCCTGAGTGGTGTACAGTAGGTTTTGCCTCATAAAATAACTGAAATTATGAAATATGACCCATTAATGTACTGTCCGGGGGAAGCCTATAGGGGCTCTGTCAAATAAGTTACAGGAGGGCTCTAAACTTTGAACGGCTATAACTCGGGGGCCCGGCCACCTAGCAACACCAAACTCGGGTCAAAGTAAGGTCCGGAAGGGCCCTCTCCAACGGGCCATGGCCCGTGCTTCTAGCTCCCCCTAAGGCCGAGATACGGGGGCCAACAGGAAAGGGTGCAATTCAGAAGGAAGGGCCCCAGAGGCTCGGGACTCTGGGGTCTGAGAGGGCCCCTGGGGGACCCTCACCACCCCGAAGGACGACCCGCTGGGACTCGTCCTTTCCGAGATATCGACCGTTTTGTCCAAAAGTCCCCTATGTATAACCGGGTTTATCTTGGGAGTTAAGCCGAGTTGGAGCTCCAAACTCCGGGCATGAGGAGGGCCCTTAGGGCCCCTTCAGACCCCACCGTCTCCAGCTCCTGGGCCTTTCCGTTTCCGAGATACGGCCACTTCCTGTCCAGCTTTGACCGGGTGTATCTCGGAAACCAAGCCGACTTGGAGGTCCATACTCCGGGGTTAGGTAGGCACCCATGGGTCCCCCATGACCCCAGAGTATGGAGCCCAAAGTCGGCTTGGTTCCTGAGTAATGCCCGGTCAAAAACAGCATCCCACCTGTAACCTATTTGACAGGGACAGTTACATTTTATGCAAAAAATCTCGAAGACCACCCTTCCAAAAAATTTGAAACTCTGGTCGATTGTAGGTCTCGAGAGGGCCTATCCAATGAGCCCACCCCCGTCCCCGTGGGCGGTCTGGCCAGGGAGTTACGCCCGGTCAAAGGCGCACCTTTTTCGGCTCATAACTCGAGAGCCCCTCGCTCTATATTCTCCAAACTCTTATCGATTGGAGTGCTGGACGAGCCCTTTCGAAAGAGCCCAGCCAGGAGGTCCAACTCGCCAGGGCCCCCGAGTTACGGCCGTTCAAAGTCCCGGTTCCCAGCGAGCTGCGGTCCTGTAGGGGGCGTCCTCGAGGCCCGCCACTCTCGCGTTCGGGCAAGGGTCCCCGCGGGACCTCCTCACCCGATTTTGAGCTCTCTGGGTTTTCGCGTTCCCGAGTTATGAGCGATTTTCTTCTGAGCTCGTGACGTCACCGGCGGCCGCCATTTTGACGCGCGCCCGGTGGTTTTCGGCTAATATCTCCGCGAAAACAGCACCAAAAATCATGAAACAGGTATCTTTATTTTCAGTTCAACTAGACGGTTCCAAAGAGCTCGGTGCTCGCCGGATCCGTTTAGTTTCCGCCGAGATATTTGCGTTTTTCGCATTCGTTTGGCTGTATCTCGGGCCCCCGGGGGGCCCCGAGGTCATGGGTGGGCTCGTTGGAAAGGTCTTGTCCCGTTCTAAACTCGATAAAAATTTGGCGTTGATTGGACGTGATCTCGCCGAGTTATTGGCGTTTAAATCAGTTTTCATTGGGTTACCGTCCTTCTAACTGCATGTGCTCGTAGATGGGTAAGCCCGCGGGCGGGCCGTCCTACTTTAAACCCGGCTCGGATTTACCGGCCCCGCAGTTGTCCCTTGGGCCTGTGGCTTGACTCTGGGTCTAAGTTCACTCCAAAACCCTAAGTCCAAAACATTGCGGTACACTTGAGGATCCAGGCATTCGGGACTCCTCGGCCAGCCCCGTGGAAGGTGGCCCTTTGTGGGTCAAAGACAGATTTAACTGCCACCCCTGGAAGTCCACCTGGAGCTAAGACGGTCCTAAAACGGCCCTCCGGGGTTATATAGAGAGGTACTATGGTGGAGGGGGCACCCTGACACAGACCATTTCGAGTCCCACTCAGAGTCACTCTGGCTGGGGATAAATCCTGGAGGGAGAGGGCCTCCAGTAGCAAGCCCAGCCTGGGGGCACTCTGGCTGGGGATAAATCCTGGAGGGAGAGGGCCTCCAGTAGCAAACCAAGCCCAGCCTGGGGTCACTCTGGCTGGGGATAAATCCTGGAGGGAGAGGGCCTCCAGGAGCAAACCAAGCCCAGCCCTGGGGCACTCTGGCTGGGGATAAATCCTGGAGGGAGAGGGCCTCCAGGAGCAAACCAAGCCCAGCCTGGGGGCACTCTGGCTGGGGATAAATCCTGGACGGAGAGGGCCTCCAGGAGCAAACCAAGCCCAGCCTGGGGGCACTCTGGCTGGGGATAAATCCTGGAGGGAGAGGGCCTCCAGGAGCAAACCAAGCCCAGCCTGGGGCCTCTCTGGCTGGGGATAAATCCTGGAGGGAGAGGGCCTCCAGGAGCAAACCAAGCCCAGCCTGGGGGCTCTCTGGCTGGGGATAAATCCTTCCAAAACCTAAGTCCAGTTGTGCAGTACCCGTGGGGCTCCATACACTCGTGACTCCTCGGCCTGCCCCGGGAAGGGTGGACTTTCCTAGGTCAAAGGCAGATTTAACCGCCACCCCTGGAGCTCCACCTGGAGCTAAGACGGTCCTAAAACGGGCCTTCGGGTTTGTATTGGAGAAGGTGAGTGTGGTTGAGGGATACGGCACCCTCCCACAGACCATTGTGATACCCACTCAGAGTCAATCTGCCTGGGGATAAAATTTCAATTGGGCCATGCCATGGAGCTCTGGAAGTCCTGGAGGGAGAGGGCCTCCAGGAGCAAACCAAGCCCAGCCTGGGAGCACTCTGGCTGGGGATAAATCCTGGAGGGTGAGGGCCTCCAGGAGCAAACCAAGCCCAGCCTGGGGGCACTCTGGCTGGGGATAAATCCTTCCCAAACCTAAGTCCAGTTGTGCAGTACCCGTGGGGCTCCATACACTCGTGAATCCTCGGCCTGCCCCGGGAAGGGTGGACTTTCCTGGGTCAAAGGCAGATTTAACCGCCACCCCTGGAGCTCCACCTGGAGCTAAGACGGTCCTAAAACGGGCCTTCGGGTTTGTATTGGAGAAGGTGAGTGTGGTTGAGGGACACGGCACCCTCCCACAGACCATTGTGATACCCACTCAGAGTCAATCTGCCTGGGGATAAAATCTAAATTGGGCCATGCCATGGAGCTCTGGAAGTCCTGGAGGGAGAGGGCCTCCAGGAGCAAACCAAGCCCATCCAGAGGACACTTTTGTTGGGGAGGGAGGTTGAAGATGACCAGGTTGGATCACTGGGAGTCTCAAGCCCCAGGACCTTTGAGGTAGTGACCCTAGCCAGAGAGGTTGCACTCTGACTGGGGAATAACTGGAAAACCAAGAAACCTCCAGGAAAAGACAGGCTGATTTTCTAAAATCTGAATCCCAGGCAAGGTGCAGCTCTCCTGGGCAATAATAATGCTCAAATGCCCATGGAGGAATTTTCCTCTGGAGCCAAAGTAGCTCCAAAACCAAAGTCCAATTGTGCGGTACTCGTGGGGCTCCATACACTCGAGACTCCTCAGCCTGCCCCGGGAAGGGTGGCCTTTCCTGGGTCAAAGGCAGATTTAACCGCCACCCCTGGAGCTCCACCTGGAGCTAAGACGGTCCTAAAACGGGCCTTCGGGGTTGTATGGGAGAAGGTGAGTGTGGTTGAGGGACATGGCACCCTCACACAAACCATTGTGGCTCCCACTCAGAGTCAATCTGGCTAGGGATAAAATCTAAATTGGGCCATGCCGTGGAGCTCTGGAAGTCCTTGAGGGAGACGGCCTCCAGGAGCAATCCAAGCCCAGCCAGTGGGCACTCTGAGTCGGGCAGAGGGTGGACCAAGCTGGGGGTCCCAGCCCGGAGCTCTGGTTCTCCAAGTCGGGCAGAGGGTGGCCCAAGGTGGGGGTCCCAGCCTGGAGCTCTGGTTCTCCAAGTCGGGCAGAGGGTGGACCAAGGTGGGGCTCCCAGCCCAGAGCGCTGGTTCTCCAAGTCGGGCAGAGGGTTGACCAAGGTGGGGCTCCCAGCCCAGAGCTCTGGTTCTCCAAGTCGGGCAGAGGGTTGACCAAGGTGGGGGTCCCAGCCCGGAGCTCTGGTTCTCCAAGTCGGGCAGAGGGTGGACCAAGGTGGGGGTCCCAGCCCGGAGCTCTGGTTCTCCAAGTCGGGCAGAGGGTGGACCAAGGTGGGGCTCCCAGCCCGGAGCTCTGGTTCTCCAAGTCAGGCAGAGGGTGGACCAAGGTGGGGGTTCCAGCCCGGAGCTCTGGTTCTCCAAGTCGGGCAGAGGGTGGACCAAGGTGGGGGTCCCTGCCCAGAGCTCTGGTTCTCCAAGTCGGGCAGAGGGTGGACCAAGGTGGGGGTCTCTGCCCGGAGCCCTGGATCCCCGAGTCGGGCTGAGGCTGGAGATCCCCGGCCGCAGGGAACCAGCGAACCGGGCCAACCGCCAAAACCTAAGTTAATTTTGGGTTACCAGTGGCCTGGTTCTCTGGTGGCGCGGGGTGGCTGGGACAGTAATGCCCGGGCTTAAGTGTGGGACCCCAGGGTTCGGCCGGTGCGCAGGTGAGGGTGCAGTGGGGTAGCTCTGGTTCTCTGTGTCGGGCAGAGGGTGGACCACGGTGGGGGTCCCTGTCAGGAGCTCTGGTTCTCTGAGTCGGGCAAAGTAGCTCCAAAACCCAAGTCCAATGTGCGTTACCCGAGGGGCTCCATACACTCGTGACTCCTCGGCCTGCCCCGGGAAGGGTGGGCTTTCCTGGGTCAAAGGCAGATTTAACCGCCACCCCTGGAGCTCCACCTGGAGCTAAGACGGTCCTAAAACGGGCCTTCGGGGTTGTATGGGAGAAGGTGAGTGTGGTTGAGGGACACGACACCCTCCCACAGACCATTGTGACACCCACTCAGAGTCAATATGGCTGGGGATACAATCTAAATCGGGCCATGCCATGGAGCCCTGGAAGTCCTGGAGGGAGAGGGCATCCAGGAGCAATCCAAACCCAGCCAGTGGGCACTCTGAGTCGGGCAGAGGGTGAACTAAGGTGGGGGTCCCAGCCCGGAGCTCTGGTTCTCCAAGTCGGTCAGAGGGTGGACCAAGGTGGGGGTCCCAGCCTGGAGCTCTGGTTCTCCAAGTCGGTCAGAGGGTGGACCAAGGTGGGGGTCCCAGCCCGGAGCTCTGGTTCTCCAAGTCGGGCAGAGGGTGGCCCAAGGTGGGGGTCCCAGCCCGGAGCTCTGGTTCTCCAAGTCGGGCAGAGCGTGGCCCAAGGTGGGGGTCCCTGCCCAGAGCCCTGGATCTGTGAGTCGGCCTGGGGCCAAAGAACCCCGGCCTTGCGGAGCCATAGAACCAGGCTGGCCGCCAAAACCTAAGTTAATTTTTGGTTACCAGTGGCTTGGTTCTCTGGTGGCGCGGGGTGGCTGGGACAGTAATGCCCGGGCTTAAGTGTGGGACCCCCGGGTTCGGCCGGTGCGCAGGTGAGGGTGCAGTGGGGTAGCTCTGGTTCTCTGTGTCGGGCAGAGGGTGGACCACGGTGGGGGTCCCTGCCCAGAGCCCTGGATCCCTGAGTCAGCCTGAGGCCGAAGAACCCCGGCCGTACGGAACCAGGGAACCAGGCCGGCCGCCAAAACCTAAGTTAATTTTGGGTTACCAGTGGCCCGGTTCTCTGGTGGCGCGGGGTGGCTGGGACAATAATGCCCGGGCTTAAGTTTGGGACCCCCGGGTTCGGCCGGTGCTCGGGTGAGGGTGGAGGCCTGGGCTGTGGGGTAGCTCTGGTTCTCCGAGTCGGGCAGAGGGTGGACCAAGGTGGGGGTCCCAGCCCGGAGCTCTGGTTCTCCAAGTCGGGCAGAGGGTGGCCCAAGGTGGGGGTCCCAGCCTGGAGCTCTGGTTCTCCAAGTCGGGCAGAGGGTGGCCCAATGTGGGGGTCCCAGCCCGGAGCTCTGGTTCTCCAAGTCGGGCAGAGGAGTGTCCACGAACAGCCTAAAGTGCCACCTAAGTGCCTATTCTCCACTATGTCCACGAACAGCCTAAAGTGCCACCTAAGTGCCTATTCTCCACTATGTCCACGAACAGCCTAAAGTGCCACCTAAGTGCCTATTCTTCATCACGGTGTCCACGAACAGCCTAAAGTGCCACCTCACAGCCTATTCTTCATCACGGTGTCCACGAACAGCCTAAAGTGCCACCTAAGTGCCTATTCTTCATCAATATGTCCACGAACAGCCTAAAGTGCCACCTAAGTGCCTATTCTTCATCACGGTGTCCACGAACAGCCTAAAGTGCCACCTAAGTGCCTATTCTCCACTATGTCCACGAACAGCCTAAAGTGCCACCTAAGTGCCTATTCTCCATCACTATGTCCACGAACAGCCTAAAGTGCCACCTAAGTGCCTATTCTTCATCACGGTGTCCACGAACAGCCTAAAGTGCCACCTAAGTGCCTATTCTCCATCACAGTGTCCACGAACAGCCTAAAGTGCCACCTCACAGCCTATTCTTCATCACAGTGTCCACGAACAGCCTAAAGTGCCACCTCACAGCCTATTCTTCATCACAGTGTCCACGAACAGCCTAAAGTGCCACCTAAGTGCCTATTCTTCATCACGGTGTCCACGAACAGCCTAAAGTGCCACCTAAGTGCCTATTCTCCACTATGTCCACGAACAGCCTAAAGTGCCACCTAAGTGCCTATTCTCAATCACTATGTCCACGAACAGCCTAAAGTGCCACCTAAGTGCCTATTCTCCACTATGTCCACGAACAGCCTAAAGTGCCACCTCACAGCCTATTCTTCATCACAGTGTCCACGAACAGCCTAAAGTGCCACCTAAGTGCCTATTCTTCATCACTATGTCCACGAACAGCCTAAAGTGCCACCTCACAGCTTATTCTTCATCAGTATGTCCACGAACAGCCTAAAGTGCCACCTCACAGCCTATTCTTCATCACAGTGTCCACGAACAGCCTAAAGTGCCACCTCACAGCCTATTCTTCATCACTGTGTCCACGAACAGCCTAAAGTGCCACCTCACAGCCTATTCTTCATCACTGTGTCCACGAACAGCCTAAAGTGCCACCTAAGTGCCTATTCTTCATCAATATGTCCACGAACAGCCTAAAGTGCCACCTAAGTGCCTATTCTTCTTCAATATGTCCACGAACAGCCTAAAGTGCCACCTAAGTGCCTATTCTCCATCACTATGTCCACGAACAGCCTAAAGTGCCACCTCACAGCCTATTCTCCATCACTGTGTCCACGAACAGCCTAAAGTGCCACCTAAGTGCCTATTCTTCATCACTATGTCCACGAACAGCCTAAAGTGCCACCTAAGTGCTTATTCTTCATCACTATGTCCACGAACAGCCTAAAGTGCCACCTAAGTGCCTATTCTCCATCACTATTTCCACGAACAGCCTAAAGTGCCACCTAAGTGCCAATTCTCCATCACTATGTCCACGAACAGCCTAAAGTGCCACCTAAGTGCCTATTCTCCATCACTATGTCCACGAACAGCCTAAAGTGCCACCTCACAGCCTATTCTCCATCACTGTGTCCACGAACAGCCTAAAGTGCCACCTCACAGCCTATTCTTCATCACTGTGTCCACGAACAGCCTAAAGTGCCAGCTCCTGGGCACTTCTGGTTCCGAGATACGGCCACTTCCTGTCCAGCTTTGACCGGGTGTATCTCGAAAACCAAGCCGACTTGGAGGTCCATACTCCTGGGTTGGGTAGGCACCCATGGGCCCCCTATGACCCCAGAATATGGAGCCCAAAGTCGGCTTGGTTCCTGAGTAATGCCCGGTCAAATATGGGACTTTGACCGGGTGTATCTCAAAAACCAAGCCGACTTGGAGGTCCATACTCCGGGGTTGGGTAGGCACCCATGGGCCCCCTATGACCCCAGAGTATGGAGCCCAAAGTCGGCTTGGTTCCTGAGTAATGCCCGGTCAAATATGGGACTTTGACCGGGTGTATCTCGGAAACCAAGCCGACTTGGAGGTCCATACTCTGGGGTTGGGTAGGCACCCATGGGCCCCCCATGACCCCAGAGTATGGAGCCCAAAGTCGGCTTGGTTTCGGAGATACACCCGGTCAAAAACAGCATCCCACCTGTAACTTATTTGACAGGACCCCTATAGGCTTCCCCCTGGACGGTTGAATTTTATGCAAATTATGCATAATTAATGGCTGTAATGTACATCAGTGTGTGGGGCTGTGTCCCCTGAGTGGTGTACAGTAGGTTTTACCTCATAAAAGCACTGTAATTATGAAATATGACCTTTTGATGTACTGGCATCCCACCTGTAACTTAATAAGCTACTCACTGGACTTCACCACATGTGATGAAATCCCCAATTCTTTACAGGGATTCACCCGCTGAAAATTTCTAAGTCAAAAACAGCATCCAACCTGTAACCTATTTGACAGGTCCCCTATAGGCTGTCTGTGGACGGTTGAATTTTATGCAAATTATTTATAATTAATGGCTGTAATGTACATCAGTGTGTGGAGCTGTGTCCCCTGAGTGGTGTACAGTAGGTTTCACCTCATAAATTACAATTTTCAGATAACCAGACCCAAGGTTCCCGAGAATCCACTTTCTCCAACCCAAGGTTCCTGAGGATCCACCCGCTGAAAATTTCTAAGTCAAAAACAGCATCCAACCTGTAACTTATTTGACAGGTCCCCTATAGGCTGTCTGCGGACGGTTGAATTTTTTGCAAATTATGCATAATTTATGGCTGTAATGTACATCAGTGTGTGGGGCTGTGTCCCCTGAGTAGTGTACAGTAGGTTTTACCTCATAAAAGCACTGTAATTATGAAATATGACCTTTTGATGTACTGGCATCCCACCTGTAACTTAATAAGCTACTCACTGGACTTCACCACATGTGATGAAATCCCCAATTCTTTACAGGGATTCACCCGCTGAAAATTTCTAAGTCAAAAACAGCATCCAACCTGTAACTTATTTGACAGGTTCCCTATAGGCTGTCTGTGGACGGTTGAATTTTATGCAAATTATGCATAATTTATGGCTGTAATGTACATCAGTGTGTGGGGGTGTGTCCCCTGAGTGGTGTACAGTAGGTTTTGCCTCATAAAATAACTGTAATTATGAAATATGACCCATTAATGTACTGTCCGGGGGAAGCCTACAGGGGCTCTGTCAAATAAGTTACAGGTGGGCTCCAAACTTTGAACGGCTATAACTCGGGGGCCCGGCCACCTAGCGACACCAAACTCGGGTCAAAGTAAGGTCCCTAGGGGCCCTCTCCAACAGGCCACGGCCCGTGCTTCTAGCGCCCCCACAGGCTGAGATACGGGGGCCAACAGGAAAGGGTGCATTTCAGAAGGAAGGGCCCCAGAGGCTCGGGACTCTGGGGTCTGAGAGGGCCCCTGGGGGACCCTCACCACCCCGAAGGACGACCCGCTGGGACTCGTCCTTTCCGAGATATCGACCGTTTTGTCCAAAAGTCCCTTGTGTATAACCGGGTGTATCTCGGGGACCCAGCCGATTTGGAGCTCCAAACTCCGGGCAGGAGGAGGGCCCTTAGGGCCCCTTCAGACCCCACCGTCTCCAGCTCCTGGGCCCTTCCGGTTCCGAGATACGGCCACTTCCTGTCCAGCTTTGACCGGGTATATCTCGGAAACCAAGCCGACTTGGAGGTCCATACTTCGGGGTTGGGGGGGGTACCCTTGGGGCCCTCATGACCCCAGAGTATGGACCCCCAAGTCGGCTTCTTTCCAGAGATATGGCAACTTCCTGTGTAAATTTGACCGGGTGTATCTTGGGAACGAAAGGTCACAGGGGCTCCAAATTTGACACGGTGGTAGTCCAGGGGCCCCCGGTTCAGGATCCTGGGTTTCAGGGTCCTAGGTGGATGCAAATTTTTTCCCTGAACTCTAGAGACCTGTCCTCCCTGTATGTGGCAGTGTGGACCCTAGGCTACCAGAATGCAAAGTTTGGGGCCCCTGGGACGAACTGGTGAAAATAGGCTCCTAGGTGGACGAATAGGCTGTTCGCGGGATGTGAGGAAGACCACGGTGAAGAGTAGTCACTTAGGTGGCACTTTAGGCACTCTGTGGACGAATTGGTGAAAATAGGCACTTAGGTGGATGTTTAGGCTGTTCGCGGGACGTGAGGAAGACCACGGTGAAGAGTAGTCACTTAGGTGGCACTTTAGGCACTCTGTGGACGAATTGGTGAAAATAGGCACTTAGGTGGATGTTTAGGCTGTTCGGGGGATGTGAGGAAGACCACGGTGAAGAGTAGTCACTTAGGTGGCACTTTAGGCACTCTGTGGACGAATTGGTGAAAATAGGCACTTAGGTGGATGTTTAGGCTGTTCGCGGGATGTGAGGAAGACCACGGTGAAGAGTAGTCACTTAGGTGGCACTTTAGGCACTCTGTGGACTAAATAATGAAGAATAGGCGCCTAGGTGGATGTTTAGGCTGTTCGCGGGACGAGAGGAAGACCACGGTGAAGAGTAGTCACTTAGGTGGCACTTTAGGCACTCTGTGGACTAAATAATGAAGAATAGGCGCCTAGGTGGACGAATAGGCTGTTCGTGGGACGTGAGGAAGACCACGGTGAAGAGTAGTCACTTAGGTGGCACTTTAGGCGGTTCGTGGACGAGGTAGGCTGCTAGGTGGACGAATAGGCACTTTGTGGACGCCATCCTACAACCTATTCGACGCGCGTCAAGTAGGTTGCCCGTTGGACGGCGTGCTGCCGCCTTGCGGCGAAACCCCGAACTGCAGAATTTTACCAAAGGAACCAGTGAAAATTTGGGGGCCCCTAGCGGGGCCCCCGTGGGGTCTGGGGGCGGGGGAGAAAGTCCCTGGGCATCAGGGGGCGGGGGCCGAGGGACCCAGGGCGGCCCCGGGCCCCCCAAAAATCATCTAGGGGGCGGCGCGCAGCGTCCCCGAACTGCCTGCCACGAGCTGTCGAGTAAGTTGCAGGCCGGGCGCAGGGTTCCTAAGGCGAGTGGGGGAATGGATTCCGACATATGTTTTTCTTTACAGGGGGAACAGAATCCGACGGCAAAATAACAGCCGTCGAGATCCGTTCCCCCTGTATTTTTTACACAAGGAGGATCTTCTAATATCTATCAAAGTGCTGTAAATACTTAGGCCCCCATAGCCAAGTGGTCAATTCACTGACATACAGAACTGGTGATTTGTAGGTGACACAAGTTCAAGTCCTGGCTCGTGGACTTTTTTTAATCCCATATTTTCCTATCATAATAAAAGTAAAAAACTCCTAAATATATTTTTATAGACTGGTCCCAGGTAAGCTCCATCCCCACACAAAATAAAATAAGCATTTTTTAGGCATCAACACCTCTCATAATGGCAGTGGGGGAACGGATTCCGACAGATGTTTTTTTTTACAGGGGGAACAGAATCCGACGGCAAAAAAACAGCCGTCGAGATCCGTTCCCCCTGTATTTTTTTACACAAGGAGGATCTTCTAATATCTATCAAAGTGCTGCTATGTCTTAGGCCCCCATAGCCTAGTGGTCAATTCACTGACATATAGAGCTGGTGATTTGTATGTGACACAAGTTCAAGTCCTAGCTCGTGGACATTTTTTAATCCCATATTTTCCTATCATAATAAAAGTAAAAAACTCCTAAATATATTTCTTTAGACTGGTCCCAGGTAAGCTCCATCCCCACACAAAATAAAATAAGCATTTTTTCGGCCACTACATTAACACCTCTCATAATGGCAGTGGGGGAACGGATTCCGACAGATCTTTTTTTTACAGGGGGAACAGAATCCGACGGCAAAAAAACAGCCGTCGAGATCCGTTCCCCCTGTATTTTTTTACACAAGGAGGATCTTCTAATATCTATCAAAGTGCTGCCATTTCATAGGCCCCCATAGCCTAGTGGTCAATTCACTGACATATAGAGCTGGTGATTTTTAGGTGAAACAAGTTCAAGTCCTGGCTCGTGGACTTTTTTTTAATCCCATATTTTCCTATCATAATAAAAGTAAAAAATTCCTAAATATATTTCTATAGACTGGTGCCAGGTAAGCTCCATACCCACACAAAATAAAATATGTATTTTTAAACGCCACTACATCAAAACCTTTCATAATGGGAGTGGGGGAACGGATTCCGACAGATTTTTTTTTACAGGGGGAACAGAATCCGACGGCAAAAAAACAGCCGTCGAGATCCGTTCCCCCTGTAATAAACAGCAAAAACTCCATAAAAATGATCCCTTAAACTGATGCATTTATTTAAACAGCTTTCCTGTAGCTCAAACAGTAGAGCATTGGTACTTTCAATGCTAAGGTCATAGGTTCGATTCCCAGGGAAAGCAGAAACTGATAAGAATACAAAATGTGTACAATGAAATTCAATCTACGTCACTCTGGATTAAAAATCTGCCAAATGCTGAAATGTAAACGATGACAGTTAACCTCAAACCACAAACAAAACACTATCAACCTTTATTCAAGCCACTACATCAACACCTCTAATAATGGGAACGGATTCCGTTTTTTTGCCGTCAGATTCTTTTCGCCCTGTATTTCTTAAACAATGAGGATCTTCTAATATCTATCAAAGTGCTGTAAATTTTTAGGCTCCCACAGCCTAGTGGTCAGTGCACTGACTTCAAGAGCGGATGATTTTTAGGTGACACAAGTTCAAGTCCCGGCTTGTGGACTTTTTTTGATCCCATATTTTCCTATCACAATAAAAGGCAAAAACTCTAAAATATATGTATTTTACACTGGTGCCAGGTAAGCTCCATCCCCACACAAAATAAAATATGCATTTTTTAAGCCACTACATCAACACCTCTCATAATGGGAGTGGGGGAACGGATTCCGACAGCTGTTTTTTTACAGGGGGAACAGAATCCGACGGCAAAAAAACTGCCGTCGAGATCCGTTCCCCCTGTATTTTTTACAAAAAGAGGATCTTCTTATATCTATCAAAGTGCTGCTAAATCTTAGGCCCCCATAGCCTAGTGGTCAATTCACTGACACACAGAACTGGTGATTTGTAGGTGACACAAGTTCAAGTCCTGGCTCGTGGACTTTTTTTAATCCCATATTTTCCTATCATAATAAAAGTAAAAAACTCCTAAATATATTTTTATAGACTGGTCCCAGGTAAGCTCCATCCCCACACAAAATAAAATAAGCATTTTTTAGGCATCAACACCTCTCATAATGGCAGTGGGGGAACGGATTCCGACAGATGTTTTTTTTACAGGGGGAACAGAATCCGACGGCAAAAAAACAGCCGTCGAGATCCGTTCCCCCTGTATTTTATTACACAAAGAGGATCTTCTAATATCTATCAAAGTGCTGCTAAATCTTAGGCCCCCATAGCCTAGTGGTCAATTCACTGACATACAGAACTGGTGATTTGTAGGTGACACAAGTTCAAGTCCTGGCTCGTGGACTTTTTTTAATCACATATTTTCCTATCATAATAAAAGTAAAAAACTCCTAAATATATTTGTATAGACTGGTCCCAGGTAAGCTCCATCCCCACACAAAATTAAATAAGCATTTTTTAGGCATCAACACCTCTCATAATGGCAGTGGGGGAACGGATTCCGACAGATGTTTTTTTTTACAGGGGGAACAGAATCCGACGGCAAAAAAACAGCTGTCGAGATCCGTTCCCCCTGTATTTTTTACACTAGGAGGATCTTCTAATATCTATCAAAGTATTGCTAATCCTTAGGCACCCATAGCCTAGTGGTCAATTCACTGACATATAGAGCTGGTGATTTGTAGGTGACACACGTTCAAGTCCTAGCTCGTGGCCTTTTTTTAATCCCATATTTTCCTATCATAATAAAAGTGAAAAACTCCTAAATATATTTATTTAGACTGGTCCCAGGTAAGTTCCATCCTCACACAAAATAAAATAAGCATTTTTAGGCTACTACATCAACACCTCTCATAATGGGAGTGGAGGAATGGATTCCGACATATGTTTTTTTTTACAGGGGGAACAGAATCCGACGGCAAAAAAACAGCCGTCGAGATCTGTTCCCCCTGTATTTTTTTACACAAGGAGGATCTTCTAATATCTATCAAAGTGCTGCAAATTCATAGGCCCTCATAGCCTAGTGGTCAATTCACTGACATATAAAGCTGGTAATTTTTAGGTGAAACAAGTTCAAGTCCTGGCTCGTGGACTTTTTTTAATCCCATATTTTCCTATCATAATAAAAGTAAAAAACTCCTAAATATATTTCTATAGACTGGTGCCAGGTAAGCTCCATACCCACACAAAATAAAATATGTATTTTTAAACGCCACTACATCACAACCTTTCATAATGGGAGTGGGGGAACGGATTCCGACAGATCTTTTTTTTTACAGGGGGAACAGAATCCGACGGCAAAAAAACAGCCGTCGAGATCCGTTCCCCCTGTATTTTATTACACAAAGAGGATCTTCTAATATCTATCAAAGTGCTGCTAATTCTTAGGCCCCCATAGCCTAGTGGTCAATTAACTGACATGTAGAGCTGGTGATTAGTAGCTGACACAAGTTCAAGTCCTGGCTTGTGGCCTTTTTTTAATCCCATATTTTCCTATCATAATAAAAGTGAAAAACTCCTAAATATATTTATTTAGACTGGTCCCAGGTAAGTTCCATCCTCACACAAAATAAAATAAGCATTTTTAGGCTACTACATCAACACCTCTCATAATGGGAGTGGGGGAATGGATTCCGACATATGTTTTTTTTTACAGGGGGAACAGAATCCGACGGCAAAATAACAGCCGTCGAGATCCGTTCCCCCTGTATTTTTTACACAAGGAGGATCTTCTAATATCTATCAAAGTGCTGTAAATACTTAGGCCCTCATAGCCAAGTGGTCAATTCACTGACATACAGAACTGGTGATTTGTAGGTGACACAAGTTCAAGTCCTGGCTCGTGGACTTTTTTTAATCCCATATTTTCCTATCATAATAAAAGTAAAAAACTCCTAAATATATTTTTATAGACTGGTCCCAGGTAAGCTCCATCCCCACACAAAATAAAATAAGCATTTTTTAGGCATCAACACCTCTCATAATGGCACTGGGGGAACGGATTCCGACAGATGTTTTTTTTTACAGGGGGAACAGAATCCGACGGCAAAAAAACAGCTGTCGAGATCCGTTCCTCCTGTATTTTTTACACTAGGAGGATCTTCTAATATCTATCAAAGTATTGCTAATCCTTAGGCACCCATAGCCTAGTGGTCAATTCACTGACATATAGAGCTGGTGATTTGTAGGTGACACAAGTTCAAGTCCTAGCTCGTGGCCATTTTTTAATCCCATATTTTCCTATCATAATAAAAGTGAAAAACTCCAAAATATATTTATTTAGACTGGTCCCAGGTAAGTTCCATCCTCACACAAAATAAAATAAGCATTTTTAGGCTACTACATCAACACCTCTCATAATGGGAGTGGAGGAATGGATTCCGACATATGTTTTTTTTTACAGGGGGAACAGAATCCGACGGCAAAAAAACAGCCGTCGAGATCCGTTCCCCCTGTATTTTTTTACACAAGGAGGATCTTCTAATATCTATCAAAGTGCTGCAAATTCATAGGCCCCCATAGCCTAGTGGTCAATTCACTGACATATAGAGCTGGTAATTTTTAGGTGAAACAAGTTCAAGTCCTGGCTCGTGGACTTTTTTTAATCCCATATTTTCCTATCATAATAAAAGTAAAAAACTCCTAAATATATTTCTATAGACTGGTGCCAGGTAAGCTCCATACCCACACAAAATAAAATATGTATTTTTAAACGCCACTACATCAAAACCTTTCATAATGGGAGTGGGGGAACGGATTCCGACAGATCTTTTTTTTACAGGGGGAACAGAATCCGACGGCAAAAAAACAGCCGTCGAGATCCGTTCCCCCTGTATTTTATTACACAAAGAGGATCTTCTAATATCTATCAAAGTGCTGCTAAGTCTTAGGCCCCCATAGCCTAGTGGTCAATTCACTGACATATAGAGCTGGTGATTTGTATGTGACACAAGTTCAAGTCCTGGCTCGTGGACTTTTTTTAATCCAATATTTTCCTATCATAATAAAAGTAAAAAACTCCTAAATATATTTTTATAGACTGGTCCCAGGTAAGCTCCATCCCCACACAAAATAAAATAAGCATTTTTTAGGCCGCTACATTAACACCTCTCATAATGGCAGTGGGGGAACGGATTCCGATAGATGTTTTTTTTACAGGGGGAACAGAATCTGACGGCAAAAAGCAGCCGTCGAGATCCTTTCCCCCTGTATTTTTTACACAAGGAGGATCTTCCAATATCTATCAAAGTGTTGCTAATTCTTAGGCCCCTATAGCCTAGTGGTCAATTCACTGACATGTAGAGCTGGTGATTAGTAGCTGACACAAGTTCAAGTCCTGGCTTGTGGCCTTTTTTTAATCCCATATTTTCCTATCATAATAAAAGTGAAAAACTCCTAAATATATTTCTTTAGACTGGTCCCAGGTAAGTTCCATCCTCACACAAAATAAAATAAGCATTTTTAGGCTACTACATCAACACCTCTCATAATGGGAGTGGGGGAATGGATTCCGACATATGTTTTTTTTTACAGGGGGAACAGAATCCGACGGCAAAATAACAGCCGTCGAGATCCGTTCCCCCTGTATTTTTTACACAAGGAGGATCTTCTAATATCTATCAAAGTGCTGTAAATACGTAGGCCCCCATAGCCAAGTGGTCAATTCACTGACATACAGAACTGGTGATTTGTAGGTGACACAAGTTCAAGTCCTGGCTCGTGGACTTTTTTTAATCCCATATTTTCCTATCATAATAAAAGTAAAAAACTCCTAAATATATTTTTATAGACTGGTCCCAGGTAAGCTCCATCCCCACACAAAATAAAATAAGCATTTTTTAGGCATCAACACCTCTCATAATGGCAGTGGGGGAACGGATTCCGACAGATGTTTTTTTTTTACAGGGGGAACAGAATCCGACGGCAAAAAAACAGCTGTCGAGATCCGTTCCCCCTGTATTTTTTACACTAGGAGGATCTTCTAATATCTATCAAAGTATTGCTAATCCTTAGGCACCCATAGCCTAGTGGTCAATTCACTGACATATAGAGCTGGTGATTTGTAGGTGACACAAGTTCAAGTCCTAGCTCGTGGCCTATTTTTAATCCCATATTTTCCTATCATAATAAAAGTGAAAAACTCCTAAATATATTTCTTTAGACTGGTCCCAGGTAAGCTCCATCCCCACACAAAATAAAATAAGCATTTTTTCGGCCACTACATTAACACCTCTCATAATGGCAGTGGGGGAACGGATTCCGATAGATGTTTTTTTTACAGGGGGAACAGAATCCGACGGCAAAAAGCAGCCGTCGAGATCCGTTCCCCCTGTATTTTTTACACAAGGAGGATCTTCCAATATCTATCAAAGTGTTGCTAATTCTTAGGCCCCCATAGCCTAGTGGTCAATTCACTGACATGTAGAGCTGGTGATTAGTAGCTGACACAAGTTCAAGTCCTGGCTTGTGGCCTTTTTTTAATCCCATATTTTCCTATCATAATAAAAGTGAAAAACTCCTAAATATATTTCTTTAGACTGGTCCTAGGTAAGTTCCATCCTCACACAAAATAAAATAAGCATTTTTAGGCTACTACATCAACACCTCTCATAATGGGAGTGGGGGAATGGATTCCGACATATGTTTTTCTTTACAGGGGGAACAGAATCCGACGGCAAAATAACAGCCGTCGAGATCCGTTCCCCCTGTATTTTTTACACAAGGAGGATCTTCTAATATCTATCAAAGTGCTGTAAATACTTAGGCCCCCATAGCCAAGTGGTCAATTCACTGACATACAGAACTGGTGATTTGTAGGTGACACAAGTTCAAGTCCTGGCTCGTGGACTTTTTTTAATCCCATATTTTCCTATCATAATAAAAGTAAAAAACTCCTAAATATATTTTTATAGACTGGTCCCAGGTAAGCTCCATCCCCACACAAAATAAAATAAGCATTTTTTAGGCATCAACACCTCTCATAATGGCAGTGGGGGAACGGATTCCGACAGATGTTTTTTTTTACAGGGGGAACAGAATCCGACGGCAAAAAAACAGCCGTCGAGATCCGTTCCCCCTGTATTTTTTTACACAAGGAGGATCTTCTAATATCTATCAAAGTGCTGCTATGTCTTAGGCCCCCATAGCCTAGTGGTCAATTCACTGACATATAGAGCTGGTGATTTGTATGTGACACAAGTTCAAGTCCTAGCTCGTGGACATTTTTTAATCCCATATTTTCCTATCATAATAAAAGTAAAAAACTCCTAAATATATTTCTTTAGACTGGTCCCAGGTAAGCTCCATCCCCACACAAAATAAAATAAGCATTTTTTCGGCCACTACATTAACACCTCTCATAATGGCAGTGGGGGAACGGATTCCGACAGATCTTTTTTTTACAGGGGGAACAGAATCCGACGGCAAAAAAACAGCCGTCGAGATCCGTTCCCCCTGTATTTTTTTACACAAGGAGGATCTTCTAATATCTATCAAAGTGCTGCCATTTCATAGGCCCCCATAGCCTAGTGGTCAATTCACTGACATATAGAGCTGGTGATTTTTAGGTGAAACAAGTTCAAGTCCTGGCTCGTGGACTTTTTTTTAATCCCATATTTTCCTATCATAATAAAAGTAAAAAATTCCTAAATATATTTCTATAGACTGGTGCCAGGTAAGCTCCATACCCACACAAAATAAAATATGTATTTTTAAACGCCACTACATCAAAACCTTTCATAATGGGAGTGGGGGAACGGATTCCGACAGATTTTTTTTTACAGGGGGAACAGAATCCGACGGCAAAAAAACAGCCGTCGAGATCCGTTCCCCCTGTAATAAACAGCAAAAACTCCATAAAAATGATCCCTTAAACTGATGCATTTATTTAAACAGCTTTCCTGTAGCTCAAACAGTAGAGCATTGGTACTTTCAATGCTAAGGTCATAGGTTCGATTCCCAGGGAAAGCAGAAACTGATAAGAATACAAAATGTGTACAATGAAATTCAATCTACGTCACTCTGGATTAAAAATCTGCCAAATGCTGAAATGTAAACGATGACAGTTAACCTCAAACCACAAACAAAACACTATCAACCTTTATTCAAGCCACTACATCAACACCTCTAATAATGGGAACGGATTCCGTTTTTTTGCCGTCAGATTCTTTTCGCCCTGTATTTCTTAAACAATGAGGATCTTCTAATATCTATCAAAGTGCTGTAAATTTTTAGGCTCCCACAGCCTAGTGGTCAGTGCACTGACTTCAAGAGCGGATGATTTTTAGGTGACACAAGTTCAAGTCCCGGCTTGTGGACTTTTTTTGATCCCATATTTTCCTATCACAATAAAAGGCAAAAACTCTAAAATATATGTATTTTACACTGGTGCCAGGTAAGCTCCATCCCCACACAAAATAAAATATGCATTTTTTAAGCCACTACATCAACACCTCTCATAATGGGAGTGGGGGAACGGATTCCGACAGCTGTTTTTTTACAGGGGGAACAGAATCCGACGGCAAAAAAACTGCCGTCGAGATCCGTTCCCCCTGTATTTTTTACAAAAAGAGGATCTTCTTATATCTATCAAAGTGCTGCTAAATATTATGCCCCCATAACCTAGTGGTCAATTCACTGACATATAGAGCTGGTGATTTGTATGTGACACAAGTTCAAGTCCTGGCTCGTGGACTTTTTTTAATCCAATATTTTCCTATCATAATAAAAGTAAAAAACTCCTAAATATATTTTTATAGACTGGTCCCAGGTAAGCTCCATCCCCACACAAAATAAAATAAGCATTTTTTAGGCATCAACACCTCTCATAATGGCAGTGGGGGAACGGATTCCGACAGATGTTTTTTTTACAGGGGGAACAGAATCCGACGGCAAAAAAACAGCCGTCGAGATCCGTTCCCCCTGTATTTTATTACACAAAGAGGATCTTCTAATATCTATCAAAGTGCTGCTAAATCTTAGGCCCCCATAGCCTAGTGGTCAATTCACTGACACACAGAACTGGTGATTTGTAGGTGACACAAGTTCAAGTCCTGGCTCGTGGACTTTTTTTAATCCCATATTTTCCTATCATAATAAAAGTAAAAAACTCCTAAATATATTTTTATAGACTGGTCCCAGGTAAGCTCCATCCCCACACAAAATAAAATAAGCATTTTTTAGGCATCAACACCTCTCATAATGGCAGTGGGGGAACGGATTCCGACAGATGTTTTTTTTACAGGGGGAACAGAATCCGACGGCAAAAAAACAGCCGTCGAGATCCGTTCCCCCTGTATTTTATTACACAAAGAGGATCTTCTAATATCTATCAAAGTGCTGCTAAATCTTAGGCCCCCATAGCCTAGTGGTCAATTCACTGACATACAGAACTGGTGATTTGTAGGTGACACAAGTTCAAGTCCTGGCTCGTGGACTTTTTTTAATCACATATTTTCCTATCATAATAAAAGTAAAAAACTCCTAAATATATTTGTATAGACTGGTCCCAGGTAAGCTCCATCCCCACACAAAATAAAATAAGCATTTTTTAGGCATCAACACCTCTCATAATGGCAGTGGGGGAACGGATTCCGACAGATGTTTTTTTTTACAGGGGGAACAGAATCCGACGGCAAAAAAACAGCTGTCGAGATCCGTTCCCCCTGTATTTTTTACACTAGGAGGATCTTCTAATATCTATCAAAGTATTGCTAATCCTTAGGCACCCATAGCCTAGTGGTCAATTCACTGACATATAGAGCTGGTGATTTGTAGGTGACACAAGTTCAAGTCCTAGCTCGTGGCCTTTTTTTAATCCCATATTTTCCTATCATAATAAAAGTGAAAAACTCCTAAATATATTTATTTAGACTGGTCCCAGGTAAGTTCCATCCTCACACAAAATAAAATAAGCATTTTTAGGCTACTACATCAACACCTCTCATAATGGGAGTGGAGGAATGGATTCCGACATATGTTTTTTTTTACAGGGGGAACAGAATCCGACGGCAAAAAAACAGCCGTCGAGATCTGTTCCCCCTGTATTTTTTTACACAAGGAGGATCTTCTAATATCTATCAAAGTGCTGCAAATTCATAGGCCCTCATAGCCTAGTGGTCAATTCACTGACATATAAAGCTGGTAATTTTTAGGTGAAACAAGTTCAAGTCCTGGCTCGTGGACTTTTTTTAATCCCATATTTTCCTATCATAATAAAAGTAAAAAACTCCTAAATATATTTCTATAGACTGGTGCCAGGTAAGCTCCATACCCACACAAAATAAAATATGTATTTTTAAACGCCACTACATCACAACCTTTCATAATGGGAGTGGGGGAACGGATTCCGACAGATCTTTTTTTTTACAGGGGGAACAGAATCCGACGGCAAAAAAACAGCCGTCGAGATCCGTTCCCCCTGTATTTTATTACACAAAGAGGATCTTCTAATATCTATCAAAGTGCTGCTAATTCTTAGGCCCCCATAGCCTAGTGGTCAATTAACTGACATGTAGAGCTGGTGATTAGTAGCTGACACAAGTTCAAGTCCTGGCTTGTGGCCTTTTTTTAATCCCATATTTTCCTATCATAATAAAAGTGAAAAACTCCTAAATATATTTATTTAGACTGGTCCCAGGTAAGTTCCATCCTCACACAAAATAAAATAAGCATTTTTAGGCTACTACATCAACACCTCTCATAATGGGAGTGGGGGAATGGATTCCGACATATGTTTTTTTTTACAGGGGGAACAGAATCCGACGGCAAAATAACAGCCGTCGAGATCCGTTCCCCCTGTATTTTTTACACAAGGAGGATCTTCTAATATCTATCAAAGTGCTGTAAATACTTAGGCCCTCATAGCCAAGTGGTCAATTCACTGACATACAGAACTGGTGATTTGTAGGTGACACAAGTTCAAGTCCTGGCTCGTGGACTTTTTTTAATCCCATATTTTCCTATCATAATAAAAGTAAAAAACTCCTAAATATATTTTTATAGACTGGTCCCAGGTAAGCTCCATCCCCACACAAAATAAAATAAGCATTTTTTAGGCATCAACACCTCTCATAATGGCACTGGGGGAACGGATTCCGACAGATGTTTTTTTTTACAGGGGGAACAGAATCCGACGGCAAAAAAACAGCTGTCGAGATCCGTTCCTCCTGTATTTTTTACACTAGGAGGATCTTCTAATATCTATCAAAGTATTGCTAATCCTTAGGCACCCATAGCCTAGTGGTCAATTCACTGACATATAGAGCTGGTGATTTGTAGGTGACACAAGTTCAAGTCCTAGCTCGTGGCCTTTTTTTAATCCCATATTTTCCTATCATAATAAAAGTGAAAAACTCCTAAATATATTTATTTAGACTGGTCCCAGGTAAGTTCCATCCTCACACAAAATAAAATAAGCATTTTTAGGCTACTACATCAACACCTCTCATAATGGGAGTGGAGGAATGGATTCCGACATATGTTTTTTTTTACAGGGGGAACAGAATCCGACGGCAAAAAAACAGCCGTCGAGATCCGTTCCCCCTGTATTTTTTTACACAAGGAGGATCTTCTAATATCTATCAAAGTGCTGCAAATTCATAGGCCCCCATAGCATAGTGGTCAATTCACTGACATATAGAGCTGGTAATTTTTAGGTGAAACAAGTTCAAGTCCTGGCTCGTGGACTTTTTTTAATCCCATATTTTCCTATCATAATAAAAGTAAAAAACTCCTAAATATATTTCTATAGACTGGTGCCAGGTAAGCTCCATACCCACACAAAATAAAATATGTATTTTTAAACGCCACTACATCAAAACCTTTCATAATGGGAGTGGGGGAACGGATTCCGACAGATCTTTTTTTTACAGGGGGAACAGAATCCGACGGCAAAAAAACAGCCGTCGAGATCCGTTCCCCCTGTATTTTATTACACAAAGAGGATCTTCTAATATCTATCAAAGTGCTGCTAAGTCTTAGGCCCCCATAGCCTAGTGGTCAATTCACTGACATATAGAGCTGGTGATTTGTATGTGACACAAGTTCAAGTCCTGGCTCGTGGACTTTTTTTAATCCAATATTTTCCTATCATAATAAAAGTAAAAAACTCCTAAATATATTTTTATAGACTGGTCCCAGGTAAGCTCCATCCCCACACAAAATAAAATAAGCATTTTTTAGGCCGCTACATTAACACCTCTCATAATGGCAGTGGGGGAACGGATTCCGATAGATGTTTTTTTTACAGGGGGAACAGAATCTGACGGCAAAAAGCAGCCGTCGAGATCCTTTCCCCCTGTATTTTTTACACAAGGAGGATCTTCCAATATCTATCAAAGTGTTGCTAATTCTTAGGCCCCCATAGCCTAGTGGTCAATTCACTGACATGTAGAGCTGGTGATTAGTAGCTGACACAAGTTCAAGTCCTGGCTTGTGGCCTTTTTTTAATCCCATATTTTCCTATCATAATAAAAGTGAAAAACTCCTAAATATATTTCTTTAGACTGGTCCCAGGTAAGTTCCATCCTCACACAAAATAAAATAAGCATTTTTAGGCTACTACATCAACACCTCTCATAATGGGAGTGGGGGAATGGATTCCGACATATGTTTTTTTTTACAGGGGGAACAGAATCCGACGGCAAAATAACAGCCGTCGAGATCCGTTCCCCCTGTATTTTTTACACAAGGAGGATCTTCTAATATCTATCAAAGTGCTGTAAATACGTAGGCCCCCATAGCCAAGTGGTCAATTCACTGACATACAGAACTGGTGATTTGTAGGTGACACAAGTTCAAGTCCTGGCTCGTGGACTTTTTTTAATCCCATATTTTCCTATCATAATAAAAGTAAAAAACTCCTAAATATATTTTTATAGACTGGTCCCAGGTAAGCTCCATCCCCACACAAAATAAAATAAGCATTTTTTAGGCATCAACACCTCTCATAATGGCAGTGGGGGAACGGATTCCGACAGATGTTTTTTTTTTACAGGGGGAACAGAATCCGACGGCAAAAAAACAGCTGTCGAGATCCGTTCCCCCTGTATTTTTTACACTAGGAGGATCTTCTAATATCTATCAAAGTATTGCTAATCCTTAGGCACCCATAGCCTAGTGGTCAATTCACTGACATATAGAGCTGGTGATTTGTAGGTGACACAAGTTCAAGTCCTAGCTCGTGGCCTATTTTTAATCCCATATTTTCCTATCATAATAAAAGTGAAAAACTCCTAAATATATTTCTTTAGACTGGTCCCAGGTAAGCTCCATCCCCACACAAAATAAAATAAGCATTTTTTCGGCCACTACATTAACACCTCTCATAATGGCAGTGGGGAAACGGATTCCGACAGATCTTTTTTTTACAGGGGGAACAGAATCCGACGGCAAAAAAACAGCCGTCGAGATCCGTTCCCCCTGTATTTTTTTACACAAGGAGGATCTTCTAATATCTATCAAAGTGCTGCCATTTCATAGGCCCCCATAGCCTAGTGGTCAATTCACTGACATATAGAGCTGGTGATTTTTAGGTGAAACAAGTTCAAGTCCTGGCTCGTGGACTTTTTTTTAATCCCATATTTTCCTATCATAATAAAAGTAAAAAATTCCTAAATATATTTCTATAGACTGGTGCCAGGTAAGCTCCATACCCACACAAAATAAAATATGTATTTTTAAACGCCACTACATCAAAACCTTTCATAATGGGAGTGGGGGAACGGATTCCGACAGATTTTTTTTTACAGGGGGAACAGAATCCGACGGCAAAAAAACAGCCGTCGAGATCCGTTCCCCCTGTATTTTTTTACACAAAGAGGATCTTCTAATATCTATCAAAGTGCTGCTAAATCTTAGGCCCCCATAGCCTAGTGGTCAATTCACTGACATATAGAGCTGGTGATTTGTATGTGACACAAGTTCAAGTCCTGGCTCGTGGACTTTTTTTAATCCAATATTTTCCTATCATAATAAAAGTAAAAAACTCCTAAATATATTTTTATAGACTGGTCCCAGGTAAGCTCCATCCCCACACAAAATAAAGTAAGCATTTTTTAGGCCGCTACATTAACACCTCTCATAATGGCAGTGGGGGAACGGATTCCGATAGATGTTTTTTTTACAGGGGGAACAGAATCCGACGGCAAAAAGCAGCCGTCGAGATCCGTTCCCCCTGTATTTTTTACACAAGGAGGATCTTCCAATATCTATCAAAGTGTTGCTAATTCTTAGGCCCCCATAGCCTAGTGGTCAATTCACTGACATGTAGAGCTGGTGATTAGTAGCTGACACAAGTTCAAGTCCTGGCTTGTGGCCTTTTTTTAATCCCATATTTTCCTATCATAATAAAAGTGAAAAACTCCTAAATATATTTCTTTAGACTGGTCCCAGGTAAGTTCCATCCTCACACAAAATAAAATAAGCATTTTTAGGCTACTACATCAACACCTCTCATAATGGGAGTGGGGGAATGGATTCCGACATATGTTTTTTTTTACAGGGGGAACAGAATCCGACGGCAAAATAACAGCCTTCGAGATCCGTTCCCCCTGTATTTTTTACACAAGGAGGATCTTCTAATATCTATCAAAGTGCTGTAAATACTTAGGCCCCCATAGCCAAGTGGTCAATTCACTGACATACAGAACTGGTGATTTGTAGGTGACACAAGTTCAAGTCCTGGCTCGTGGACTTTTTTTAATCCCATATTTTCCTATCATAATAAAAGTAAAAAACTCCTAAATATATTTTTATAGACTGGTCCCAGGTAAGCTCCATCCCCACACAAAATAAAATAAGCATTTTTTAGGCATCAACACCTCTCATAATGGCAGTGGGGGAACGGATTCCGACAGATGTTTTTTTTTACAGGGGGAACAGAATCCGACGGCAAAAAAACAGCTGTCGAGATCCGTTCCCCCTGTATTTTTTACACTAGGAGGATCTTCTAATATCTATCAAAGTATTGATAATCCTTAGGCACCCATAGCCTAGTGGTCAATTCACTGACATATAGAGCTGGTGATTTGTAGGAGACACAAGTTCAAGTCCTAGCTCGTGGCCTTTTTTTAATCCCATATTTTCCTATCATAATAAAAGTGAAAAACTCCTAAATATATTTATTTAGACTGGTCCCAGGTAAGTTCCATCCTCACACAAAATAAAATAAGCATTTTTAGGCTACTACATCAACACCTCTCATAATGGGAGTGGAGGAATGGATTCCGACATATGTTTTTTTTTACAGGGGGAACAGAATCCGACGGCAAAAAAACAGCCGTCGAGATCCGTTCCCCCTGTATTTTTTTACACAAGGAGGATCTTCTAATATCTATCAAAGTGCTGCAAATTCATAGGCCCCCATAGCCTAGTGGTCAATTCACTGACATATAGAGCTGGTAATTTTTAGGTGAAACAAGTTCAAGTCCTGGCTCGTGGACTTTTTTTAATCCCATATTTTCCTATCATAATAAAAGTAAAAAACTCCTAAATATATTTCTATAGACTGGTGCCAGGTAAGCTCCATACCCACACAAAATAAAATATGTATTTTTAAACGCCACTACATCACAACCTTTCATAATGGGAGTGGGGGAACGGATTCCGACAGATCTTTTTTTTTACAGGGGGAACAGAATCCGACGGCAAAAAAACAGCCGTCGAGATCCGTTCCCCCTGTATTTTATTACACAAAGAGGATCTTCTAATATCTATCAAAGTGCTGCTAATTCTTAGGCCCCCATAGCCTAGTGGTCAATTCACTGACATGTAGAGCTGGTGATTAGTAGCTGACACAAGTTCAAGTCCTGGCTTGTGGCCTTTTTTTAATCCCATATTTTCCTATCATAATAAAAGTGAAAAACTCCTAAATATATTTATTTAGACTGGTCCCAGGTAAGTTCCATCCTCACACAAAATAAAATAAGCATTTTTAGGCTACTACATCAACACCTCTCATAATGGGAGTGGGGGAATGGATTCCGACATATGTTTTTTTTTACAGGGGGAACAGAATCCGACGGCAAAAAAACAGCCGTCGAGATCCGTTCCCCCTGTATTTTATTACACAAAGAGGATCTTCTAATATCTATCAAAGTGCTGCTAAATCTTAGGCCCCCATAGCCTAGTGGTCAATTCACTGACATACAGAACTGGTGATTTGTAGGTGACACAAGTTCAAGTCCTGGCTCGTGGACTTTTTTTAATCACATATTTTCCTATCATAATAAAAGTAAAAAACTCCTAAATATATTTGTATAGACTGGTCCCAGGTAAGCTCCATCCCCACACAAAATAAAATAAGCATTTTTTAGGCATCAACACCTCTCATAATGGCAGTGGGGGAACGGATTCCGACAGATGTTTTTTTTTACAGGGGGAACAGAATCCGACGGCAAAAAAACAGCTGTCGAGATCCGTTCCCCCTGTATTTTTTACACTAGGAGGATCTTCTAATATCTATCAAAGTATTGCTAATCCTTAGGCACCCATAGCCTAGTGGTCAATTCACTGACATATAGAGCTGGTGATTTGTAGGTGACACAAGTTCAAGTCCTAGCTCGTGGCCTTTTTTTAATCCCATATTTTCCTATCATAATAAAAGTGAAAAACTCCTAAATATATTTATTTAGACTGGTCCCAGGTAAGTTCCATCCTCACACAAAATAAAATAAGCATTTTTAGGCTACTACATCAACACCTCTCATAATGGGAGTGGAGGAATGGATTCCGACATATGTTTTTTTTTACAGGGGGAACAGAATCCGACGGCAAAAAAACAGCCGTCGAGATCTGTTCCCCCTGTATTTTTTTACACAAGGAGGATCTTCTAATATCTATCAAAGTGCTGCAAATTCATAGGCCCTCATAGCCTAGTGGTCAATTCACTGACATATAAAGCTGGTAATTTTTAGGTGAAACAAGTTCAAGTCCTGGCTCGTGGACTTTTTTTAATCCCATATTTTCCTATCATAATAAAAGTAAAAAACTCCTAAATATATTTCTATAGACTGGTGCCAGGTAAGCTCCATACCCACACAAAATAAAATATGTATTTTTAAACGCCACTACATCACAACCTTTCATAATGGGAGTGGGGGAACGGATTCCGACAGATCTTTTTTTTTACAGGGGGAACAGAATCCGACGGCAAAAAAACAGCCGTCGAGATCCGTTCCCCCTGTATTTTATTACACAAAGAGGATCTTCTAATATCTATCAAAGTGCTGCTAATTCTTAGGCCCCCATAGCCTAGTGGTCAATTAACTGACATGTAGAGCTGGTGATTAGTAGCTGACACAAGTTCAAGTCCTGGCTTGTGGCCTTTTTTTAATCCCATATTTTCCTATCATAATAAAAGTGAAAAACTCCTAAATATATTTATTTAGACTGGTCCCAGGTAAGTTCCATCCTCACACAAAATAAAATAAGCATTTTTAGGCTACTACATCAACACCTCTCATAATGGGAGTGGGGGAATGGATTCCGACATATGTTTTTTTTTACAGGGGGAACAGAATCCGACGGCAAAATAACAGCCGTCGAGATCCGTTCCCCCTGTATTTTTTACACAAGGAGGATCTTCTAATATCTATCAAAGTGCTGTAAATACTTAGGCCCTCATAGCCAAGTGGTCAATTCACTGACATACAGAACTGGTGATTTGTAGGTGACACAAGTTCAAGTCCTGGCTCGTGGACTTTTTTTAATCCCATATTTTCCTATCATAATAAAAGTAAAAAACTCCTAAATATATTTTTATAGACTGGTCCCAGGTAAGCTCCATCCCCACACAAAATAAAATAAGCATTTTTTAGGCATCAACACCTCTCATAATGGCACTGGGGGAACGGATTCCGACAGATGTTTTTTTTTACAGGGGGAACAGAATCCGACGGCAAAAAAACAGCTGTCGAGATCCGTTCCTCCTGTATTTTTTACACTAGGAGGATCTTCTAATATCTATCAAAGTATTGCTAATCCTTAGGCACCCATAGCCTAGTGGTCAATTCACTGACATATAGAGCTGGTGATTTGTAGGTGACACAAGTTCAAGTCCTAGCTCGTGGCCTTTTTTTAATCCCATATTTTCCTATCATAATAAAAGTGAAAAACTCCTAAATATATTTATTTAGACTGGTCCCAGGTAAGTTCCATCCTCACACAAAATAAAATAAGCATTTTTAGGCTACTACATCAACACCTCTCATAATGGGAGTGGAGGAATGGATTCCGACATATGTTTTTTTTTACAGGGGAAACAGAATCCGACGGCAAAAAAACAGCCGTCGAGATCCGTTCCCCCTGTATTTTTTTACACAAGGAGGATCTTCTAATATCTATCAAAGTGCTGCAAATTCATAGGCCCCCATAGCATAGTGGTCAATTCACTGACATATAGAGCTGGTAATTTTTAGGTGAAACAAGTTCAAGTCCTGGCTCGTGGACTTTTTTTAATCCCATATTTTCCTATCATAATAAAAGTAAAAAACTCCTAAATATATTTCTATAGACTGGTGCCAGGTAAGCTCCATACCCACACAAAATAAAATATGTATTTTTAAACGCCACTACATCAAAACCTTTCATAATGGGAGTGGGGGAACGGATTCCGACAGATCTTTTTTTTACAGGGGGAACAGAATCCGACGGCAAAAAAACAGCCGTCGAGATCCGTTCCCCCTGTATTTTATTACACAAAGAGGATCTTCTAATATCTATCAAAGTGCTGCTAAGTCTTAGGCCCCCATAGCCTAGTGGTCAATTCACTGACATATAGAGCTGGTGATTTGTATGTGACACAAGTTCAAGTCCTGGCTCGTGGACTTTTTTTAATCCAATATTTTCCTATCATAATAAAAGTAAAAAACTCCTAAATATATTTTTATAGACTGGTCCCAGGTAAGCTCCATCCCCACACAAAATAAAATAAGCATTTTTTAGGCCGCTACATTAACACCTCTCATAATGGCAGTGGGGGAACGGATTCCGATAGATGTTTTTTTTACAGGGGGAACAGAATCTGACGGCAAAAAGCAGCCGTCGAGATCCTTTCCCCCTGTATTTTTTACACAAGGAGGATCTTCCAATATCTATCAAAGTGTTGCTAATTCTTAGGCCCCCATAGCCTAGTGGTCAATTCACTGACATGTAGAGCTGGTGATTAGTAGCTGACACAAGTTCAAGTCCTGGCTTGTGGCCTTTTTTTAATCCCATATTTTCCTATCATAATAAAAGTGAAAAACTCCTAAATATATTTCTTTAGACTGGTCCCAGGTAAGTTCCATCCTCACACAAAATAAAATAAGCATTTTTAGGCTACTACATCAACACCTCTCATAATGGGAGTGGGGGAATGGATTCCGACATATGTTTTTTTTTACAGGGGGAACAGAATCCGACGGCAAAATAACAGCCGTCGAGATCCGTTCCCCCTGTATTTTTTACACAAGGAGGATCTTCTAATATCTATCAAAGTGCTGTAAATACGTAGGCCCCCATAGCCAAGTGGTCAATTCACTGACATACAGAACTGGTGATTTGTAGGTGACACAAGTTCAAGTCCTGGCTCGTGGACTTTTTTTAATCCCATATTTTCCTATCATAATAAAAGTAAAAAACTCCTAAATATATTTTTATAGACTGGTCCCAGGTAAGCTCCATCCCCACACAAAATAAAATAAGCATTTTTTAGGCATCAACACCTCTCATAATGGCAGTGGGGGAACGGATTCCGACAGATGTTTTTTTTTTACAGGGGGAACAGAATCCGACGGCAAAAAAACAGCTGTCGAGATCCGTTCCCCCTGTATTTTTTACACTAGGAGGATCTTCTAATATCTATCAAAGTATTGCTAATCCTTAGGCACCCATAGCCTAGTGGTCAATTCACTGACATATAGAGCTGGTGATTTGTAGGTGACACAAGTTCAAGTCCTAGCTCGTGGCCTATTTTTAATCCCATATTTTCCTATCATAATAAAAGTGAAAAACTCCTAAATATATTTCTTTAGACTGGTCCCAGGTAAGCTCCATCCCCACACAAAATAAAATAAGCATTTTTTCGGCCACTACATTAACACCTCTCATAATGGCAGTGGGGAAACGGATTCCGACAGATCTTTTTTTTACAGGGGGAACAGAATCCGACGGCAAAAAAACAGCCGTCGAGATCCGTTCCCCCTGTATTTTTTTACACAAGGAGGATCTTCTAATATCTATCAAAGTGCTGCCATTTCATAGGCCCCCATAGCCTAGTGGTCAATTCACTGACATATAGAGCTGGTGATTTTTAGGTGAAACAAGTTCAAGTCCTGGCTCGTGGACTTTTTTTTAATCCCATATTTTCCTATCATAATAAAAGTAAAAAATTCCTAAATATATTTCTATAGACTGGTGCCAGGTAAGCTCCATACCCACACAAAATAAAATATGTATTTTTAAACGCCACTACATCAAAACCTTTCATAATGGGAGTGGGGGAACGGATTCCGACAGATTTTTTTTTACAGGGGGAACAGAATCCGACGGCAAAAAAACAGCCGTCGAGATCCGTTCCCCCTGTATTTTTTTACACAAAGAGGATCTTCTAATATCTATCAAAGTGCTGCTAAATCTTAGGCCCCCATAGCCTAGTGGTCAATTCACTGACATATAGAGCTGGTGATTTGTATGTGACACAAGTTCAAGTCCTGGCTCGTGGACTTTTTTTAATCCAATATTTTCCTATCATAATAAAAGTAAAAAACTCCTAAATATATTTTTATAGACTGGTCCCAGGTAAGCTCCATCCCCACACAAAATAAAGTAAGCATTTTTTAGGCCGCTACATTAACACCTCTCATAATGGCAGTGGGGGAACGGATTCCGATAGATGTTTTTTTTACAGGGGGAACAGAATCCGACGGCAAAAAGCAGCCGTCGAGATCCGTTCCCCCTGTATTTTTTACACAAGGAGGATCTTCCAATATCTATCAAAGTGTTGCTAATTCTTAGGCCCCCATAGCCTAGTGGTCAATTCACTGACATGTAGAGCTGGTGATTAGTAGCTGACACAAGTTCAAGTCCTGGCTTGTGGCCTTTTTTTAATCCCATATTTTCCTATCATAATAAAAGTGAAAAACTCCTAAATATATTTCTTTAGACTGGTCCCAGGTAAGTTCCATCCTCACACAAAATAAAATAAGCATTTTTAGGCTACTACATCAACACCTCTCATAATGGGAGTGGGGGAATGGATTCCGACATATGTTTTTTTTTACAGGGGGAACAGAATCCGACGGCAAAATAACAGCCTTCGAGATCCGTTCCCCCTGTATTTTTTACACAAGGAGGATCTTCTAATATCTATCAAAGTGCTGTAAATACTTAGGCCCCCATAGCCAAGTGGTCAATTCACTGACATACAGAACTGGTGATTTGTAGGTGACACAAGTTCAAGTCCTGGCTCGTGGACTTTTTTTAATCCCATATTTTCCTATCATAATAAAAGTAAAAAACTCCTAAATATATTTTTATAGACTGGTCCCAGGTAAGCTCCATCCCCACACAAAATAAAATAAGCATTTTTTAGGCATCAACACCTCTCATAATGGCAGTGGGGGAACGGATTCCGACAGATGTTTTTTTTTACAGGGGGAACAGAATCCGACGGCAAAAAAACAGCTGTCGAGATCCGTTCCCCCTGTATTTTTTACACTAGGAGGATCTTCTAATATCTATCAAAGTATTGATAATCCTTAGGCACCCATAGCCTAGTGGTCAATTCACTGACATATAGAGCTGGTGATTTGTAGGAGACACAAGTTCAAGTCCTAGCTCGTGGCCTTTTTTTAATCCCATATTTTCCTATCATAATAAAAGTGAAAAACTCCTAAATATATTTATTTAGACTGGTCCCAGGTAAGTTCCATCCTCACACAAAATAAAATAAGCATTTTTAGGCTACTACATCAACACCTCTCATAATGGGAGTGGAGGAATGGATTCCGACATATGTTTTTTTTTACAGGGGGAACAGAATCCGACGGCAAAAAAACAGCCGTCGAGATCCGTTCCCCCTGTATTTTTTTACACAAGGAGGATCTTCTAATATCTATCAAAGTGCTGCAAATTCATAGGCCCCCATAGCCTAGTGGTCAATTCACTGACATATAGAGCTGGTAATTTTTAGGTGAAACAAGTTCAAGTCCTGGCTCGTGGACTTTTTTTAATCCCATATTTTCCTATCATAATAAAAGTAAAAAACTCCTAAATATATTTCTATAGACTGGTGCCAGGTAAGCTCCATACCCACACAAAATAAAATATGTATTTTTAAACGCCACTACATCACAACCTTTCATAATGGGAGTGGGGGAACGGATTCCGACAGATCTTTTTTTTTACAGGGGGAACAGAATCCGACGGCAAAAAAACAGCCGTCGAGATCCGTTCCCCCTGTATTTTATTACACAAAGAGGATCTTCTAATATCTATCAAAGTGCTGCTAATTCTTAGGCCCCCATAGCCTAGTGGTCAATTCACTGACATGTAGAGCTGGTGATTAGTAGCTGACACAAGTTCAAGTCCTGGCTTGTGGCCTTTTTTTAATCCCATATTTTCCTATCATAATAAAAGTGAAAAACTCCTAAATATATTTATTTAGACTGGTCCCAGGTAAGTTCCATCCTCACACAAAATAAAATAAGCATTTTTAGGCTACTACATCAACACCTCTCATAATGGGAGTGGGGGAATGGATTCCGACATATGTTTTTTTTTACAGGGGGAACAGAATCCGACGGCAAAATAACAGCCGTCGAGATCCGTTCCCCCTGTATTTTTTACACAAGGAGGATCTTCTAATATCTATCAAAGTGCTGTAAATACTTAGGCCCTCATAGCCAAGTGGTCAATTCACTGACATACAGAACTGGTGATTTGTAGGTGACACAAGTTCAAGTCCTGGCTCGTGGACTTTTTTTAATCCCATATTTTCCTATCATAATAAAAGTAAAAAACTCCTAAATATATTTTTATAGACTGGTCCCAGGTAAGCTCCATCCCCACACAAAATAAAATAAGCATTTTTTAGGCATCAACACCTCTCATAATGGCACTGGGGGAACGGATTCCGACAGATGTTTTTTTTTACAGGGGGAACAGAATCCGACGGCAAAAAAACAGCTGTCGAGATCCGTTCCTCCTGTATTTTTTACACTAGGAGGATCTTCTAATATCTATCAAAGTATTGCTAATCCTTAGGCACCCATAGCCTAGTGGTCAATTCACTGACATATAGAGCTGGTGATTTGTAGGTGACACAAGTTCAAGTCCTAGCTCGTGGCCTTTTTTTAATCCCATATTTTCCTATCATAATAAAAGTGAAAAACTCCTAAATATATTTATTTAGACTGGTCCCAGGTAAGTTCCATCCTCACACAAAATAAAATAAGCATTTTTAGGCTACTACATCAACACCTCTCATAATGGGAGTGGAGGAATGGATTCCGACATATGTTTTTTTTTACAGGGGGAACAGAATCCGACGGCAAAAAAACAGCCGTCGAGATCCGTTCCCCCTGTATTTTTTTACACAAGGAGGATCTTCTAATATCTATCAAAGTGCTGCAAATTCATAGGCCCCCATAGCCTAGTGGTCAATTCACTGACATATAGAGCTGGTAATTTTTAGGTGAAACAAGTTCAAGTCCTGGCTCGTGGACTTTTTTTAATCCCATATTTTCCTATCATAATAAAAGTAAAAAACTCCTAAATATATTTCTATAGACTGGTGCCAGGTAAGCTCCATACCCACACAAAATAAAATATGTATTTTTAAACGCCACTACATCAAAACCTTTCATAATGGGAGTGGGGGAACGGATTCCGACAGATCTTTTTTTTACAGGGGGAACAGAATCCGACGGCAAAAAAACAGCCGTCGAGATCCGTTCCCCCTGTATTTTATTACACAAAGAGGATCTTCTAATATCTATCAAAGTGCTGCTAAGTCTTAGGCCCCCATAGCCTAGTGGTCAATTCACTGACATATAGAGCTGGTGATTTGTATGTGACACAAGTTCAAGTCCTGGCTCGTGGACTTTTTTTAATCCAATATTTTCCTATCATAATAAAAGTAAAAAACTCCTAAATATATTTTTATAGACTGGTCCCAGGTAAGCTCCATCCCCACACAAAATAAAATAAGCATTTTTTAGGCCGCTACATTAACACCTCTCATAATGGCAGTGGGGGAACGGATTCCGATAGATGTTTTTTTTACAGGGGGAACAGAATCTGACGGCAAAAAGCAGCCGTCGAGATCCTTTCCCCCTGTATTTTTTACACAAGGAGGATCTTCCAATATCTATCAAAGTGTTGCTAATTCTTAGGCCCCCATAGCCTAGTGGTCAATTCACTGACATGTAGAGCTGGTGATTAGTAGCTGACACAAGTTCAAGTCCTGGCTTGTGGCCTTTTTTTAATCCCATATTTTCCTATCATAATAAAAGTGAAAAACTCCTAAATATATTTCTTTAGACTGGTCCCAGGTAAGTTCCATCCTCACACAAAATAAAATAAGCATTTTTAGGCTACTACATCAACACCTCTCATAATGGGAGTGGGGGAATGGATTCCGACATATGTTTTTTTTTACAGGGGGAACAGAATCCGACGGCAAAATAACAGCCGTCGAGATCCGTTCCCCCTGTATTTTTTACACAAGGAGGATCTTCTAATATCTATCAAAGTGCTGTAAATGCTTAGGCCCCCATAGCCAAGTGGTCAATTCACTGACATACAGAACTGGTGATTTGTAGGTGACACAAGTTCAAGTCCTGGCTCGTGGACTTTTTTTAATCCCATATTTTCCTATCATAATAAAAGTAAAAAACTCCTAAATATATTTTTATAGACTGGTCCCAGGTAAGCTCCATCCCCACACAAAATAAAATAAGCATTTTTTAGGCATCAACACCTCTCATAATGGCAGTGGGGGAACGGATTCCGACAGATGTTTTTTTTTTACAGGGGGAACAGAATCCGACGGCAAAAAAACAGCTGTCGAGATCCGTTCCCCCTGTATTTTTTACACTAGGAGGATCTTCTAATATCTATCAAAGTATTGCTAATCCTTAGGCACCCATAGCCTAGTGGTCAATTCACTGACATATAGAGCTGGTGATTTGTAGGTGACACAAGTTCAAGTCCTAGCTCGTGGCCTATTTTTAATCCCATATTTTCCTATCATAATAAAAGTGAAAAACTCCTAAATATATTTCTTTAGACTGGTCCCAGGTAAGCTCCATCCCCACACAAAATAAAATAAGCATTTTTTCGGCCACTACATTAACACCTCTCATAATGGCAGTGGGGGAACGGATTCCAACAGATCTTTTTTTTACAGGGGGAACAGAATCCGACGGCAAAAAAACAGCCGTCGAGATCCGTTCCCCCTGTATTTTTTTACACAAGGAGGATCTTCTAATATCTATCAAAGTGCTGCCATTTCATAGGCCCCCATAGCCTAGTGGTCAATTCACTGACATATAGAGCTGGTGATTTTTAGGTGAAACAAGTTCAAGTCCTGGCTCGTGGACTTTTTTTTAATCCCATATTTTCCTATCATAATAAAAGTAAAAAATTCCTAAATATATTTCTATAGACTGGTGCCAGGTAAGCTCCATACCCACACAAAATAAAATATGTATTTTTAAACGCCACTACATCAAAACCTTTCATAATGGGAGTGGGGGAACGGATTCCGACAGATTTTTTTTTACAGGGGGAACAGAATCCGACGGCAAAAAAACAGCCGTCGAGATCCGTTCCCCCTGTATTTTTTTACACAAAGAGGATCTTCTAATATCTATCAAAGTGCTGCTAAATCTTAGGCCCCCATAGCCTAGTGGTCAATTCACTGACATATAGAGCTGGTGATTTGTATGTGACACAAGTTCAAGTCCTGGCTCGTGGACTTTTTTTAATCCAATATTTTCCTATCATAATAAAAGTAAAAAACTCCTAAATATATTTTTATAGACTGGTCCCAGGTAAGCTCCATCCCCACACAAAATAAAATAAGCATTTTTTAGGCCGCTACATTAACACCTCTCATAATGGCAGTGGGGGAACGGATTCCGATAGATGTTTTTTTTACAGGGGGAACAGAATCCGACGGCAAAAAGCAGCCGTCGAGATCCGTTCCCCCTGTATTTTTTACACAAGGAGGATCTTCCAATATCTATCAAAGTGTTGCTAATTCTTAGGCCCCCATAGCCTAGTGGTCAATTCACTGACATGTAGAGCTGGTGATTAGTAGCTGACACAAGTTCAAGTCCTGGCTTGTGGCCTTTTTTTAATCCCATATTTTCCTATCATAATAAAAGTGAAAAACTCCTAAATATATTTCTTTAGACTGGTCCTAGGTAAGTTCCATCCTCACACAAAATAAAATAAGCATTTTTAGGCTACTACATCAACACCTCTCATAATGGGAGTGGGGGAATGGATTCCGACATATGTTTTTCTTTACAGGGGGAACAGAATCCGACGGCAAAATAACAGCCGTCGAGATCCGTTCCCCCTGTATTTTTTACACAAGGAGGATCTTCTAATATCTATCAAAGTGCTGTAAATACTTAGGCCCCCATAGCCAAGTGGTCAATTCACTGACATACAGAACTGGTGATTTGTAGGTGACACAAGTTCAAGTCCTGGCTCGTGGACTTTTTTTAATCCCATATTTTCCTATCATAATAAAAGTAAAAAACTCCTAAATATATTTTTATAGACTGGTCCCAGGTAAGCTCCATCCCCACACAAAATAAAATAAGCATTTTTTAGGCATCAACACCTCTCATAATGGCAGTGGGGGAACGGATTCCGACAGATGTTTTTTTTTTACAGGGGGAACAGAATCCGACGGCAAAAAAACAGCCGTCGAGATCCGTTCCCCCTGTATTTTTTTACACAAGGAGGATCTTCTAATATCTATCAAAGTGCTGCTATGTCTTAGGCCCCCATAGCCTAGTGGTCAATTCACTGACATATAGAGCTGGTGATTTGTATGTGACACAAGTTCAAGTCCTAGCTCGTGGACATTTTTTAATCCCATATTTTCCTATCATAATAAAAGTAAAAAACTCCTAAATATATTTCTTTAGACTGGTCCCAGGTAAGCTCCATCCCCACACAAAATAAAATAAGCATTTTTTCGGCCACTACATTAACACCTCTCATAATGGCAGTGGGGGAACGGATTCCGACAGATCTTTTTTTTACAGGGGGAACAGAATCCGACGGCAAAAAAACAGCCGTCGAGATCCGTTCCCCCTGTATTTTTTTACACAAGGAGGATCTTCTAATATCTATCAAAGTGCTGCCATTTCATAGGCCCCCATAGCCTAGTGGTCAATTCACTGATATATAGAGCTGGTGATTTTTAGGTGAAACAAGTTCAAGTCCTGGCTCGTGGACTTTTTTTTAATCCCATATTTTCCTATCATAATAAAAGTAAAAAATTCCTAAATATATTTCTATAGACTGGTGCCAGGTAAGCTCCATACCCACACAAAATAAAATATGTATTTTTAAACGCCACTACATCAAAACCTTTCATAATGGGAGTGGGGGAACGGATTCCGACAGATTTTTTTTTACAGGGGGAACAGAATCCGACGGCAAAAAAACAGCCGTCGAGATCCGTTCCCCCTGTATTTTTTTACACAAGGAGGATCTTCTAATATCTATCAAAGTGCTGCCATTTCATAGGCCCCCATAGCCTAGTGGTCAATTCACTGACATATAGAGCTGGTGATTTTTAGGTGAAACAAGTTCAAGTCCTGGCTCGTGGACTTTTTTTTAATCCCATATTTTCCTATCATAATAAAAGTAAAAAATTCCTAAATATATTTCTATAGACTGGTGCCAGGTAAGCTCCATACCCACACAAAATAAAATATGTATTTTTAAACGCCACTACATCAAAACCTTTCATAATGGGAGTGGGGGAACGGATTCCGACAGATTTTTTTTTACAGGGGGAACAGAATCCGACGGCAAAAAAACAGCCGTCGAGATCCGTTCCCCCTGTAATAAACAGCAAAAACTCCATAAAAATGATCCCTTAAACTGATGCATTTATTTAAACAGCTTTCCTGTAGCTCAAACAGTAGAGCATTGGTACTTGCAATGCTAAGGTCATAGGTTCGATTCCCAGGGAAAGCAGAAACTGATAAGAATACAAAATGTGTACAATGAAATTCAATCTACGTCACTCTGGATTAAAAATCTGCCAGATGCTGAAATGTAAACGATGACAGTTAACCTCAAACCACAAACAAAACACTATCAACCTTTATTCAAGCCACTACATCAACACCTCTAATAATGGGAACGGATTCCGTTTTTTTGCCGTCAGATTCTTTTCGCCCTGTTTTTCTTAAACAATGAGGATCTTCTAATATCTATCAAAGTGCTGTAAATTTTTAGGCTCCCACAGCCTAGTGGTCAGTGCACTGACTTCAAGAGCGGATGATTTTTAGGTGACACAAGTTCAAGTCCCGGCTTGTGGACTTTTTTTGATCCCATATTTTCCTATCACAATAAAAGGCAAAAACTCTAAAATATATGTATTTTACACTGGTGCCAGGTAAGCTCCATCCCCACACAAAATAAAATATGCATTTTTTAAGCCACTACATCAACACCTCTCATAATGGGAGTGGGGGAACGGATTCCGACAGCTGTTTTTTTACAGGGGGAACAGAATCCGACGACAAAAAAACTGCCGTCGAGATCCGTTCCCCCTGTATTTTTTACAAAAAGAGGATCTTCTTATATCTATCAAAATGCTGCTAAATATTATGCCCCCATAACCTAGTGGTCAATTCACTGACATATAGAGCTGGTGATTTGTATGTGACACAAGTTCAAGTCCTGGCTCGTGGACTTTTTTTAATCCAATATTTTCCTATCATAATAAAAGTAAAAAACTCCTAAATATATTTTTATAGACTGGTCCCAGGTAAGCTCCATCCCCACACAAAATAAAATAAGCATTTTTTAGGCATCAACACCTCTCATAATGGCAGTGGGGGAACGGATTCCGACAGATGTTTTTTTTACAGGGGGAACAGAATCCGACGGCAAAAAAACAGCCGTCGAGATCCGTTCCCCCTGTATTTTATTACACAAAGAGGATCTTCTAATATCTATCAAAGTGCTGCTAAATCTTAGGCCCCCATAGCCTAGTGGTCAATTCACTGACATACAGAACTGGTGATTTGTAGGTGACACAAGTTCAAGTCCTTGCTCGTGGACTTTTTTTAATCCCATATTTTCCTATCATAATAAAAGTAAAAAACTCCTAAATATATTTTTATAGACTGGTCCCAGGTAAGCTCCATCCCCACACAAAATAAAATAAGCATTTTTTAGGCATCAACACCTCTCATAATGGCAGTGGGGGAACGGATTCCGACAGATGTTTTTTTTTACAGGGGGAACAGAATCCGACGGCAAAAAAACAGCTGTCGAGATCCGTACCCCCTGTATTTTTTACACTAGGAGGATCTTCTAATATCTATCAAAGTATTGCTAATCCTTAGGCACCCATAGCCTAGTGGTCAATTCACTGACATATAGAGCTGGTGATTTGTAGGTGACACAAGTTCAAGTCCTAGCTCGTGGCCTTTTTTTAATCCCATATTTTCCTATCATAATAAAAGTGAAAAACTCCTAAATATATTTATTTAGACTGGTCCCAGGTAAGTTCCATCCTCACACAAAATAAAATAAGCATTTTTAGGCTACTACATCAACACCTCTCATAATGGGAGTGGAGGAATGGATTCCGACATATGTTTTTTTTTACAGGGGGAACAGAATCCGACGGCAAAAAAACAGCCGTCGAGATCCGTTCCCCCTGTATTTTTTTACACAAGGAGGATCTTCTAATATCTATCAAAGTGCTGCAAATTCATAGGCCCTCATAGCCTAGTGGTCAATTCACTGACATATAAAGCTGGTAATTTTTAGGTGAAACAAGTTCAAGTCCTGGCTCGTGGACTTTTTTTAATCCCATATTTTCCTATCATAATAAAAGTAAAAAACTCCTAAATATATTTCTATAGACTGGTGCCAGGTAAGCTCCATACCCACACAAAATAAAATATGTATTTTTAAACGCCACTACATCAAAACCTTTCATAATGGGAGTGGGGGAACGGATTCCGACAGATCTTTTTTTTACAGGGGGAACAGAATCCGACGGCAAAAAAACAGCCGTCGAGATCCGTTCCCCCTGTATTTTATTACACAAAGAGGATCTTCTAATATCTATCAAAGTGCTGCTAAGTCTTAGGCCCCCATAGCCTAGTGGTCAATTCACTGACATATAGAGCTGGTGATTTGTATGTGACACAAGTTCATGTCCTAGCTCGTGGACTTTTTTTAATCCCATATTTTCCTATCATAATAAAAGTAAAAAACTCCTAAATATATTTCTTTAGACTGGTCCCAGGTAAGCTCCATCCCCACACAAAATAAAATAAGCATTTTTTAGGCCACTACATTAACACCTCTCATAATGGCAGTGGGGGAACGGATTCCGACAGATCTTTTTTTTTACAAGGGGAACAGAATCCGACGGCAAAAAAACAGCCGTCGAGATCCGTTCCCCCTGTATTTTTTTACACAAGGAGGATCTTCTAATATCTATCAAAGTGCTGCCATTTCATAGGCCCCCATAGCCTAGTGGTCAATTCACTGACATATAGAGCTGGTGATTTGTATGTGACACAAGTTCAAGTCCTGGCTTGTGTACTTTTTTTAATCCAATATTTTCCTATCATAATAAAAGTAAAAAACTCCTAAATATATTTGTATAGACTGGTCCCAGGTAAGCTCCATACCCACACAAAATAAAATAAGCATTTTTTAGGCATCAACACCTCTCATAATGGCAGTGGGGGAACGGATTCCGACAGATGTTTTTTTTACAGGGGGAACAGAATCCGACGGCAAAAAAACAGCCGTCGAGATCCGTTCCCCCTGTATTTTATTACACAAAGAGGATCTTCTAATATCTATCAAAGTGCTGCTAAATCTTAGGCCCCCATAGCCTAGTGGTCAATTCACTGACATATAGAGCTGGTGATTTGTATGTGACACAAGTTCAAGTCCTGGCTCGTGGACTTTTTTTAATCCAATATTTTCCTATCATAATAAAAGTAAAAAACTCCTAAATATATTTTTATAGACTGGTCCCAGGTAAGCTCCATCCCCACACAAAATAAAATAAGCATTTTTTAGGCCGCTACATTAACACCTCTCATAATGGCAGTGGGGGAACGGATTCCGATAGATGTTTTTTTTACAGGGGGAACAGAATCCGACGGCAAAAAGCAGCCGTCGAGATCCGTTCCCCCTGTATTTTTTACACAAGGAGGATCTTCCAATATCTATCAAAGTGTTGCTAATTCTTAGGCCCCCATAGCCTAGTGGTCAATTCACTGACATGTAGAGCTGGTGATTAGTAGCTGACACAAGTTCAAGTCCTGGCTTGTGGCCTTTTTTTAATCCCATATTTTCCTATCATAATAAAAGTGAAAAACTCCTAAATATATTTCTTTAGACTGGTCCTAGGTAAGTTCCATCCTCACACAAAATAAAATAAGCATTTTTAGGCTACTACATCAACACCTCTCATAATGGGAGTGGGGGAATGGATTCCGACATATGTTTTTCTTTACAGGGGGAACAGAATCCGACGGCAAAATAACAGCCGTCGAGATCCGTTCCCCCTGTATTTTTTACACAAGGAGGATCTTCTAATATCTATCAAAGTGCTGTAAATACTTAGGCCCCCATAGCCAAGTGGTCAATTCACTGACATACAGAACTGGTGATTTGTAGGTGACACAAGTTCAAGTCCTGGCTCGTGGACTTTTTTTAATCCCATATTTTCCTATCATAATAAAAGTAAAAAACTCCTAAATATATTTTTATAGACTGGTCCCAGGTAAGCTCCATCCCCACACAAAATAAAATAAGCATTTTTTAGGCATCAACACCTCTCATAATGGCAGTGGGGGAACGGATTCCGACAGATGTTTTTTTTTTACAGGGGGAACAGAATCCGACGGCAAAAAAACAGCCGTCGAGATCCGTTCCCCCTGTATTTTTTTACACAAGGAGGATCTTCTAATATCTATCAAAGTGCTGCTATGTCTTAGGCCCCCATAGCCTAGTGGTCAATTCACTGACATATAGAGCTGGTGATTTGTATGTGACACAAGTTCAAGTCCTAGCTCGTGGACATTTTTTAATCCCATATTTTCCTATCATAATAAAAGTAAAAAACTCCTAAATATATTTCTTTAGACTGGTCCCAGGTAAGCTCCATCCCCACACAAAATAAAATAAGCATTTTTTCGGCCACTACATTAACACCTCTCATAATGGCAGTGGGGGAACGGATTCCGACAGATCTTTTTTTTACAGGGGGAACAGAATCCGACGGCAAAAAAACAGCCGTCGAGATCCGTTCCCCCTGTATTTTTTTACACAAGGAGGATCTTCTAATATCTATCAAAGTGCTGCCATTTCATAGGCCCCCATAGCCTAGTGGTCAATTCACTGACATATAGAGCTGGTGATTTTTAGGTGAAACAAGTTCAAGTCCTGGCTCGTGGACTTTTTTTTAATCCCATATTTTCCTATCATAATAAAAGTAAAAAATTCCTAAATATATTTCTATAGACTGGTGCCAGGTAAGCTCCATACCCACACAAAATAAAATATGTATTTTTAAACGCCACTACATCAAAACCTTTCATAATGGGAGTGGGGGAACGGATTCCGACAGATTTTTTTTTACAGGGGGAACAGAATCCGACGGCAAAAAAACAGCCGTCGAGATCCGTTCCCCCTGTATTTTTTTACACAAGGAGGATCTTCTAATATCTATCAAAGTGCTGCCATTTCATAGGCCCCCATAGCCTAGTGGTCAATTCACTGACATATAGAGCTGGTGATTTTTAGGTGAAACAAGTTCAAGTCCTGGCTCGTGGACTTTTTTTTAATCCCATATTTTCCTATCATAATAAAAGTAAAAAATTCCTAAATATATTTCTATAGACTGGTGCCAGGTAAGCTCCATACCCACACAAAATAAAATATGTATTTTTAAACGCCACTACATCAAAACCTTTCATAATGGGAGTGGGGGAACGGATTCCGACAGATTTTTTTTTACAGGGGGAACAGAATCCGACGGCAAAAAAACAGCCGTCGAGATCCGTTCCCCCTGTAATAAACAGCAAAAACTCCATAAAAATGATCCCTTAAACTGATGCATTTATTTAAACAGCTTTCCTGTAGCTCAAACAGTAGAGCATTGGTACTTGCAATGCTAAGGTCATAGGTTCGATTCCCAGGGAAAGCAGAAACTGATAAGAATACAAAATGTGTACAATGAAATTCAATCTACGTCACTCTGGATTAAAAATCTGCCAGATGCTGAAATGTAAACGATGACAGTTAACCTCAAACCACAAACAAAACACTATCAACCTTTATTCAAGCCACTACATCAACACCTCTAATAATGGGAACGGATTCCGTTTTTTTGCCGTCAGATTCTTTTCGCCCTGTTTTTCTTAAACAATGAGGATCTTCTAATATCTATCAAAGTGCTGTAAATTTTTAGGCTCCCACAGCCTAGTGGTCAGTGCACTGACTTCAAGAGCGGATGATTTTTAGGTGACACAAGTTCAAGTCCCGGCTTGTGGACTTTTTTTGATCCCATATTTTCCTATCACAATAAAAGGCAAAAACTCTAAAATATATGTATTTTACACTGGTGCCAGGTAAGCTCCATCCCCACACAAAATAAAATATGCATTTTTTAAGCCACTACATCAACACCTCTCATAATGGGAGTGGGGGAACGGATTCCGACAGCTGTTTTTTTACAGGGGGAACAGAATCCGACGACAAAAAAACTGCCGTCGAGATCCGTTCCCCCTGTATTTTTTACAAAAAGAGGATCTTCTTATATCTATCAAAATGCTGCTAAATATTATGCCCCCATAACCTAGTGGTCAATTCACTGACATATAGAGCTGGTGATTTGTATGTGACACAAGTTCAAGTCCTGGCTCGTGGACTTTTTTTAATCCAATATTTTCCTATCATAATAAAAGTAAAAAACTCCTAAATATATTTTTATAGACTGGTCCCAGGTAAGCTCCATCCCCACACAAAATAAAATAAGCATTTTTTAGGCATCAACACCTCTCATAATGGCAGTGGGGGAACGGATTCCGACAGATGTTTTTTTTACAGGGGGAACAGAATCCGACGGCAAAAAAACAGCCGTCGAGATCCGTTCCCCCTGTATTTTATTACACAAAGAGGATCTTCTAATATCTATCAAAGTGCTGCTAAATCTTAGGCCCCCATAGCCTAGTGGTCAATTCACTGACATACAGAACTGGTGATTTGTAGGTGACACAAGTTCAAGTCCTTGCTCGTGGACTTTTTTTAATCCCATATTTTCCTATCATAATAAAAGTAAAAAACTCCTAAATATATTTTTATAGACTGGTCCCAGGTAAGCTCCATCCCCACACAAAATAAAATAAGCATTTTTTAGGCATCAACACCTCTCATAATGGCAGTGGGGGAACGGATTCCGACAGATGTTTTTTTTTACAGGGGGAACAGAATCCGACGGCAAAAAAACAGCTGTCGAGATCCGTACCCCCTGTATTTTTTACACTAGGAGGATCTTCTAATATCTATCAAAGTATTGCTAATCCTTAGGCACCCATAGCCTAGTGGTCAATTCACTGACATATAGAGCTGGTGATTTGTAGGTGACACAAGTTCAAGTCCTAGCTCGTGGCCTTTTTTTAATCCCATATTTTCCTATCATAATAAAAGTGAAAAACTCCTAAATATATTTATTTAGACTGGTCCCAGGTAAGTTCCATCCTCACACAAAATAAAATAAGCATTTTTAGGCTACTACATCAACACCTCTCATAATGGGAGTGGAGGAATGGATTCCGACATATGTTTTTTTTTACAGGGGGAACAGAATCCGACGGCAAAAAAACAGCCGTCGAGATCCGTTCCCCCTGTATTTTTTTACACAAGGAGGATCTTCTAATATCTATCAAAGTGCTGCAAATTCATAGGCCCTCATAGCCTAGTGGTCAATTCACTGACATATAAAGCTGGTAATTTTTAGGTGAAACAAGTTCAAGTCCTGGCTCGTGGACTTTTTTTAATCCCATATTTTCCTATCATAATAAAAGTAAAAAACTCCTAAATATATTTCTATAGACTGGTGCCAGGTAAGCTCCATACCCACACAAAATAAAATATGTATTTTTAAACGCCACTACATCAAAACCTTTCATAATGGGAGTGGGGGAACGGATTCCGACAGATCTTTTTTTTACAGGGGGAACAGAATCCGACGGCAAAAAAACAGCCGTTGAGATCCGTTCCCCCTGTATTTTATTACACAAAGAGGATCTTCTAATATCTATCAAAGTGCTGCTAAGTCTTAGGCCCCCATAGCCTAGTGGTCAATTCACTGACATATAGAGCTGGTGATTTGTATGTGACACAAGTTCATGTCCTAGCTCGTGGACTTTTTTTAATCCCATATTTTCCTATCATAATAAAAGTAAAAAACTCCTAAATATATTTCTTTAGACTGGTCCCAGGTAAGCTCCATCCCCACACAAAATAAAATAAGCATTTTTTAGGCCACTACATTAACACCTCTCATAATGGCAGTGGGGGAACGGATTCCGACAGATCTTTTTTTTTACAAGGGGAACAGAATCCGACGGCAAAAAAACAGCCGTCGAGATCCGTTCCCCCTGTATTTTTTTACACAAGGAGGATCTTCTAATATCTATCAAAGTGCTGCCATTTCATAGGCCCCCATAGCCTAGTGGTCAATTCACTGACATATAGAGCTGGTGATTTGTATGTGACACAAGTTCAAGTCCTGGCTTGTGTACTTTTTTTAATCCAATATTTTCCTATCATAATAAAAGTAAAAAACTCCTAAATATATTTGTATAGACTGGTCCCAGGTAAGCTCCATACCCACACAAAATAAAATAAGCATTTTTTAGGCATCAACACCTCTCATAATGGCAGTGGGGGAACGGATTCCGACAGATGTTTTTTTTACAGGGGGAACAGAATCCGACGGCAAAAAAACAGCCGTCGAGATCCGTTCCCCCTGTATTTTATTACACAAAGAGGATCTTCTAATATCTATCAAAGTGCTGCAAATTCATAGGCCCCCATAGCCTAGTGGTCAATTCACTGACATATAGAGCTGGCAATTTTTAGGTGAAACAAGTTCAAGTCCTGGCTCGTGGACTTTTTTTAATCCCATATTTTCCTATCATAATAAAAGTAAAAAACTCCTAAATATATTTCTATAGACTGGTGCCAGGTAAGCTCCATACCCACACAAAATAAAATATGTATTTTTAAACGCCACTACATCAAAACCTTTCATAATGGGAGTGGGGGAACGGATTCCGACAGATCTTTTTTTTACAGGGGGAACAGAATCCGACGGCAAAAAAACAGCCGTCGAGATCCGTTCCCCCTGTATTTTTTACACAAGGAGGATCTTCTAATATCTATCAAAGTGCTGTAAATACTTAGGCCCCCATAGCCAAGTGGTCAATTCACTGACATACAGAACTGGTGATTTGTAGGTGACACAAGTTCAAGTCCTGGCTCGTGGACTTTTTTTAATCCCATATTTTCCTATCATAATAAAAGTAAAAAACTCCTAAATATATTTGTATAGACTGGTCCCAGGTAAGCTCCATCCCCACACAAAATAAAATAAGCATTTTTTAGGCATCAACACCTCTCATAATGGCAGTGGGGGAACGGATTCCGACAGATGTTTTTTTTACAGGGGGAACAGAATCCGACGGCAAAAAAACAGCCGTCGAGATCCGTTCCCCCTGTATTTTATTACACAAAGAGGATCTTCTAATATCTATCAAAGTGCTGCTAAATCTTAGGCCCCCATAGCCTAGTGGTCAATTCCCTGACATACAGAACTGGTGATTTGTAGGTGACACAAGTTCAAGTCCTGGCTCGTGGACATTTTTTAATCCCATATTTTCCTATCATAATAAAAGTAAAAAACTCCTAAATATATTTTTATAGACTGGTCCCAGGTAAGCTCCATCCCCACACAAAATAAAATAAGCATTTTTTAGGCATCAACACCTCTCATAATGGCAGTGGGGGAACGGATTCCGACAGATGTTTTTTTTTACAGGGGGAACAGAATCCGACGGCAAAAAAACAGCTGTCGAGATCCGTTCCCCCTGTATTTTTTACACTAGGAGGATCTTCTAATATCTATCAAAGTATTGCTAATCTTTAGGCACCCATAGCCTAGTGGTCAATTCACTGACATATAGAGCTGGTGATATGTAGGTGACACAAGTTCAAGTCCTAGCTCGTGGCCTTTTTTTAATCCCATATTTTCCTATCATAATAAAAGTGAAAAACTCCTAAATATATTTATTTAGACTGGTCCCAGGTAAGTTCCATCCTCACACAAAATAAAATAAGCATTTTTAGGCTACTACATCAACACCTCTCATAATGGGAGTGGAGGAATGGATTCCGACATATGTTTTTTTTTACAGGGGGAACAGAATCCGACGGCAAAAAAACAGCCGTCGAGATCCGTTCCCCCTGTATTTTTTTACACAAGGAGGATCTTCTAATATCTATCAAAGTGCTGCAAATTCATAGGCCCCCATAGCCTAGTGGTCAATTCACTGACATATAGAGCTGGTAATTTTTAGGTGAAACAAGTTCAAGTCCTGGCTCGTGGACTTTTTTTAATCCCATATTTTCCTATCATAATAAAAGTAAAAAACTCCTAAATATATTTCTATAGACTGGTGCCAGGTAAGCTCCATACCCACACAAAATAAAATATGTATTTTTAAACGCCACTACATCAAAACCTTTCATAATGGGAGTGGGGGAACGGATTCCGACAGATCTTTTTTTTACAGGGGGAACAGAATCCGACGGCAAAAAAACAGCCGTCGAGATCCGTTCCCCCTGTATTTTATTACACAAAGAGGATCTTCTAATATCTATCAAAGTGCTGCTAAGTCTTAGGCCCCCATAGCCTAGTGGTCAATTCACTGACATATAGAGCTGGTGATTTGTATGTGACACAAGTTCATGTCCTAGCTCGTGGACTTTTTTTAATCCCATATTTTCCTATCATAATAAAAGTAAAAAACTCCTAAATATATTTCTTTAGACTGGTCCCAGGTAAGCTCCATCCCCACACAAAATAAAATAAGCATTTTTTAGGCCACTACATTAACACCTCTCATAATGGCAGTGGGGGAACGGATTCCGACAGATCTTTTTTTTTACAGGGGGAACAGAATCCGACGGCAAAAAAACAGCCGTCGAGATCCGTTCCCCCTGTATTTTTTTACACAAGGAGGATCTTCTAATATCTATCAAAGTGCTGCCATTTCATAGGCCCCTATAGCCTAGTGGTCAATTCACTGACATATAGAGCTGGTGATTTGTATGTGACACAAGTTCAAGTCCTGGCTCGTGTACTTTTTTTAATCCAATATTTTCCTATCATAATAAAAGTAAAAAACTCCTAAATATATTTGTATAGACTGGTCCCAGGTAAGCTCCATCCCCACACAAAATAAAATAAGCATTTTTTAGGCATCAACACCTCTCATAATGGCAGTGGGGGAACGGATTCCGACAGATGTTTTTTTTACAGGGGGAACAGAATCCGACGGCAAAAAAACAGCCGTCGAGATCCGTTCCCCCTGTATTTTATTACACAAAGAGGATCTTCTAATATCTATCAAAGTGCTGCAAATTCATAGGCCCCCATAGCCTAGTGGTCAATTCACTGACATATAGAGCTGGTAATTTTTAGGTGAAACAAGTTCAAGTCCTGGCTCGTGGACTTTTTTTAATCCCATATTTTCCTATCATAATAAAAGTAAAAAACTCCTAAATATATTTCTATAGACTGGTGCCAGGTAAGCTCCATACCCACACAAAATAAAATATGTATTTTTAAACGCCACTACATCAAAACCTTTCATAATGGGAGTGGGGGAACGGATTCCGACAGATCTTTTTTTTACAGGGGGAACAGAATCCGACGGCAAAAAAACAGCCGTCGAGATCCGTTCCCCCTGTATTTTTTACACAAGGAGGATCTTCTAATATCTATCAAAGTGCTGTAAATACTTAGGCCCCCATAGCCAAGTGGTCAATTCACTGACATACAGAACTGGTGATTTGTAGGTGACACAAGTTCAAGTCCTGGCTCGTGGACTTTTTTTAATCCCATATTTTCCTATCATAATAAAAGTAAAAAACTCCTAAATATATTTGTATAGACTGGTCCCAGGTAAGCTCCATCCCCACACAAAATAAAATAAGCATTTTTTAGGCATCAACACCTCTCATAATGGCAGTGGGGGAACGGATTCCGACAGATGTTTTTTTTACAGGGGGAACAGAATCCGACGGCAAAAAAACAGCCGTCGAGATCCGTTCCCCCTGTATTTTATTACACAAAGAGGATCTTCTAATATCTATCAAAGTGCTGCTAAATCTTAGGCCCCCATAGCCTAGTGGTCAATTCACTGACATACAGAACTGGTGATTTGTAGGTGACACAAGTTCAAGTCCTGGCTCGTGGACATTTTTTAATCCCATATTTTCCTATCATAATAAAAGTAAAAAACTCCTAAATATATTTTTATAGACTGGTCCCAGGTAAGCTCCATCCCCACACAAAATAAAATAAGCATTTTTTAGGCATCAACACCTCTCATAATGGCAGTGGGGGAATGGATTCCGACAGATGTTTTTTTTTACAGGGGGAACAGAATCCGACGGCAAAAAAACAGCTGTCGAGATCCGTTCCCCCTGTATTTTTTACACTAGGAGGATCTTCTAATATCTATCAAAGTATTGCTAATCTTTAGGCACCCATAGCCTAGTGGTCAATTCACTGACATATAGAGCTGGTGATATGTAGGTGACACAAGTTCAAGTCCTAGCTCGTGGCCTTTTTTTAATCCCATATTTTCCTATCATAATAAAAGTGAAAAACTCCTAAATATATTTATTTAGACTGGTCCCAGGTAAGTTCCATCCTCACACAAAATAAAATAAGCATTTTTAGGCTACTACATCAACACCTCTCATAATGGGAGTGGAGGAATGGATTCCGACATATGTTTTTTTTTACAGGGGGAACAGAATCCGACGGCAAAAAAACAGCCGTCGAGATCCGTTCCCCCTGTATTTTTTTACACAAGGAGGATCTTCTAATATCTATCAAAGTGCTGCAAATTCATAGGCCCCCATAGCCTAGTGGTCAATTCACTGACATATAGAGCTGGTAATTTTTAGGTGAAACAAGTTCAAGTCCTGGCTCGTGGACTTTTTTTAATCCCATATTTTCCTATCATAATAAAAGTAAAAAACTCCTAAATATATTTCTATAGACTGGTGCCAGGTAAGCTCCATACCCACACAAAATAAAATATGTATTTTTAAACGCCACTACATCAAAACCTTTCATAATGGGAGTGGGGGAACGGATTCCGACAGATCTTTTTTTTACAGGGGGAACAGAATCCGACGGCAAAAAAACAGCCGTCGAGATCCGTTCCCCCTGTATTTTATTACACAAAGAGGATCTTCTAATATCTATCAAAGTGCTGCTAAGTCTTAGGCCCCCATAGCCTAGTGGTCAATTCACTGACATATAGAGCTGGTGATTTGTATGTGACACAAGTTCAAGTCCTAGCTCGTGGACTTTTTTTAATCCCATATTTTCCTATCATAATAAAAGTAAAAAACTCCTAAATATATTTCTTTAGACTGGTCCCAGGTAAGCTCCATCCCCACACAAAATAAAATAAGCATTTTTTAGGCCACTACATTAACACCTCTCATAATGGCAGTGGGGGAACGGATTCCGACAGATCTTTTTTTTTACAGGGGGAACAGAATCCGACGGCAAAAAAACAGCCGTCGAGATCCGTTCCCCCTGTATTTATTTACACAAGGAGGATCTTCTAATATCTATCAAAGTGCTGCCATTTCATAGGCCCCCATAGCCTAGTGGTCAATTCACTGACATATAGAGCTGGTGATTTTTAGGTGAAACAAGTTCAAGTCCTGGCTCGTGGACTTTTTTTTAATCCCATATTTTCCTATCATAATAAAAGTAAAAAATTCCTAAATATATTTCTATAGACTGGTGCCAGGTAAGCTCCATACCCACACAAAATAAAATATGTATTTTTAAACGCCACTACATCAAAACCTTTCATAATGGGAGTGGGGGAACGGATTCCGACAGATCTTTTTTTTACAGGGGGAACAGAATCCGACGGCAAAAAAACAGCCGTCGAGATCCGTTCCCCCTGTAATAAACAGCAAAAACTCCATAAAAATGATCCCTTAAACTGATGCATTTATTTAAACAGCTTTCCTGTAGCTCAAACAGTAGAGCATTGGTACTTGCAATGCTAAGGTCATAGGTTCGATTCCCAGGGAAAGCAGAAACTGATAAGAATACAAAATGTGTACAATGAAATTCAATCTACGTCACTCTGGATTAAAAATCTGCCAAATGCTGAAATGTAAACGATGACAGTTAACCTCAAACCACAAACAAAACACTATCAACCTTTATTCAAGCCACTACATCAACACCTCTAATAATGGGAACGGATTCCGTTTTTTTGCCGTCAGATTCTTTTCGCCCTGTATTTCTTAAACAATGAGGATCTTCTAATATCTATCAAAGTGCTGTAAATTTTTAGGCTCCCACAGCCTAGTGGTCAGTGCACTGACTTCAAGAGCGGATGATTTTTAGGTGACACAAGTTCAAGTCCCGGCTTGTGGACTTTTTTTGATCCCATATTTTCCTATCACAATAAAAGGCAAAAACTCTAAAATATATGTATTTTACACTGGTGCCAGGTAAGCTCCATCCCCACACAAAATAAAATATGCATTTTTTAAGCCACTACATCAACACCTCTCATAATGGGAGTGGGGGAACGGATTCCGACAGCTGTTTTTTTACAGGGGGAACAGAATCCGACGGCAAAAAAACTGCCGTCGAGATCCGTTCCCCCTGTATTTTTTACAAAAAGAGGATCTTCTTATATCTATCAAAGTGCTGCTAAATATTATGCCCCCATAACCTAGTGGTCAATTCACTGACATATAGAGCTGGTGATTTGTATGTGACACAAGTTCAAGTCCTGGCTCGTGGACTTTTTTTAATCCAATATTTTCCTATCATAATAAAAGTAAAAAACTCCTAAATATATTTTTATAGACTGGTCCCAGGTAAGCTCCATCCCCACACAAAATAAAATAAGCATTTTTTAGGCATCAACACCTCTCATAATGGCAGTGGGGGAACGGATTCCGACAGATGTTTTTTTTACAGGGGGAACAGAATCCGACGGCAAAAAAACAGCCGTCGAGATCCGTTCCCCCTGTATTTTATTACACAACAGGGGCGGAGTGGCAATCGGGAGAGTCGGGACTTTTCCCGGTGGGCCGGTATTGTTTTGAGGCCGCGAGGGCCGGTCTGATAATAATTATACATTGCAAGTTAGCAACACCATCCGGCGGCCTGATGTGCGGCCGCTGCCCGCTGGTCAAACTGTGCAGCCTCTCTCTTTTTTCATCTCGCTGCACCTGGAAAAAATGAGCGCGTCGCTTCAGTTATGAGCGCACTTGCCGCGCGCCTACATTTGAAATAACGAACTCGAGCGCGCAAAAGACGCAATATGTGAACGGCCCCTTGGTAGCGTAGTGTACTGGTAGCTCGCAAGCGACGTTTTGGAGACCCCTGGTCTAAATGATGGAAAGGCAAAAAAAGAAAAGGGAAAGGTGGCGTTGAGAAGGGCAGACTCAAAAGGTAGCAATTCAATAAACAAATAAATCTAGCCATATGTGACCAGTAGCGGTGGCTTTCTTAATCTAAATCTATTTTATAGATTCATAACTCAGTGGTGTAGTCTACGTGATACGCAGGGATACGCCGTATAGGAAATGCCAAGTATTTCCGTACCCACTAAAAATAGCGTGAGGATACGTAACAACTTCGTTTTGTGACAGAACTTTCACACTTTCATTCATAAATTCACCGCGTCTGTGTTTGCAATGGACACAGATCAAATCGCGTGAATATTAAAAACTCAAAGAGACTGCAGTTGTTCAACGCGTCTCTGGGAATGAGCGCTCAATGTGTGCTCTACTACACACACACACACACACACTGAAGTAAGCGCGTGCTTGTGTCAGCGCTTCACTGTAGCTATGATGACATGATGTAGGCTACACATGTGAACTTCATCACAGAGCTGAGAGTCACTTCATGAGAATTTCACCATTTCATTTGATAAAACTATCGCCATTCATTCGTATCATACACACACAGAAACTGTAATGTCTTTACGACAACCTGTCAAAATAAAAGTTCGGTATAAACTCAAAGAAATTATGAAAGAAATTGCACAGTAAAATGTACTGTAAAATAATAATAATGATGAAATCTATTAAAACTTATTTTAAAAAGGAATATCACACAAGTTTTCATACATGTTTTAATTTAAACAGTAAACTTGCCAAAACAATAACGCAATTTTCTTTCAAAAGCACCATTTCTAAAAGTAAATTTGTATTTGTGCCTATAATGTTTTTTTTTTTTTTTTTTATTGTCCGCTGATAAAACCTGTCACAGTATAGCCTACTCACTACAAAAAACTAGACTACACCACTGTAACTCCCCCTGTAGGGCCGGTGGTCTACGAAATTTCCCGGTAGATTTTTTGGTCCCACTCCGCCCCTGTTACACAAAGAGGATCTTCTAATATCTATCAAAGTGCTGCTAAATCTTAGGCCCCCATAGCCTAGTGGTCAATTCACTGACATACAGAACTGGTGATTTGTAGGTGACACAAGTTCAAGTCCTGGCTCGTGGACTTTTTTTAATCCCATATTTTCCTATCATAATAAAAGTAAAAAACTCCTAAATATATTTTTATAGACTGGTCCCAGGTAAGCTCCATCCCCACACAAAATAAAATAAGCATTTTTTAGGCATCAACACCTCTCATAATGGCAGTGGGGGAACGGATTCCGACAGATGTTTTTTTTTACAGGGGGAACAGAATCCGACGGCAAAAAAACAGCTGTCGAGATCCGTTCCCCCTGTATTTTTTACACTAGGAGGATCTTCTAATATCTATCAAAGTATTGCTAATCCTTAGGCACCCATAGCCTAGTGGTCAATTCACTGACATATAGAGCTGGTGATTTGTAGGTGACACAAGTTCAAGTCCTAGCTCGTGGCCTTTTTTTAATCCCATATTTTCCTATCATAATAAAAGTGAAAAACTCCTAAATATATTTATTTAGACTGGTCCCAGGTAAGTTCCATCCTCACACAAAATAAAATAAGCATTTTTAGGCTACTACATCAACACCTCTCATAATGGGAGTGGAGGAATGGATTCCGACATATGTTTTTTTTTACAGGGGGAACAGAATCCGACGGCAAAAAAACAGCCGTCGAGATCCGTTCCCCCTGTATTTTTTTACACAAGGAGGATCTTCTAATATCTATCAAAGTGCTGCAAATTCATAGGCCCTCATAGCCTAGTGGTCAATTCACTGACATATAAAGCTGGTAATTTTTAGGTGAAACAAGTTCAAGTCCTGGCTCGTGGACTTTTTTTAATCCCATATTTTCCTATCATAATAAAAGTAAAAAACTCCTAAATATATTTCTATAGACTGGTGCCAGGTAAGCTCCATACCCACACAAAATAAAATATGTATTTTTAAACGCCACTACATCAAAACCTTTCATAATGGGAGTGGGGGAACGGATTCCGACAGATCTTTTTTTTACAGGGGGAACAGAATCCGACGGCAAAAAAACAGCCGTCGAGATCCGTTCCCCCTGTATTTTATTACACAAAGAGGATCTTCTAATATCTATCAAAGTGCTGCTAATTCTTAGGCCCCCATAGCCTAGTGGTCAATTCACTGACATGTAGAGCTGGTGATTAGTAGCTGACACAAGTTCAAGTCCTGGCTTGTGGCCTTTTTTTAATCCCATATTTTCCTATCATAATAAAAGTGAAAAACTCCTAAATATATTTCTTTAGACTGGTCCCAGGTAAGTTCCATCCTCACACAAAATAAAATAAGCATTTTTAGGCTACTACATCAACACCTCTCATAATGGGAGTGGGGGAATGGATTCCGACATATGTTTTTTTTTACAGGGGGAACAGAATCCGACGGCAAAATAACAGCCGTCGAGATCCGTTCCCCCTGTATTTTTTACACAAGGAGGATCTTCTAATATCTATCAAAGTGCTGTAAATACTTAGGCCCTCATAGCCAAGTGGTCAATTCACTGACATACAGAACTGGTGATTTGTAGGTGACACAAGTTCAAGTCCTGGCTCGTGGACTTTTTTTAATCCCATATTTTCCTATCATAATAAAAGTAAAAAACTCCTAAATATATTTTTATAGACTGGTCCCAGGTAAGCTCCATCCCCACACAAAATAAAATAAGCATTTTTTAGGCATCAACACCTCTCATAATGGCAGTGGGGGAACGGATTCCGACAGATGTTTTTTTTTACAGGGGGAACAGAATCCGACGGCAAAAAAACAGCTGTCGAGATCCGTTCCCCCTGTATTTTTTACACTAGGAGGATCTTCTAATATCTATCAAAGTATTGCTAATCCTTAGGCACCCATAGCCTAGTGGTCAATTCACTGACATATAGAGCTGGTGATTTGTAGGTGACACAAGTTCAAGTCCTAGCTCGTGGCCTTTTTTTAATCCCATATTTTCCTATCATAATAAAAGTGAAAAACTCCTAAATATATTTATTTAGACTGGTCCCAGGTAAGTTCCATCCTCACACAAAATAAAATAAGCATTTTTAGGCTACTACATCAACACCTCTTATAATGGGAGTGGGGGAATGGATTCCGACATATGTTTTTTTTTACAGGGGGAACAGAATCCGACGGCAAAAAAACAGCCGTCGAGATCCGTTCCCCCTGTATTTTTTTACACAAGGAGGATCTTCTAATATCTATCAAAGTGCTGCAAATTCATAGGCCCCCATAGCCTAGTGGTCAATTCACTGACATATAGAGCTGGCAATTTTTAGGTGAAACAAGTTCAAGTCCTGGCTCGTGGACTTTTTTTAATCCCATATTTTCCTATCATAATAAAAGTAAAAAACTCCTAAATATATTTCTATAGACTGGTGCCAGGTAAGCTCCATACCCACACAAAATAAAATATGTATTTTTAAACGCCACTACATCAAAACCTTTCATAATGGGAGTGGGGGAACGGATTCCGACAGATCTTTTTTTTACAGGGGGAACAGAATCCGACGGCAAAAAAACAGCCGTCGAGATCCGTTCCCCCTGTATTTTATTACACAAAGAGGATCTTCTAATATCTATCAAAGTGCTGCTAAGTCTTAGGCCCCTATAGCCTAGTGGTCAATTCACTGACATATAGAGCTGGTGATTTGTATGTGACACAAGTTCAAGTCCTAGCTCGTGGACTTTTTTTAATCCCATATTTTCCTATCATAATAAAAGTAAAAAACTCCTAAATATATTTCTTTAGACTGGTCCCAGGTAAGCTCCATCCCCACACAAAATAAAATAACGTAAGTTATGACTATAACTATGGATCTATGAGACCGAATGATGACCGTCACCACGGTCTTACCTTGAATGACGCCATTCTGCTAGCTCTCCTCGAGACCTAATGTAAACAATGTCAGATGACTGACCCCAAGTGGTTGGTTCGCTATAAAACATCCGGATGAACCGAACACTTCCTCTTGCCTGGAACGCCTCAGTTCATCCCGAGTGACAAGAAATGGTGACGGTCATCATTCGGTCTCATAGATCCATAGTTATAGTCATAACTTACGATCTATTTCGACCTCACTCAGACCGTCACCACGGTCTTACCTTGGATGACTAGTGCCATCAAGGTCACGAGGGAATGTAAGCCTCTCCTTCTTCACATCCCTGCTTAGCGGCCGAGAGCAGAATTGTGGACCCAAGCGTAACTGGGTCCGCCACATTGACCCTGTAATACCGGGCAAAGGTACAAGGTGAGCTCCATGATGCCGCTGCACATATGTCCGTTAGTGCCACCCCTTTCAGTGCTGCCCAGGATGTGGCCAGACTCCTGGTAGAATGAGCTACCAGGTTCCCTGGGACTGGTAAGCTCTGACTGGAGTATGTGTGTGCAATAGTGTCTACTATCCAATGTGATAGGCGCTGTTTCGAGGCTGGTTTTCCGACACTTTTCTTATCAAAACACAAAAACAACTGAGTGTGTAAATGTCGTAACGACTGTGTCCGTTCAATGTATGTGCGAAGTGCTCGAACTGGACATAAGGTAGCAAGATCAAGTTCTGTAGAAGAGAGATCAGGATCAGGTTGAAACGCTGCAAGTTCGATTACTTGATTGATCGTGCAAGTATTAAGAACTTTAGGCAGGAAAGCCGGGTTCGGCCAAAGAGAGACCCCTGAATAGTTTGCTTTCCATCTCAGACAGTCTTTATCTACTGTTAAAGAATGTAACTCACCCACTCTCTTTGCTGAACAGATAGCAAGAAGGAAAACTGTTTTCCACGTCAGTGATTTAAGATCCGCTTGGGCCAATGGTTCAAATGGGGCTCTAGTCAATGACTGTAGAACCATGGGAAGATCCCAGGATGGTGATCTCAGCCTTTTCTCTGGATAGAGGCGACGTGCACCTTTGAGAAATTGAGTAACCAACATGTGTTTACCAACTGATAAACCTTCCACAATACTGTGGAAATGAGAAATAGCTGCCACATAAACTCTTATTGTGTTGACTTTTCTTCCTGAGTCTAGAAGTGACTGAAGAAAGCATAAAATAGAATCAAGACCACAATTTGTAGGGTCTAAATTTTTGTCCTGACACCAGTTAGAGAACACACGCCACTTGCTCGAGTAGTTATCCCAAGTGGAAGGCGCTTTAGCATTGTTTATGGTTTTCCTTACTGCCTCCTCTAGCTGATAAGAGAGGGGCTCAGTAGGGGCCAAACCCAGAGTTGTAACGTGGCTGGGCTCGGGTGCCAGATCTGTCCCTCCACTTGAGAGAGAAGGTCTGCTCTGATTGGTAGTGGCCACGGATGGCCCTGTACCAGACGTAGGAGAAGTGGGAACCAATGTCTCTTTGGCCATTTCGGGGCAATCAGTAAGATCCTGCAATGTCCCAGATCCACCCGTTTGAGCACATGAGGAATCAATGGTAGGGGAGGAAAAGCGTACAATAAACCTCCCGGCCACTCGTGAGACAGTGCATCCAGTCCCAAAGGCCCCCCTTGGCCGCTCAGAGAGAACCACATCTTGCAATGGGTTGTCTCGGCTGATGCAAACAGGTCGGTGTGGGCTCTTCCAAAACGGGTCCAAATCAGATGCACCACCTCCGGGTGTAATCGCCATTCCCCCGGGAGAGGTCCAGTTCGGGAGAGGAGATCGGCCGCCCGGTTCACTTCTCCGGGTATGTAGACTGCCCTGAGAGAGGCAAGTCTCGGGTGGGCCCAAAACAGAAGTCTCCTGGTTTCCTGGAGGCAGCGCAATGACCTGGTGCCTCCTTGGTGATTGATGTAATAAACTGCCGACATATTGTCTGTTCTTACAAGGACATGCTTGTCCTGTAGGAACGGAATCAAGTGTCTCAAAGACAGATAGATTGCTCTGAGCTCCAGCACATTGATGTGTTCCATGGTCCAGGGGAACATCCATGAGCCTCTGACTGATCTTCCTTGCCAGACAGCCCCCCATCCTGTCAGAGAAGCATCGGTTGTCACCACCATTCTCCTCGCTGGTATAATCCCCAGCGGAACACCTTGATTCAACCTGCTGCTCCTTATCCAAGGACGCAGAGCCTGAACACATTTCTGCGTGACCTTCAACTTCACTCGCCTGTGTAATTTGGGGTGGAGTTGAAATTTGTTGATCCACCATTGCAGTGGTCGTGCTTTGAGCAATCCCAGAGGCACTACCTTTATTGCTGCCGATATCATCCCCAGTAATCTTTGGAATTGTGCCAACTCCATCCGCTTGCCTAAGCGGAAGGATTGTGCCAGGGCAGATAACCTTGCTACCCTCTGTGGAGATAGAGATGCTGTCATTGTTAAGGTGTTCAAAACTAACCCGACAAATACGGTTTCTTGCCGTGGTTCGACATTGCTCTTTTCGTGATTCATGCGGAACCCAAGCTCTTGTATATGGTTGATAACAGCCTCTGTATCTCTTAAAACCTGGTGACGGCTTGGTGCACAGATCAACCAGTCGTCCAGGTATGGGAGGATCTTTATACCCACAGCCTGAAGAGGGTAAAGAGTGGCTGACACCACCCTGGTAAATACACGGGGAGAGAGGGAAAGGCCAAATGGAAGGACCTCGAATTGATATGCTTGGCCTTGAAAAGCAAAGCGAAGGAACTTCCTGTGATCTGGATGAATGGGCACATGAAAGTATGCATCTTTGAGGTCTAGTGTTGTAAACCACTCGTTTGGCTCTATAACCTCCAAGATTTGGGCGGTGGTCAGCATCTTGAATGGCAACACTTTTATGTATGCATTCAGACGTCTTAGGTCTAAGATGGGTCGGAGACCACCATCTTTTTTGGGCACAAGGAAATAGTTCGAATAAAACCCAGTGTGCTGTTCGTTGGGTTGTAGCTGAGTAATTGCCTTCTTCCCAAGAAGGGTTGCGATTTCTTTGGATAAAATGTTTGCCTGGACTGAGTCTTTGACCACAGTTAAGTGAATCCCTGAAAACGAAGGCGGTCGCCGCCGGAACTGGATTCTGTATCCGCTTTTTATCGTAGCGAGTACCCAACGATCTGAGATTTTTCTCTCCCAGCTGTCCAGGCATAGCTGGGAGGAGATTCCGGCGGCTCTTCCAGGATTGCTACGCAGTTCCCCCATAGGGGCCTGAGCCCCTGGGGTTTCGCTTCTTTTGTGGTGCATTTCTAACTGATGTACGAGACCGAGCCATTTGTGAATGCTGTGGTACTTGTCTGGCACTTTGGCTGTTATCAAACCTCTGAGGATGGGTATTTTGTTTTCTGTTGAACTCCCATGATCCTGGCCGACTAAAATAGGGATGATGAGGGGGCTGATAGCCTCGATATGACTGTCTAGTTGCCTTAGCGGGACCAAACGTGCGTTGCACTGATTCTCTTCTACGCCGCGCTTGCTCCGCTCTATCGAGTGTCGTTTGAGAGTCTGGATGAAACACACGGCCTGGTGTGACGGGCATGTAGGTCAGTTCCTTCCTGATAGTATCAGGTAGGGAGGTCTGTGCCAACCAAATCTGTCTACGAGAAAGGATTGCAGACGACATAGAAGCCCCAATGTCTCTAGTAAGCTGGGCGTGCGTAACCAGGGCTGCATCAACCAAACCCATAACGTCCTGATCCTCCGGATTTATAAGTTTCCGTAAAGAAGCCAGAATTATGGCTAAGGCATTACCAGATCGGGCTGCACGTGTGGCTGAGTTGTAGGTTCGACACACTAGGTTATCGGTCTTCTCACATTCTTTCCGGGGACAGCGTGGGTCATCAGTCACCCGGTCTAGACCCAAAGGCGTTAAAGATGCCATTTCACGCTCCACCGCTGGCATACCTCCCATGCCTGTTTCTGCAGCATATTGTATATTAGCAAAACGTCTGCAACCAGCATTGAACTGGGGTGCAGCTTTGGGGTGATTCCAAGCTTTGCTTAGCATTTGTGAATAGTCCTCAGAAACAGGAATCGAAACAGATGGTTGAGACTGGGAGACCCCAGTCCACACTCCTTGCACCACTGGTGTCGTTGATGCCTCAGCCTGGGTTTCCAAACCTAAAATTCTTGCAGCGCTAAGAATTCTGTTAAGAATGTCAGGTTGTGTACTGTCTCTATCAATAACAGAAGATCTGGACTCATCTCCTTGATCTTCCTCACTCACATCCTGATCATTACTACCAAAAAGAGAGTCATGAGCATGGAGAGAAATAGTGTCAGGAATGTTACCTCTTCCTCCCTGATTTGGAGGGATATCGTCCTCAGAGACAACAGATGGAGCTGCATGTTGTTGTCCAACTAACCCCCTATCGTGGGGCCTAAAACCATCCATTTTCCCAGCCAAATCCCGTAAAGTTGCTAGAATTTGCATCTGGGTGTCAGCTTGAGGGTCTGAAGCCCTTGACCTTCTTCCATCAGAACAGCTAGGTCCATCATGGACTTCAACAGGAGAATGTTCCCTTCTCCGTTTAAGGGAGCGTGCACCGACCACTGATCCTGATGCACCTCTATCATGAGCTGCCCGTTCAAAAAGGCTAGCTCTTTGCACTCTCTCTTGTAGGGAGAACTCAGCTGCGGCAGGGCATGGTTTTTCAATGTCCTCCAGTAAATGGGCCATACCCAGACATGATGGACACTCCCGATGTCCATCCCGAGGATGCATGGTAGCATGACAATAATGGCACAGAGGTTGACTCATGACTGTAGGACAGCTGCGTACAGTTGTAGCTCGGATAACTCACAAAAATATGAATACTCTACTCCTGCGCACAGGAGTTTTGCCAAATTATATGTAAATGTGTGTATACACAATCAAAATCATATATATACTTAATTTCACTGAGCCGCTGCGAACAATGGAGTCAGTGTGATAATTAAATTTCTTTTCTTTTTTTTCAAGGTTTTTTTATTTTATTTTATTTTATTAACACCTATCTATGCGCGTACGCACAGATCAAGACAGGTGACAGAGTCCGCTCAGCTGCGAACAGCAGATCAGCGGGTAAACAAATAAACCTCCTTTCAACTGATGTGAATAATTGAGCAAATAAATAAATAAATTACTCACCACCTCCGTACGCTTCTTAAGCGTCGGAATACAAGCGTCGGAATACAATTCCTACAAAACAAATATTAACATGAATCAAATTCGTAAATTTGTAAATAATACCAACCACTCACCTGAAATATAGAAGAAAAAGGGAAAAAAATGTTTTACCGCAATCCTCAGGGGCACCAGGCGCCTGCACTACAGTGACGGATTGAATGGGTAAAGATTTCCAAATAACAGCGTATTGTATACACGCGGATTTTCTCCAAACCGGTCTCTAAAGAGGCGAGAAAGGCAAAGAGGAAGTGTTCGGTTCATCCGGATGTTTTATAGCGAACCAACCACTTGGGGTCAGTCATCTGACATTGTTTACATTAGGTCTCGAGGAGAGCTAGCAGAATGGCGTCATTCAAGGTAAGACCGTGGTGACGGTCTGAGTGAGGTCGAAATAGATGCATTTTTTCGGCCACTACATTAACACCTCTCATAATGGCAGTGGGGGAACGGATTCCGACAGATCTTTTTTTTACAGGGGGAACAGAATCCGACGGCAAAAAAACAGCCGTCGAGATCCGTTCCCCCTGTATTTTTTTACACAAGGAGGATCTTCTAATATCTATCAAAGTGCTGCAATTTCATAGGCCCCCATAGCCTAGTGGTCAATTCACTGACATATAGAGCTGGTGATTTTTAGGTGAAACAAGTTCAAGTCCTGGCTCGTGGAATTTTTTTTAATCCCATATTTTCCTATCATAATAAAAGTAAAAAATTCCTAAATATATTTCTATAGATTGGTGCCAGGTAAGCTCCATACCCACACAAAATAAAATATGTATTTTTAAACGCCACTACATCAAAACCTTTCATAATGGGAGTGGGGGAACGGATTCCGACAGATTTTTTTTTACAGGGGGAACAGAATCCGACGGCAAAAAAACAGCCGTCGAGATCCATTCCCCCTGTATTTTTTTACACAAAGAGGATCTTCTAATATCTATCAAAGTGCTGCTAAATCTTAGGCCCCCATAGCCTAGTGGTCAATTCACTGACATATAGAGCTGGTGATTTGTATGTGACACAAGTTCAAGTCCTGGCTCGTGGACTTTTTTTAATCCAATATTTTCCTATCATAATAAAAGTAAAAAACTCCTAAATATATTTTTATAGACTGGTCCCAGGTAAGCTCCATCCCCACACAAAATAAAATAAGCATTTTTTAGGCCGCTACATTAACACCTCTCATAATGGCAGTGGGGGAACGGATTCCGATAGATGTTTTTATTACAGGGGGAACAGAATCCGACGGCAAAAAGCAGCCGTCGAGATCCGTTCCCCCTGTATTTTTTACACAAGGAGGATCTTCCAATATCTATCAAAGTGTTGCTAATTCTTAGGCCCCCATAGCCTAGTGGTCAATTCACTGACATGTAGAGCTGGTGATTAGTAGCTGACACAAGTTCAAGTCCTGGCTTGTGGCCTTTTTTTAATCCCATATTTTCCTATCATAATAAAAGTGAAAAACTCCTAAATATATTTCTTTAGACTGGTCCCAGGTAAGTTCCATCCTCACACAAAATAAAATAAGCATTTTTAGGCTACTACATCAACACCTCTCATAATGGGAGTGGGGGAATGGATTCCGACATATGTTTTTTTTTACAGGGGGAACAGAATCCGACGGCAAAATAACAGCCGTCGAGATCCGTTCCCCCTGTATTTTTTACACAAGGAGGATCTTCTAATATCTATCAAAGTGCTGTAAATACTTAGGCCCCCATAGCCAAGTGGTCAATTCACTGACATACAGAACTGGTGATTTGTAGGTGACACAAGTTCAAGTCCTGGCTCGTGGACTTTTTTTAATCCCATATTTTCCTATCATAATAAAAGTAAAAAACTCCTAAATATATTTTTATAGACTGGTCCCAGGTAAGCTCCATCCCCACACAAAATAAAATAAGCATTTTTTAGGCATCAACACCTCTCATAATGGCAGTGGGGGAACGGATTCCGACAGATGTTTTTTTTTACAGGGGGAACAGAATCCGACGGCAAAAAAACAGCTGTCGAGATCCGTTCCCCCTGTATTTTTTACACTAGGAGGATCTTCTAATATCTATCAAAGTATTGCTAATCCTTAGGCACCCATAGCCTAGTGGTCAATTCACTGACATATAGAGCTGGTGATTTGTAGGAGACACAAGTTCAAGTCCTAGCTCGTGGCCTTTTTTTAATCCCATATTTTCCTATCATAATAAAAGTGAAAAACTCCTAAATATATTTATTTAGACTGGTCCCAGGTAAGTTCCATCCTCACACAAAATAAAATAAGCATTTTTAGGCTACTACATCAACACCTCTCATAATGGGAGTGGAGGAATGGATTCCGACATATGTTTTTTTTTACAGGGGGAACAGAATCCGACGGCAAAAAAACAGCCGCCGAGATCCGTTCCCCCTGTATTTTTTTACACAAGGAGGATCTTCTAATATCTATCAAAGTGCTGCAAATTCATAGGCCTCCATAGCCTAGTGGTCAATTCACTGACATATAGAGCTGGTAATTTTTAGGTGAAACAAGTTCAAGTCCTGGCTCGTGGACTTTTTTTAATCCCATATTTTCCTATCATAATAAAAGTAAAAAACTCCTAAATATATTTCTATAGACTGGTGCCAGGTAAGCTCCATACCCACACAAAATAAAATATGTATTTTTAAACGCCACTACATCAAAACCTTTCATAATGGGAGTGGGGGAACGGATTCCGACAGATCTTTTTTTTACAGGGGGAACAGAATCCGACGGCAAAAAAACAGCCGTCGAGATCCGTTCCCCCTGTATTTTATTACACAAAGAGGATCTTCTAATATCTATCAAAGTGCTGCTAAGTCTTAGGCCCCCATAGCCTAGTGGTCAATTCACTGACATATAGAGCTGGTGATTTGTATGTGACACAAGTTCAAGTCCTAGCTCGTGGACTTTTTTTAATCCCATATTTTCCTATCATAATAAAAGTAAAAAACTCCTAAATATATTTCTTTAGACTGGTCCCAGGTAAGCTCCATCCCCACACAAAATAAAATAAGCATTTTTTCGGCCACTACATTAACACCTCTCATAATGGCAGTGGGGGAACGGATTCCGACAGATCTTTTTTTTACAGGGGGAACAGAATCCGACGGCAAAAAAACAGCCGTCAAGATCCGTTCCCCCTGTATTTTTTTACACGAGGAGGATCTTCTAATATCTATCAAAGTGCTGCCATTTCATAGGCCCCCATAGCCTAGTGGTCAATTCACTGACATATAGAGCTGGTGATTTTTAGGTGAAACAAGTTCAAGTCCTGGCTCGTGGACTTTTTTTAATCCCATATTTTCCTATCATAATAAAAGTAAAAAACTCCTAAATATATTTTTATAGACTGGTCCCAGGTAAGCTCCATCCCCACACAAAATAAAATAAGCATTTTTTAGGCATCAACACCTCTCATAATGGCAGTGGGGGAACGGATTCCGACAGATGTTTTTTTTTACAGGGGGAACAGAATCCGACGGCAAAAAAACAGCTGTCGAGATCCGTTCCCCCTGTATTTTTTACACTAGGAGGATCTTCTAATATCTATCAAAGTATTGCTAATCCTTAGGCACCCATAGCCTAGTGGTCAATTCACTGACATATAGAGCTGGTGATTTGTAGGAGACACAAGTTCAAGTCCTAGCTCGTGGCCTTTTTTTAATCCCATATTTTCCTATCATAATAAAAGTGAAAAACTCCTAAATATATTTATTTAGACTGGTCCCAGGTAAGTTCCATCCTCACACAAAATAAAATAAGCATTTTTAGGCTACTACATCAACACCTCTCATAATGGGAGTGGAGGAATGGATTCCGACATATGTTTTTTTTTACAGGGGGAACAGAATCCGACGGCAAAAAAACAGCCGCCGAGATCCGTTCCCCCTGTATTTTTTTACACAAGGAGGATCTTCTAATATCTATCAAAGTGCTGCAAATTCATAGGCCTCCATAGCCTAGTGGTCAATTCACTGACATATAGAGCTGGTAATTTTTAGGTGAAACAAGTTCAAGTCCTGGCTCGTGGACTTTTTTTAATCCCATATTTTCCTATCATAATAAAAGTAAAAAACTCCTAAATATATTTCTATAGACTGGTGCCAGGTAAGCTCCATACCCACACAAAATAAAATATGTATTTTTAAACGCCACTACATCAAAACCTTTCATAATGGGAGTGGGGGAACGGATTCCGACAGATCTTTTTTTTACAGGGGGAACAGAATCCGACGGCAAAAAAACAGCCGTCGAGATCCGTTCCCCCTGTATTTTATTACACAAAGAGGATCTTCTAATATCTATCAAAGTGCTGCTAAGTCTTAGGCCCCCATAGCCTAGTGGTCAATTCACTGACATATAGAGCTGGTGATTTTTAGGTGAAACAAGTTCAAGTCCTGGCTCGTGGACTTTTTTTTAATCCCATATTTTCCTATCATAATAAAAGTAAAAAACTCCTAAATATATTTCTTTAGACTGGTCCCAGGTAAGCTCCATCTCCACACAAAATAAAATAAGCATTTTTTCGGCCACTACATTAACACCTCTCATAATGGCAGTGGGGGAACGGATTCCGACAGATCTTTTTTTTACAGGGGGAACAGAATCCGACGGCAAAAAAACAGCCGTCGAGATCCGTTCCCCCTGTATTTTTTTACACAAGGAGGATCTTCTAATATCTATCAAAGTGCTGCCATTTCATAGGCCCCCATAGCCTAGTGGTCAATTCACTGACATATAGAGCTGGTGATTTTTAGGTGAAACAAGTTCAAGTCCTGGCTCGTGGACTTTTTTTTAATCCCATATTTTCCTATCATAATAAAAGTAAAAAATTCCTAAATATATTTCTATAGACTGGTGCCAGGTAAGCTCCATACCCACACAAAATAAAATATGTATTTTTAAACGCCACTACATCAAAACCTTTCATAATGGGAGTGGGGGAACGGATTCCGACAGATTTTTTTTTACAGGGGGAACAGAATCCGACGGCAAAAAAACAGCCGTCGAGATCCGTTCCCCCTGTATTTTTTTACACAAAGAGGATCTTCTAATATCTATCAAAGTGCTGCTAAATCTTAGGCCCCCATAGCCTAGTGGTCAATTCACTGACATATAGAGCTGGTGATTTGTATGTGACACAAGTTCAAGTCCTGGCTCGTGGACTTTTTTTAATCCAATATTTTCCTATCATAATAAAAGTAAAAAACTCCTAAATATATTTTTATAGACTGGTCCCAGGTAAGCTCCATCCCCACACAAAATAAAATAAGCATTTTTTAGGCCGCTACATTAACACCTCTCATAATGGCAGTGGGGGAACGGATTCCGATAGATGTTTTTTTTACAGGGGGAACAGAATCCGACGGCAAAAAGCAGCCGTCGAGATCCGTTCCCCCTGTGTTTTTTACACAAGGAGGATCTTCCAATATCTATCAAAGTGTTGCTAATTCTTAGGCCCCCATAGCCTAGTGGTCAATTCACTGACATGTAGAGCTGGTGATTAGTAGCTGACACAAGTTCAAGTCCTGGCTTGTGGCCTTTTTTTAATCCCATATTTTCCTATCATAATAAAAGTGAAAAACTCCTAAATATATTTCTTTAGACTGGTCCCAGGTAAGTTCCATCCTCACACAAAATAAAATAAGCATTTTTAGGCTACTACATCAACACCTCTCATAATGGGAGTGGGGGAATGGATTCCGACATATGTTTTTTTTACAGGGGGAACAGAATCCGACGGCAAAATAACAGCCGTCGAGATCCGTTCCCCCTGTATTTTTTACACAAGGAGGATCTTCTAATATCTATCAAAGTGCTGTAAATACTTAGGCCCCCATAGCCAAGTGGTCAATTCACTGACATACAGAACTGGTGATTTGTAGGTGACACAAGTTCAAGTCCTGGCTTGTGGCCTTTTTTTAATCCCATATTTTCCTATCATAATAAAAGTGAAAAACTCCTAAATATATTTCTTTAGACTGGTCCCAGGTAAGTTCCATCCTCACACAAAATAAAATAAGCATTTTTTAGGCATCAACACCTCTCATAATGGCAGTGGGGGAACGGATTCCGACAGATGTTTTTTTTTACAGGGGGAACAGAATCCGACGGCAAAAAAACAGCTGTCGAGATCCGTTCCCCCTGTATTTTTTACACTAGGAGGATCTTCTAATATCTATCAAAGTATTGCTAATCCTTAGGCACCCATAGCCTAGTGGTCAATTCACTGACATATAGAGCTGGTGATTTGTAGGAGACACAAGTTCAAGTCCTAGCTCGTGGCTTTTTTTTAATCCCATATTTTCCTATCATAATAAAAGTGAAAAACTCCTAAATATATTTATTTAGACTGGTCCCAGGTAAGTTCCATCCTCACACAAAATAAAATAAGCATTTTTAGGCTACTACATCAACACCTCTTATAATGGGAGTGGGGGAATGGATTCCGACATATGTTTTTTTTTACAGGGGGAACAGAATCCGACGGCAAAAAAACAGCCGTCGAGATCCGTTCCCCCTGTATTTTTTTACACAAGGAGGATCTTCTAATATCTATCAAAGTGCTGCAAATTCATAGGCCCCCATAGCCTAGTGGTCAATTCACTGACATATAGAGCTGGCAATTTTTAGGTGAAACAAGTTCAAGTCCTGGCTCGTGGACTTTTTTTAATCCCATATTTTCCTATCATAATAAAAGTAAAAAATTCCTAAATATATTTCTATAGACTGGTGCCAGGTAAGCTCCATACCCACACAAAATAAAATATGTATTTTTAAACGCCACTACATCAAAACCTTTCATAATGGGAGTGGGGGAACGGATTCCGACAGATTTTTTTTTACAGGGGGAACAGAATCCGACGGCAAAAAAACAGCCGTCGAGATCCGTTCCCCCTGTATTTTTTTACACAAAGAGGATCTTCTAATATCTATCAAAGTGCTGCTAAATCTTAGGCCCCCATAGCCTAGTGGTCAATTCACTGACATATAGAGCTGGTGATTTGTATGTGACACAAGTTCAAGTCCTGGCTCGTGGACTTTTTTTAATCCAATATTTTCCTATCATAATAAAAGTAAAAAACTCCTAAATATATTTTTATAGACTGGTCCCAGGTAAGCTCCATCCCCACACAAAATAAAATAAGCATTTTTTAGGCCGCTACATTAACACCTCTCATAATGGCAGTGGGGGAACGGATTCCGATAGATGTTTTTTTTACAGGGGGAACAGAATCCGACGGCAAAAAGCAGCCGTCGAGATCCGTTCCCCCTGTGTTTTTTACACAAGGAGGATCTTCCAATATCTATCAAAGTGTTGCTAATTCTTAGGCCCCCATAGCCTAGTGGTCAATTCACTGACATGTAGAGCTGGTGATTAGTAGCTGACACAAGTTCAAGTCCTGGCTTGTGGCCTTTTTTTAATCCCATATTTTCCTATCATAATAAAAGTGAAAAACTCCTAAATATATTTCTTTAGACTGGTCCCAGGTAAGTTCCATCCTCACACAAAATAAAATAAGCATTTTTAGGCTACTACATCAACACCTCTCATAATGGGAGTGGGGGAATGGATTCCGACATATGTTTTTTTTACAGGGGGAACAGAATCCGACGGCAAAATAACAGCCGTCGAGATCCGTTCCCCCTGTATTTTTTACACAAGGAGGATCTTCTAATATCTATCAAAGTGCTGTAAATACTTAGGCCCCCATAGCCAAGTGGTCAATTCACTGACATACAGAACTGGTGATTTGTAGGTGACACAAGTTCAAGTCCTGGCTTGTGGCCTTTTTTTAATCCCATATTTTCCTATCATAATAAAAGTGAAAAACTCCTAAATATATTTCTTTAGACTGGTCCCAGGTAAGTTCCATCCTCACACAAAATAAAATAAGCATTTTTTAGGCATCAACACCTCTCATAATGGCAGTGGGGGAACGGATTCCGACAGATGTTTTTTTTTACAGGGGGAACAGAATCCGACGGCAAAAAAACAGCTGTCGAGATCCGTTCCCCCTGTATTTTTTACACTAGGAGGATCTTCTAATATCTATCAAAGTATTGCTAATCCTTAGGCACCCATAGCCTAGTGGTCAATTCACTGACATATAGAGCTGGTGATTTGTAGGAGACACAAGTTCAAGTCCTAGCTCGTGGCTTTTTTTTAATCCCATATTTTCCTATCATAATAAAAGTGAAAAACTCCTAAATATATTTATTTAGACTGGTCCCAGGTAAGTTCCATCCTCACACAAAATAAAATAAGCATTTTTAGGCTACTACATCAACACCTCTTATAATGGGAGTGGGGGAATGGATTCCGACATATGTTTTTTTTTACAGGGGGAACAGAATCCGACGGCAAAAAAACAGCCGTCGAGATCCGTTCCCCCTGTATTTTTTTACACAAGGAGGATCTTCTAATATCTATCAAAGTGCTGCAAATTCATAGGCCCCCATAGCCTAGTGGTCAATTCACTGACATATAGAGCTGGCAATTTTTAGGTGAAACAAGTTCAAGTCCTGGCTCGTGGACTTTTTTTAATCCCATATTTTCCTATCATAATAAAAGTAAAAAACTCCTAAATATATTTCTATAGACTGGTGCCAGGTAAGCTCCATACCCACACAAAATAAAATATGTATTTTTAAACGCCACTACATCAAAACCTTTCATAATGGGAGTGGGGGAACGGATTCCGACAGATCTTTTTTTTACAGGGGGAACAGAATCCGAGGGCAAAAAAACAGCCGTCGAGATCCGTTCCCCCTGTATTTTATTACACAAAGAGGATCTTCTAATATCTATCAAAGTGCTGCTAAGTCTTAGGCACCCATAGCCTAGTGGTCAATTCACTGACGTATAGAGCTGGTGATTTGTAGGAGACACAAGTTCAAGTCCTAGCTCGTGGCCTTTTTTTAATCCCATATTTTCCTATCATAATAAAAGTGAAAAACTCCTAAATATATTTATTTAGACTGGTCCCAGGTAAGTTCCATCCTCACACAAAATAAAATAAGCATTTTTAGGCTACTACATCAACACCTCTCATAATGGGAGTGGAGGAATGGATTCCGACATATGTTTTTTTTTACAGGGGGAACAGAATCCGACGGCAAAAAAACAGCCGTCGAGATCCGTTCCCCCTGTATTTTTTTTACACAAGGAGGATCTTCTAATATCTATCAAAGTGCTGCAAATTCATAGGCCCCCATAGCCTAGTGGTCAATTCACTGACATATAGAGCTGGTAATTTTTAGGTGAAACAAGTTCAAGTCCTGGCTCGTGGACTTTTTTTAATCCCATATTTTCCTATCATAATAAAAGTAAAAAACTCCTAAATATATTTCTATAGACTGGTGCCAGGTAAGCTCCATACCCACACAAAATAAAATATGTATTTTTAAACGCCACTACATCAAAACCTTTCATAATGGGAGTGGGGGAACGGATTCCGACAGATCTTTTTTTTACAGGGGGAACAGAATCCGACGGCAAAAAAACAGCCGTCGAGATCCGTTCCCCCTGTATTTTATTACACAAAGAGGATCTTCTAATATCTATCAAAGTGCTGCTAAGTCTTAGGCCCCCATAGCCTAGTGGTCAATTCACTGACATATAGAGCTGGTGATTTGTATGTGACACAAGTTCAAGTCCTAGCTCGTGGACTTTTTTTAATCCCATATTTTCCTATCATAATAAAAGTAAAAAACTCCTAAATATATTTCTTTAGACTGGTCCCAGGTAAGCTCCATCCCCACACAAAATAAAATAAGCATTTTTTCGGCCACTACATTAACACCTCTCATAATGGCAGTGGGGGAACGGATTCCGACAGATCTTTTTTTTACAGGGGGAACAGAATCCGACGGCAAAATAACAGCCGTCGAGATCCGTTCCCCCTGTATTTTTTACACAAGGAGGATCTTCTAATATCTATCAAAGTGCTGTAAATACTTAGGCCCCCATAGCCAAGTGGTCAATTCACTGACATACAGAACTGGTGATTTGTAGGTGACACAAGTTCAAGTCCTGGCTCGTGGACTTTTTTAATCCCATATTTTCCTATCATAATAAAAGTAAAAAACTCCTAAATATATTTTTATAGACTGGTCCCAGGTAAGCTCCATCCCCACACAAAATAAAATAAGCATTTTTTAGGCATCAACACCTCTCATAATGGCAGTGGGGGAACGGATTCCGACAGATGTTTTTTTTTACAGGGGGAACAGAATCCGACGGCAAAAAAACAGCTGTCGAGATCCGTTCCCCCTGTATTTTTTACACTAGGAGGATCTTCTAATATCTATCAAAGTATTGCTAATCCTTAGGCACCCATAGCCTAGTGGTCAATTCACTGACATATAGAGCTGGTGATTTGTAGGAGACACAAGTTCAAGTCCTAGCTCGTGGCCTTTTTTTAATCCCATATTTTCCTATCATAATAAAAGTGAAAAACTCCTAAATATATTTATTTAGACTGGTCCCAGGTAAGTTCCATCCTCACACAAAATAAAATAAGCATTTTTAGGCTACTACATCAACACCTCTTATAATGGGAGTTGGGGAATGGATTCCGACATATGTTTTTTTTTACAGGGGGAACAGAATCCGACGGCAAAAAAACAGCCGTCTAGATCCGTTCCCCCTGTATTTTTTTACACAAGGAGGATCTTCTAATATCTATCAAAGTGCTGCAAATTCATTGGCCCCCATAGCCTAGTGGTCAATTCACTGACATATAGAGCTGGCAATTTTTAGGTGAAACAAGTTCAAGTCCTGGCTCGTGGACTTTTTTTTAATCCCATATTTTCCTATCATAATAAAAGTAAAAAATTCCTAAATATATTTCTATAGACTGGTGCCAGGTAAGCTCCATACCCACACAAAATAAAATATGTATTTTTAAACGCCACTACATCAAAACCTTTCATAATGGGAGTGGGGGAACGGATTCCGACAGATTTTTTTTTAGAGGGGGAACAGAATCCGACGGCAAAAAAACAGCCGTCGAGATCCGTTCCCCCTGTATTTTATTACACAAAGAGGATCTTCTAATATCTATCAAAGTGCTGCTAAGTCTTAGGCCCCCATAGCCTAGTGGTCAATTCACTGACATATAGAGCTGGTGATTTGTATGTGACACAAGTTCAAGTCCTAGCTCGTGGACTTTTTTTAATCCCATATTTTCCTATCATAATAAAAGTAAAAAACTCCTAAATATATTTCTTTAGACTGGTCCCAGGTAAGCTCCATCCCCACACAAAATAAAATAAGCATTTTTTCGGCCACTACATTAACACCTCTCATAATGTCAGTGGGGGAACGGATTCCGACAGATCTTTTTTTTACAGGGGGAACAGAATCCGACGGCAAAATAACAGCCGTCGAGATCCGTTCCCCCTGTATTTTTTTACACAAGGAGGATCTTCTAATATCTATCAAAGTGCTGTAAATACTTAGGCCCCCATAGCCAAGTGGTCAATTCACTGACATACAGAACTGGTGATTTGTAGGTGACACAAGTTCAAGTCCTGGCTCGTGGACTTTTTTTAATCCCATATTTTCCTATCATAATAAAAGTAAAAAACTCCTAAATATATTTTTATAGACTGGTCCCAGGTAAGCTCCATCCCCACACAAAATAAAATAAGCATTTTTTAGGCATCAACACCTCTCATAATGGCAGTGGGGGAACGGATTCCGACAGATGTTTTTTTTTACAGGGGGAACAGAATCCGACGGCAAAAAAACAGCTGTCGAGATCCGTTCCCCCTGTATTTTTTACACTAGGAGGATCTTCTAATATCTATCAAAGTATTGCTAATCCTTAGGCACCCATAGCCTAGTGGTCAATTCACTGACATATAGAGCTGGTGATTTGTAGGAGACACAAGTTCAAGTCCTAGCTCGTGGCCTTTTTTTAATCCCATATTTTCCTATCATAATAAAAGTGAAAAACTCCTAAATATATTTATTTAGACTGGTCCCAGGTAAGTTCCATCCTCACACAAAATAAAATAAGCATTTTTAGGCTACTACATCAACACCTCTTATAATGGGAGTGGGGGAATGGATTCCGACATATGTTTTTTTTTACAGGGGGAACAGAATCCGACGGCAAAAAAACAGCCGTCGAGATCCGTTCCCCCTGTATTTTTTTACACAAGGAGGATCTTCTAATATCTATCAAAGTGCTGCAAATTCATAGGCCCCCATAGCCTAGTGGTCAATTCACTGACATATAGAGCTGGCAATTTTTAGGTGAAAAAAGTTCAAGTCCTGGCTCGTGGACTTTTTTTAATCCCATATTTTCCTATCATAATAAAAGTAAAAAATTCCTAAATATAATTCTATAGACTGGTGCCAGGTAAGCTCCATACCCACACAAAATAAAATATGTATTTTTAAACGCCACTACATCAAAACCTTTCATAATGGGAGTGGGGGAACGGATTCCGACAGATTTTTTTTTACAGGGGGAACAGAATCCGACGGCAAACAAACAGCCGTCGAGATCCGTTCCCCCTGTATTTTTTTACACAAAGAGGATCTTCTAATATCTATCAAAGTGCTGCTAAATCTTAGGCCCCCATAGCCTAGTGGTCAATTCACTGACATATAGAGCTGGTGATTTGTATGTGACACAAGTTCAAGTCCTGGCTCGTGGACTTTTTTTAATCCAATATTTTCCTATCATAATAAAAGTAAAAAACTCCTAAATATATTTTTATAGACTGGTCCCAGGTAAGCTCCATCCCCACACAAAATAAAATAAGCATTTTTTAGGCCGCTACATTAACACCTCTCATAATGGCAGTGGGGGAACGGATTCCGATAGATGTTTTTTTTACAGGGGGAACAGAATCCGACGGCAAAAAGCAGCCGTCGAGATCCGTTCCCCCTGTATTTTTTACACAAGGAGGATCTTCCAATATCTATTAAAGTGTTGCTAATTCTTAGGCCCCCATAGCCTAGTGGTCAATTCACTGACATGTAGAGCTGGTGATTAGTAGCTGACACAAGTTCAAGTCCTGACTTGTGGCCTTTTTTTAATCCCATATTTTCCTATCATAATAAAAGTGAAAAACTCCTAAATATATTTCTTTAGACTGGTCCCAGGTAAGTTCCATCCTCACACAAAATAAAATAAGCATTTTTAGGCTACTACATCAACACCTCTCATAATGGGAGTGGGGGAATGGATTCCGACATATGTTTTTTTTTACAGGGGGAACAGAATCCGACGGCAAAATAACAGCCGTCGAGATCCGTTCCCCCTGTATTTTTTACACAAGGAGGATCTTCTAATATCTATCAAAGTGCTGTAAATACTTAGGCCCCCATAGCCAAGTGGTCAATTCACTGACATACAGAACTGGTGATTTGTAGGTGACACAAGTTCAAGTCCTGGCTCGTGGACTTTTTTTAATCCCATATTTTCCTATCATAATAAAAGTAAAAAACTCCTAAATATATTTTTATAGACTGGTCCCAGGTAAGCTCCATCCCCACACAAAATAAAATAAGCATTTTTTAGGCATCAACACCTCTCATAATGGCAGTGGGGGAACGGATTCCGACAGATGTTTTTTTTTACAGGGGGAACAGAATCCGACGGCAAAAAAACAGCTGTCGAGATCCGTTCCCCCTGTATTTTTTACACTAGGAGGATCTTCTAATATCTATCAAAGTATTGCTAATCCTTAGGCACCCATAGCCTAGTGGTCAATTCACTGACATATAGAGCTGGTGATTTGTAGGAGACACAAGTTCAAGTCCTAGCTCGTGGCCTTTTTTTAATCCCATATTTTCCTATCATAATAAAAGTGAAAAACTCCTAAATATATTTATTTAGACTGCTCCCAGGTAAGTTCCATCCTCACACAAAATAAAATAAGCATTTTTAGGCTACTACATCAACACCTCTTATAATGGGAGTGGGGGAATGGATTCCGACATATGTTTTTTTTTACAGGGGGAACAGAATCCGACGGCAAAAAAACAGCCGTCGAGATCCGTTCCCCCTGTATTTTTTTACACAAGGAGGATCTTCTAATATCTATCAAAGTGCTGCAAATTCATAGGCCCCCATAGCCTAGTGGTCAATTCACTGACATATAGAGCTGGCAATTTTTAGGTGAAACAAGTTCAAGTCCTGGCTCGTGGACTTTTTTTAATCCCATATTTTCCTATCATAATAAAAGTAAAAAACTCCTAAATATATTTCTATAGACTGGTGCCAGGTAAGCTCCATACCCACACAAAATAAAATATGTATTTTTAAACGCCACTACATCAAAACCTTTCATAATGGGAGTGGGGGAACGGATTCCGACAGATCTTTTTTTTACAGGGGGAACAGAATCCGACGGCAAAAAAACAGCCGTCGAGATCCGTTCCCCCTGTATTTTATTACACAAAGAGGATCTTCTAATATCTATCAAAGTGCTGCTAAGTCTTAGGCCCCCATAGCCTAGTGGTCAATTCACTGACATATAGAGCTGGTGATTTGTATGTGACACAAGTTCAAGTCCTAGCTCGTGGACTTTTTTTAATCCCATATTTTCCTATCATAATAAAAGTAAAAAACTCCTAAATATATTTCTTTAGACTGGTCCCAGGTAAGCTCCATCCCCACACAAAATAAAATAAGCATTTTTTCGGCCACTACATTAACACCTCTCATAATGGCAGTGGGGGAACGGATTCCGACAGATCTTTTTTTTACAGGGGGAACAGAATCCGACGGCAAAATAACAGCCGTCGAGATCCGTTCCCCCTGTATTTTTTACACAAGGAGGATCTTCTAATATCTATCAAAGTGCTGTAAATACTTAGGCCCCCATAGCCAAGTGGTCAATTCACTGACATACAGAACTGGTGATTTGTAGGTGACACAAGTTCAAGTCCTGGCTCGTGGACTTTTTTTAATCCCATATTTTCCTATCATAATAAAAGTAAAAAACTCCTAAATATATTTTTATAGACTGGTCCCAGGTAAGCTCCATCCCCACACAAAATAAAATAAGCATTTTTTAGGCATCAACACCTCTCATAATGGCAGTGGGGGAACGGATTCCGACAGATGTTTTTTTTTACAGGGGGAACAGAATCCGACGGCAAAAAAACAGCTGTCGAGATCCGTTCCCCCTGTATTTTTTACACTAGGAGGATCTTCTAATATCTATCAAAGTATTGCTAATCCTTAGGCACCCATAGCCTAGTGGTCAATTCACTGACATATAGAGCTGGTGATTTGTAGGAGACACAAGTTCAAGTCCTAGCTCGTGGCCTTTTTTTAATCCCATATTTTCCTATCATAATAAAAGTGAAAAACTCCTAAATATATTTATTTAGACTGGTCCCAGGTAAGTTCCATCCTCACACAAAATAAAATAAGCATTTTTAGGCTACTACATCAACACCTCTTATAATGGGAGTGGGGGAATGGATTCCGACATATGTTTTTTTTTACAGGGGGAACAGAATCCGACGGCAAAAAAACAGCCGTCGAGATCCGTTCCCCCTGTATTTTTTTACACAAGGAGGATCTTCTAATATCTATCAAAGTGCTGCAAATTCATAGGCCCCCATAGCCTAGTGGTCAATTCACTGACATATAGAGCTGGCAATTTTTAGGTGAAACAAGTTCAAGTCCTGGCTCGTGGACTTTTTTTAATCCCATATTTTCCTATCATAATAAAAGTAAAAAACTCCTAAATATATTTCTATAGACTGGTGCCAGGTAAGCTCCATACCCACACAAAATAAAATATGTATTTTTAAACGCCACTACATCAAAACCTTTCATAATGGGAGTGGGGGAACGGATTCCGACAGATCTTTTTTTTACAGGGGGAACAGAATCCGACGGCAAAAAAACAGCCGTCGAGATCCGTTCCCCCTGTATTTTATTACACAAAGAGGATCTTCTAATATCTATCAAAGTGCTGCTAAGTCTTAGGCCCCCATAGCCTAGTGGTCAATTCACTGACATATAGAGCTGGTGATTTGTATGTGACACAAGTTCAAGTCCTAGCTCGTGGACTTTTTTTAATCCCATATTTTCCTATCATAATAAAAGTAAAAAACTCCTAAATATATTTCTTTAGACTGGTCCCAGGTAAGCTCCATCCCCACACAAAATAAAATAAGCATTTTTCGGCCACTACATTAACACCTCTCATAATGGCAGTGGGGGAACGGATTCCGACAGATCTTTTTTTTACAGGGGGAACAGAATCCGACGGCAAAAAAACAGCCGTCGAGATCCGTTCCCCCTGTATTTTTTTACACAAGGAGGATCTTCTAATATCTATAAAAGTGCTGCAAATTCATAGGCCCCCATAGCCTAGTGGTCAATTCACTGACATATAGAGCTGGTAATTTTTAGGTGAAACAAGTTCAAGTCCTGGCTCGTGGACTTTTTTTAATCCCATATTTTCCTATCATAATAAAAGTAAAAAACTCCTAAATATATTTCTATAGACTGGTGCCAGGTAAGCTCCATACCCACACAAAATAAAATATGTATTTTTAAACGCCACTACATCAAAACCTTTCATAATGGGAGTGGGGGAACGGATTCCGACAGATCTTTTTTTTACAGGGGGAACAGAATCCGACGGCAAAAAAACAGCCGTCGAGATCCGTTCCCCCTGTATTTTATTACACAAAGAGGATCTTCTAAAATCTATCAAAGTGCTGCTAAGTCTTAGGCCCCCATAGCCTAGTGGTCAATTCACTGACATATAGAGCTGGTGATTTGTATGTGACACAAGTTCAAGTCCTAGCTCGTGGACTTTTTTTAATCCCATATTTTCCTATCATAATAAAAGTAAAAAACTCCTAAATATATTTCTTTAGACTGGTCCCAGGTAAGCTCCATCCCCACACAAAATAAAATAAGCATTTTTTCGGCCACTACATTAACACCTCTCATAATGGCAGTGGGGGAACGGATTCCGACAGATCTTTTTTTTACAGGGGGAACAGAATCCGACGGCAAAAAAACAGCCGTCGAGATCCGTTCCCCCTGTATTTTTTTACACAAGGAGGATCTTCTAATATCTATCAAAGTGCTGCCATTTCATAGGCCCCCATAGCCTAGTGGTCAATTCACTGACATATAGAGCTGGTGATTTTTAGGTGAAACAAGTTCAAGTCCTGGCTCGTGGACTTTTTTTTAATCCCATATTTTCCTATCATAATAAAAGTAAAAAACTCCTAAATATATTTCTTTAGACTGGTCCCAGGTAAGCTCCATCCCCACACAAAATAAAATAAGCATTTTTTCGGCCACTACATTAACACCTCTCATAATGGCAGTGGGGGAACGGATTCCGACAGATCTTTTTTTTACAGGGGGAACAGAATCCGACGGCAAAAAAACAGCCGTCGAGATCCGTTCCCCCTGTATTTTTTTACACAAGGAGGATCTTCTAATATCTATCAAAGTGCTGCCATTTCATAGGCCCCCATAGCCTAGTGGTCAATTCACTGACATATAGAGCTGGTGATTTTTAGGTGAAACAAGTTCAAGTCCTGGCTCGAGGACTTTTTTTTAATCCCATATTTTCCTATCATAATAAAAGTAAAAAATTCCTAAATATATTTCTATAGACTGGTGCCAGGTAAGCTCCATACCCACACAAAATAAAATATGTATTTTTAAACGCCACTACATCAAAACCTTTCATAATGGGAGTGGGGGAACGGATTCCGACAGATTTTTTTTTACAGGGGGAACAGAATCCGACGGCAAAAAAACAGCCGTCGAGATCCGTTCCCCCTGTATTTTTTTACACAAAGAGGATCTTCTAATATCTATCAAAGTGCTGCTAAATCTTAGGCCCCCATAGCCTAGTGGTCAATTCACTGACATATAGAGCTGGTGATTTGTATGTGACACAAGTTCAAGTCCTGGCTCGTGGACTTTTTTTAATCCAATATTTTCCTATCATAATAAAAGTAAAAAACTCCTAAATATATTTTTATAGACTGGTCCCAGGTAAGCTCCATCCCCACACAAAATAAAATAAGCATTTTTTAGGCCGCTACATTAACACCTCTCATAATGGCAGTGGGGGAACGGATTCCGATAGATGTTTTTTTTACAGGGGGAACAGAATCCGACGGCAAAAAGCAGCCGTCGAGATCCGTTCCCCCTGTATTTTTTACACAAGGAGGATCTTCCAATATCTATCAAAGTGTTGCTAATTCTTAGGCCCCCATAGCCTAGTGGTCAATTCACTGACATGTAGAGCTGGTGATTAGTAGCTGACACAAGTTCAAGTCCTGGCTTGTGGCCTTTTTTTAATCCCATATTTTCCTATCATAACAAAAGTGAAAAACTCCTAAATATATTTCTTTAGACTGGTCCCAGGTAAGTTCCATCCTCACACAAAATAAAATAAGCATTTTTAGGCTACTACATCAACACCTCTCATAATGGGAGTGGGGGAATGGATTCCGACATATGTTTTTTTTACAGGGGGAACAGAATCCGACGGCAAAATAACAGCCGTCGAGATCCGTTCCCCCTGTATTTTTTACACAAGGAGGATCTTCTAATATCTATCAAAGTGCTGTAAATACTTAGGCCCCCATAGCCAAGTGGTCAATTCACTGACATACAGAACTGGTGATTTGTAGGTGACACAAGTTCAAGTCCTGGCTCGTGGACTTTTTTTAATCCCATATTTTCCTATCATAATAAAAGTAAAAAACTCCTAAATATATTTTTATAGACTGGTCCCAGGTAAGCTCCATCCCCACACAAAATAAAATAAGCATTTTTTAGGCATCAACACCTCTCATAATGGCAGTGGGGGAACGGATTCCGACAGATGTTTTTTTTTACAGGGGGAACAGAATCCGACGGCAAAAAAACAGCTGTCGAGATCCGTTCCCCCTGTATTTTTTACACTAGGAGGATCTTCTAATATCTATCAAAGTATTGCTAATCCTTAGGCACCCATAGCCTAGTGGTCAATTCACTGACATATAGAGCTGGTGATTTGTAGGAGACACAAGTTCAAGTCCTAGCTCGTGGCCTTTTTTTAATCCCATATTTTCCTATCATAATAAAAGTGAAAAACTCCTAAATATATTTATTTAGACTGGTCCCAGGTAAGTTCCATCCTCACACAAAATAAAATAAGCATTTTTAGGCTACTACATCAACACCTCTTATAATGGGAGTGGGGGAATGGATTCCGACATATGTTTTTTTTTACAGGGGGAACAGAATCCGACGGCAAAAAAACAGCCGTCGAGATCCGTTCCCCCTGTATTTTTTTACACAAGGAGGATCTTCTAATATCTATCAAAGTGCTGCAAATTCATAGGCCCCCATAGCCTAGTGGTCGATTCACTGACATATAGAGCTGGCAATTTTTAGGTGAAACAAGTTCAAGTCCTGGCTCGTGGACTTTTTTTAATCCCATATTTTCCTATCATAATAAAAGTAAAAAACTCCTAAATATATTTCTATAGACTGGTGCCAGGTAAGCTCCAAACCCACACAAAATAAAATATGTATTTTTAAACGCCACTACATCAAAACCTTTCATAATGGGAGTGGGGGAACGGATTCCGACAGATCTTTTTTTTACAGGGGGAACAGAATCCGACGGCAAAAAAACAGCCGTCGAGATCCGTTCCCCCTGTATTTTATTACACAAAGAGGATCTTCTAATATCTATCAAAGTGCTGCTAAGTCTTAGGCCCCCATAGCCTAGTGGTCAATTCACTGACATATAGAGCTGGTGATTTGTATGTGACACAAGTTCAAGTCCTAGCTCGTGGACTTTTTTTAATCCCATATTTTCCTATCATAATAAAAGTAAAAAACTCCTAAATATATTTCTTTAGACTGGTCCCAGGTAAGCTCCATCCCCACACAAAATAAAATAAGCATTTTTTCGGCCACTACATTAACACCTCTCATAATGGCAGTGGGGGAACGGATTCCGACAGATCTTTTTTTTACAGGGGGAACAGAATCCGACGGCAAAAAAACAGCCGTCGAGATCCGTTCCCCCTGTATTTTTTTACACAAGGAGGATCTTCTAATATCTATCAAAGTGCTGCAAATTCATAGGCCCCCATAGCCTAGTGGTCAATTCACTGACATATAGAGCTGGTAATTTTTAGGTGAAACAAGTTCAAGTCCTGGCTCGTGGACTTTTTTTAATCCCATATTTTCCTATCATAATAAAAGTAAAAAACTCCTAAATATATTTCTATAGACTGGTGCCAGGTAAGCTCCATACCCACACAAAATAAAATATGTATTTTTAAACGCCACTACATCAAAACCTTTCATAATGGGAGTGGGGGAACGGATTCCGACAGATCTTTTTTTTACAGGGGGAACAGAATCCGACGGCAAAAAAACAGCCGTCGAGATCCGTTCCCCCTGTATTTTTTACACAAGGAGGATCTTCTAATATCTATCAAAGTGCTGTAAATACTTAGGCCCCCATAGCCAAGTGGTCAATTCACTGACATACAGAACTGGTGATTTGTAGGTGACACAAGTTCAAGTCCTGGCTCGTGGACTTTTTTTAATCCCATATTTTCCTATCATAATAAAAGTAAAAAACTCCTAAATATATTTTTATAGACTGGTCCCAGGTAAGCTCCATCCCCACACAAAATAAAATAAGCATTTTTTAGGCATCAACACCTCTCATAATGGGAGTGGGGGAACGGATTCCGACAGATGTTTTTTTTTACAGGGGGAACAGAATCCGACGGCAAAAAAACAGCTGTCGAGATCCGTTCCCCCTGTATTTTTTACACTAGGAGGATCTTCTAATATCTATCAAAGTATTGCTAATCCTTAGGCACCCATAGCCTAGTGGTCAATTCACTGACATATAGAGCTGGTGATTTGTAGGAGACACAAGTTCAAGTCCTAGCTCGTGGCCTTTTTTTAATCCCATATTTTCCTATCATAATAAAAGTGAAAAACTCCTAAATATATTTTTATAGACTGGTCCCAGGTAAGCTCCATCCCCACACAAAATAAAATAAGCATTTTTAGGCTACTACATCAACACCTCTTATAATGGGAGTGGGGGAATGGATTCCGACATATGTTTTTTTTTACAGGGGGAACAGAATCCGACGGCAAAAAAACAGCCGTCGAGATCCGTTCCCCCTGTATTTTTTTACACAAGGAGGATCTTCTAATATCTATCAAAGTGCTGCAAATTCATAGGCCCCCATAGCCTAGTGGTCAATTCACTGACATATAGAGCTGGCAATTTTTAGGTGAAAAAAGTTCAAGTCCTGGCTCGTGGACTTTTTTTAATCCCATATTTTCCTATCATAATAAAAGTAAAAAATTCCTAAATATATTTCTATAGACTGGTGCCAGGTAAGCTCCATACCCACACAAAATAAAATATGTATTTTTAAACGCCACTACATCAAAACCTTTCATAATGGGAGTGGGGGAACGGATTCCGACAGATTTTTTTTTACAGGGGGAACAGAATCCGACGGCAAAAAAACAGCCGTCGAGATCCGTTCCCCCTGTATTTTTTTACACAAAGAGGATCTTCTAATATCTATCAAAGTGCTGCTAAATCTTAGGCCCCCATAGCCTAGTGGTCAATTCACTGACATATAGAGCTGGTGATTTGTATGTGACACAAGTTCAAGTCCTGGCTCGTGGACTTTTTTTAATCCAATATTTTCCTATCATAATAAAAGTAAAAAACTCCTAAATATATTTTTATAGACTGGTCCCAGGTAAGCTCCATCCCCACACAAAATAAAATAAGCATTTTTTAGGCCGCTACATTAACACCTCTCATAATGGCAGTGGGGGAACGGATTCCGATAGATGTTTTTTTTACAGGGGGAACAGAATCCGACGGCAAAAAGCAGCCGTCGAGATCCGTTCCCCCTGTATTTTTTACACAAGGAGGATCTTCTAATATCTATCAAAGTGCTGCAAATTCATAGGCCCCCATAGCCTAGTGGTCAATTCACTGACATATAGAGCTGGTAATTTTTAGGTGAAACAAGTTCAAGTCCTGGCTCGTGGACTTTTTTTAATCCCATATTTTCCTATCATAATAAAAGTAAAAAACTCCTAAATATATTTCTATAGACTGGTGCCAGGTAAGCTCCATACCCACACAAAATAAAATATGTATTTTTAAACGCCACTACATCAAAACCTTTCATAATGGGAGTGGGGGAACGGATTCCGACAGATCTTTTTTTTACAGGGGGAACAGAATCCGACGGCAAAAAAACAGCCGTCGAGATCCGTTCCCCCTGTATTTTTTACACAAGGAGGATCTTCTAATATCTATCAAAGTGCTGTAAATACTTAGGCCCCCATAGCCAAGTGGTCAATTCACTGACATACAGAACTGGTGATTTGTAGGTGACACAAGTTCAAGTCCTGGCTCGTGGACTTTTTTTAATCCCATATTTTCCTATCATAATAAAAGTAAAAAACTCCTAAATATATTTTTATAGACTGGTCCCAGGTAAGCTCCATCCCCACACAAAATAAAATAAGCATTTTTTAGGCATCAACACCTCTCATAATGGCAGTGGGGGAACGGATTCCGACAGATGTTTTTTTTTACAGGGGGAACAGAATCCGACGGCAAAAAAACAGCTGTCGAGATCCGTTCCCCCTGTATTTTTTACACTAGGAGGATCTTCTAATATCTATCAAAGTATTGCTAATCCTTAGGCACCCATAGCCTAGTGGTCAATTCACTGACATATAGAGCTGGTGATTTGTAGGAGACACAAGTTCAAGTCCTAGCTCGTGGCCTTTTTTTAATCCCATATTTTCCTATCATAATAAAAGTGAAAAACTCCTAAATATATTTTTATAGACTGGTCCCAGGTAAGCTCCATCCCCACACAAAATAAAATAAGCATTTTTAGGCTACTACATCAACACCTCTTATAATGGGAGTGGGGGAATGGATTCCGACATATGTTTTTTTTTACAGGGGGAACAGAATCCGACGGCAAAAAAACAGCCGTCGAGATCCGTTCCCCCTGTATTTTTTTACACAAGGAGGATCTTCTAATATCTATCAAAGTGCTGCAAATTCATAGGCCCCCATAGCCTAGTGGTCAATTCACTGACATATAGAGCTGGCAATTTTTAGGTGAAAAAAGTTCAAGTCCTGGCTCGTGGACTTTTTTTAATCCCATATTTTCCTATCATAATAAAAGTAAAAAATTCCTAAATATATTTCTATAGACTGGTGCCAGGTAAGCTCCATACCCACACAAAATAAAATATGTATTTTTAAACGCCACTACATCAAAACCTTTCATAATGGGAGTGGGGGAACGGATTCCGACAGATTTTTTTTTACAGGGGGAACAGAATCCGACGGCAAAAAAACAGCCGTCGAGATCCGTTCCCCCTGTATTTTTTTACACAAAGAGGATCTTCTAATATCTATCAAAGTGCTGCTAAATCTTAGGCCCCCATAGCCTAGTGGTCAATTCACTGACATATAGAGCTGGTGATTTGTATGTGACACAAGTTCAAGTCCTGGCTCGTGGACTTTTTTTAATCCAATATTTTCCTATCATAATAAAAGTAAAAAACTCCTAAATATATTTTTATAGACTGGTCCCAGGTAAGCTCCATCCCCACACAAAATAAAATAAGCATTTTTTAGGCCGCTACATTAACACCTCTCATAATGGCAGTGGGGGAACGGATTCCGATAGATGTTTTTTTTACAGGGGGAACAGAATCCGACGGCAAAAAGCAGCCGTCGAGATCCGTTCCCCCTGTATTTTTTACACAAGGAGGATCTTCCAATATCTATCAAAGTGTTGCTAATTCTTAGGCCCCCATAGCCTAGTGGTCAATTCACTGACATGTAGAGCTGGTGATTAGTAGCTAACACAAGTTCAAGTCCTGGCTTGTGGCCTTTTTTTAATCCCATATTTTCCTATCATAATAAAAGTGAAAAACTCCTAAATATATTTCTTTAGACTGGTCCCAGGTAAGTTCCATCCTCACACAAAATAAAATAAGCATTTTTAGGCTACTACATCAACACCTCTCATAATGGGAGTGGGGGAATGGATTCCGACATATGTTTTTTTTTACAGGGGGAACAGAATCCGACGGCAAAATAACAGCCGTCGAGATCCGTTCCCCCTGTATTTTTTACACAAGGAGGATCTTCTAATATCTATCAAAGTGCTGTAAATACTTAGGCCCCCATAGCCAAGTGGTCAATTCACTGACATACAGAACTGGTGATTTGTAGGTGACACAAGTTCAAGTCCTGGCTCGTGGACTTTTTTTAATCCCATATTTTCCTATCATAATAAAAGTAAAAAACTCCTAAATATATTTTTATAGACTGGTCCCAGGTAAGCTCCATCCCCACACAAAATAAAATAAGCATTTTTTAGGCATCAACACCTCTCATAATGGCAGTGGGGGAACGGATTCCGACAGATGTTTTTTTTTACAGGGGGAACAGAATCCGACGGCAAAAAAACAGCTGTCGAGATCCGTTCCCCCTGTATTTTTTACACTAGGAGGATCTTCTAATATCTATCAAAGTATTGCTAATCCTTAGGCACCCATAGCCTAGTGGTCAATTCACTGACATATAGAGCTGGTGATTTGTAGGAGACACAAGTTCAAGTCCTAGCTCGTGGCCTTTTTTTAATCCCATATTTTCCTATCATAATAAAAGTGAAAAACTCCTAAATATATTTATTTAGACTGGTCCCAGGTAAGTTCCATCCTCACACAAAATAAAATAAGCATTTTTAGGCTACTACATCAACACCTCTTATAATGGGAGTGGGGGAATGGATTCCGACATATGTTTTTTTTTACAGGGGGAACAGAATCCGACAGCAAAAAAACAGCCGTCGAGATCCGTTCCCCCTGTATTTTTTTACACAAGGAGGATCTTCTAATATCTATCAAAGTGCTGTCATTTCATAGGCCCCCATAGCCTAGTGGTCAATTCACTGACATATAGAGCTGGTGATTTTTAGGTGAAACAAGTTCAAGTCCTGGCTCGTGGACTTTTTTTTAATCCCATATTTTCCTATCATAATAAAAGTAAAAAACTCCTAAATATATTTCTATAGACTGGTGCCAGGTAAGCTCCATACCCACACAAAATAAAATATGTATTTTTAAACGCCACTACATCAAAACCTTTCATAATGGGAGTGGGGGAACGGATTCCGACAGATCTTTTTTTTACAGGGGGAACAGAATCCGACGGCAAAAAAACAGCCGTCGAGATCCGTTCCCCCTGTATTTTATTACACAAAGAGGATCTTCTAATATCTATCAAAGTGCTGCTAAGTCTTAGGCCCCCATAGCCTAGTGGTCAATTCACTGACATATAGAGCTGGTGATTTGTATGTGACACAAGTTCAAGTCCTAGCTTGTGGACTTTTTTTAATCACATATTTTCCTATCATAATAAAAGTAAAAAACTCCTAAATATATTTCTTTAGACTGGTCCCAGGTAAGCTCCATCCCCACACAAAATAAAATAAGCATTTTTCGGCCACTACATTAACACCTCTCATAATGGCAGTGGGGGAACGGATTCCGACAGATCTTTTTTTTACAGGGGGAACAGAATCCGACGGCAAAAAAACAGCCGTCGAGATCCGTTCCCCCTGTATTTTTTTACACAAGGAGGATCTTCTAATATCTATCAAAGTGCTGCAAATTCATAGGCCCCCATAGCCTAGTGGTCAATTCACTGACATATAGAGCTGGTAATTTTTAGGTGAAACAAGTTCAAGTCCTGGCTCGTGGACTTTTTTTAATCCCATATTTTCCTATCATAATAAAAGTAAAAAACTCCTAAATATATTTCTATAGACTGGTGCCAGGTAAGCTCCATACCCACACAAAATAAAATATGTATTTTTAAACGCCACTACATCAAAACCTTTCATAATGGGAGTGGGGGAACGGATTCCGACAGATCTTTTTTTTACAGGGGGAACAGAATCCGACGGCAAAAAAACAGCCGTCGAGATCCGTTCCCCCTGTATTTTATTACACAAAGAGGATCTTCTAAAATCTATCAAAGTGCTGCTAAGTCTTAGGCCCCCATAGCCTAGTGGTCAATTCACTGACATATAGAGCTGGTGATTTGTATGTGACACAAGTTCAAGTCCTAGCTCGTGGACTTTTTTTAATCCCATATTTTCCTATCATAATAAAAGTAAAAAACTCCTAAATATATTTCTTTAGACTGGTCCCAGGTAAGCTCCATCCCCACACAAAATAAAATAAGCATTTTTTCGGCCACTACATTAACACCTCTCATAATGGCAGTGGGGGAACGGATTCCGACAGATCTTTTTTTTACAGGGGGAACAGAATCCGACGGCAAAAAAACAGCCGTCGAGATCCGTTCCCCCTGTATTTTTTTACACAAGGAGGATCTTCTAATATCTATCAAAGTGCTGCCATTTCATAGGCCCCCATAGCCTAGTGGTCAATTCACTGACATATAGAGCTGGTGATTTTTAGGTGAAACAAGTTCAAGTCCTGGCTCGTGGACTTTTTTTTAATCCCATATTTTCCTATCATAATAAAAGTAAAAAACTCCTAAATATATTTCTTTAGACTGGTCCCAGGTAAGCTCCATCCCCACACAAAATAAAATAAGCATTTTTTCGGCCACTACATTAACACCTCTCATAATGGCAGTGGGGGAACGGATTCCGACAGATCTTTTTTTTACAGGGGGAACAGAATCCGACGGCAAAAAAACAGCCGTCGAGATCCGTTCCCCCTGTATTTTTTTACACAAGGAGGATCTTCTAATATCTATCAAAGTGCTGCCATTTCATAGGCCCCCATAGCCTAGTGGTCAATTCACTGACATATAGAGCTGGTGATTTTTAGGTGAAACAAGTTCAAGTCCTGGCTCGTGGACTTTTTTTAATCCCATATTTTCCTATCATAATAAAAGTAAAAAATTCCTAAATATATTTCTATAGACTGGTGCCAGGTAAGCTCCATACCCACACAAAATAAACTATGTATTTTTAAACGCCACTACATCAAAACCTTTCATAATGGGAGTGGGGGAACGGATTCCGACAGATTTTTTTTTACAGGGGGAACAGAATCCGACGGCAAAAAAACAGCCGTCGAGATCCGTTCCCCCTGTATTTTTTTACACAAAGAGGATCTTCTAATATCTATCAAAGTGCTGCTAAATCTTAGGCCCCCATAGCCTAGTGGTCAATTCACTGACATATAGAGCTGGTGATTTGTATGTGACACAAGTTCAAGTCCTGGCTCGTGGACTTTTTTTAATCCAATATTTTCCTATCATAATAAAAGTAAAAAACTCCTAAATATATTTTTATAGACTGGTCCCAGGTAAGCTCCATCCCCACACAAAATAAAATAAGCATTTTTTAGGCCGCTACATTAACACCTCTCATAATGGCAGTGGGGGAACGGATTCCGATAGATGTTTTTTTTACAGGGGGAACAGAATCCGACGGCAAAAAGCAGCCGTCGAGATCCGTTCCCCCTGTATTTTTTACACAAGGAGGATCTTCCAATATCTATCAAAGTGTTGCTAATTCTTAGGCCCCCATAGCCTAGTGGTCAATTCACTGACATGTAGAGCTGGTGATTAGTAGCTGACACAAGTTCAAGTCCTGGCTTGTGGCCTTTTTTTAATCCCATATTTTCCTATCATAATAAAAGTGAAAAACTCCTAAATATATTTCTTTAGACTGGTCCCAGGTAAGTTCCATCCTCACACAAAATAAAATAAGCATTTTTAGGCTACTACATCAACACCTCTCATAATGGGAGTGGGGGAATGGATTCCGACATATGTTTTTTTTTACAGGGGGAACAGAATCCGACGGCAAAATAACAGCCGTCGAGATCCGTTCCCCCTGTATTTTTTACACAAGGAGGATCTTCTAATATCTATCAAAGTGCTGTAAATACTTAGGCCCCCATAGCCAAGTGGTCAATTCACTGACATACAGAACTGGTGATTTGTAGGTGACACAAGTTCAAGTCCTGGCTCGTGGACTTTTTTTAATCCCATATTTTCCTATCATAATAAAAGTAAAAAACTCCTAAATATATTTTTATAGACTGGTCCCAGGTAAGCTCCATCCCCACACAAAATAAAATAAGCATTTTTTAGGCATCAACACCTCTCATAATGGCAGTGGGGGAACGGATTCCGACAGATGTTTTTTTTTACAGGGGGAACAGAATCCGACGGCAAAAAAACAGCTGTCGAGATCCGTTCCCCCTGTATTTTTTACACTAGGAGGATCTTCTAATATCTATCAAAGTATTGCTAATCCTTAGGCACCCATAGCCTAGTGGTCAATTCACTGACATATAGAGCTGGTGATTTGTAGGAGACACAAGTTCAAGTCCTAGCTCGTGGCCTTTTTTTAATCCCATATTTTCCTATCATAATAAAAGTGAAAAACTCCTAAATATATTTATTTAGACTGGTCCCAGGTAAGTTCCATCCTCACACAAAATAAAATAAGCATTTTTAGGCTACTACATCAACACCTCTCATAATGGGAGTGGAGGAATGGATTCCGACATATGTTTTTTTTTACAGGGGGAACAGAATCCGACGGCAAAAAAACAGCCGTCGAGATCCGTTCCCCCTGTATTTTTTTACACAAGGAGGATCTTCTAATATCTATCAAAGTGCTGCAAATTCATAGGCCCCCATAGCCTAGTGGTCAATTCACTGACATATAGAGCTGGTAATTTTTAGGTGAAACAAGTTCAAGTCCTGGCTCGTGGACTTTTTTTAATCCCATATTTTCCTATCATAATAAAAGTAAAAAACTCCTAAATATATTTCTATAGACTGGTGCCAGGTAAGCTCCATACCCACACAAAATAAAATATGTATTTTTAAACGCCACTACATCAAAACCTTTCATAATGGGAGTGGGGGAACGGATTCCGACAGATCTTTTTTTTACAGGGGGAACAGAATCCGACGGCAAAAAAAAAAACGTCGAGATCCGTTCCCCCTGTATTTTATTACACAAAGAGGATCTTCTAATATCTATCAAAGTGCTGCTAAGTCTTAGGCCCCCATAGCCTAGTGGTCAATTCACTGACATATAGAGCTGGTGATTTGTATGTGACACAAGTTCAAGTCCTAGCTCGTGGACTTTTTTTAATCCCATATTTTCCTATCATAATAAAAGTAAAAAACTCCTAAATATATTTTTATAGACTGGTCCCAGGTAAGCTCCATCCCCACACAAAATAAAATAAGCATTTTTTAGGCCGCTACATTAACACCTCTCATAATGGCAGTGGGGGAACGGATTCCGATAGATGTTTTTTTTACAGGGGGAACAGAATCCGACGGCAAAAAGCAGCCGTCGAGATCCGTTCCCCCTGTATTTTTTACACAAGGAGGATCTTCCAATATCTATCAAAGTGTTGCTAATTCTTAGGCCCCCATAGCCTAGTGGTCAATTCACTGACATGTAGAGCTGGTGATTAGTAGCTGACACAAGTTCAAGTCCTGGCTTGTGGCCTTTTTTTAATCCCATATTTTCCTATCATAATAAAAGTGAAAAACTCCTAAATATATTTCTTTAGACTGGTCCCAGGTAAGTTCCATCCTCACACAAAATAAAATAAGCATTTTTAGGCTACTACATCAACACCTCTCATAATGGGAGTGGGGGAATGGATTCCGACATATGTTTTTTTTTACAGGGGGAACAGAATCCGACGGCAAAATAACAGCCGTCGAGATCCGTTCCCCCTGTATTTTTTACACAAAGAGGATCTTCTAATATCTATCAAAGTGCTGTAAATACTTAGGCCCCCATAGCCAAGTGGTCAATTCACTGACATGTAGAGCTGGTGATTTGTATGTGACACAAGTTCAAGTCCTAGCTCGTGGACATTTTTTAATCCCATATTTTCCTATCATAATAAAAGTAAAAAACTCCTAAATATATTTCTTTAGACTGGTCCCAGGTAAGCTCCATCCCCACACAAAATAAAATAAGCATTTTTTCGGCCACTACATTAACACCTCTCATAATGGCAGTGGGGGAACGGATTCCGACAGATCTTTTTTTTACAGGGGGAACAGAATCCGACGGCAAAAAAACAGCCGTCGAGATCCGTTCCCCCTGTATTTTTTTACACAAGGAGGATCTTCTAATATCTATCAAAGTGCTGCCATTTCATAGGCCCCCATAGCCTAGTGGTCAATTCACTGATATATAGAGCTGGTGATTTTTAGGTGAAACAAGTTCAAGTCCTGGCTCGTGGACTTTTTTTTAATCCCATATTTTCCTATCATAATAAAAGTAAAAAATTCCTAAATATATTTCTATAGACTGGTGCCAGGTAAGCTCCATACCCACACAAAATAAAATATGTATTTTTAAACGCCACTACATCAAAACCTTTCATAATGGGAGTGGGGGAACGGATTCCGACAGATTTTTTTTTACAGGGGGAACAGAATCCGACGGCAAAAAAACAGCCGTCGAGATCCGTTCCCCCTGTATTTTTTTACACAAGGAGGATCTTCTAATATCTATCAAAGTGCTGCCATTTCATAGGCCCCCATAGCCTAGTGGTCAATTCACTGACATATAGAGCTGGTGATTTTTAGGTGAAACAAGTTCAAGTCCTGGCTCGTGGACTTTTTTTTAATCCCATATTTTCCTATCATAATAAAAGTAAAAAATTCCTAAATATATTTCTATAGACTGGTGCCAGGTAAGCTCCATACCCACACAAAATAAAATATGTATTTTTAAACGCCACTACATCAAAACCTTTCATAATGGGAGTGGGGGAACGGATTCCGACAGATTTTTTTTTACAGGGGGAACAGAATCCGACGGCAAAAAAACAGCCGTCGAGATCCGTTCCCCCTGTAATAAACAGCAAAAACTCCATAAAAATGATCCCTTAAACTGATGCATTTATTTAAACAGCTTTCCTGTAGCTCAAACAGTAGAGCATTGGTACTTGCAATGCTAAGGTCATAGGTTCGATTCCCAGGGAAAGCAGAAACTGATAAGAATACAAAATGTGTACAATGAAATTCAATCTACGTCACTCTGGATTAAAAATCTGCCAGATGCTGAAATGTAAACGATGACAGTTAACCTCAAACCACAAACAAAACACTATCAACCTTTATTCAAGCCACTACATCAACACCTCTAATAATGGGAACGGATTCCGTTTTTTTGCCGTCAGATTCTTTTCGCCCTGTTTTTCTTAAACAATGAGGATCTTCTAATATCTATCAAAGTGCTGTAAATTTTTAGGCTCCCACAGCCTAGTGGTCAGTGCACTGACTTCAAGAGCGGATGATTTTTAGGTGACACAAGTTCAAGTCCCGGCTTGTGGACTTTTTTTGATCCCATATTTTCCTATCACAATAAAAGGCAAAAACTCTAAAATATATGTATTTTACACTGGTGCCAGGTAAGCTCCATCCCCACACAAAATAAAATATGCATTTTTTAAGCCACTACATCAACACCTCTCATAATGGGAGTGGGGGAACGGATTCCGACAGCTGTTTTTTTACAGGGGGAACAGAATCCGACGACAAAAAAACTGCCGTCGAGATCCGTTCCCCCTGTATTTTTTACAAAAAGAGGATCTTCTTATATCTATCAAAATGCTGCTAAATATTATGCCCCCATAACCTAGTGGTCAATTCACTGACATATAGAGCTGGTGATTTGTATGTGACACAAGTTCAAGTCCTGGCTCGTGGACTTTTTTTAATCCAATATTTTCCTATCATAATAAAAGTAAAAAACTCCTAAATATATTTTTATAGACTGGTCCCAGGTAAGCTCCATCCCCACACAAAATAAAATAAGCATTTTTTAGGCATCAACACCTCTCATAATGGCAGTGGGGGAACGGATTCCGACAGATGTTTTTTTTACAGGGGGAACAGAATCCGACGGCAAAAAAACAGCCGTCGAGATCCGTTCCCCCTGTATTTTATTACACAAAGAGGATCTTCTAATATCTATCAAAGTGCTGCTAAATCTTAGGCCCCCATAGCCTAGTGGTCAATTCACTGACATACAGAACTGGTGATTTGTAGGTGACACAAGTTCAAGTCCTTGCTCGTGGACTTTTTTTAATCCCATATTTTCCTATCATAATAAAAGTAAAAAACTCCTAAATATATTTTTATAGACTGGTCCCAGGTAAGCTCCATCCCCACACAAAATAAAATAAGCATTTTTTAGGCATCAACACCTCTCATAATGGCAGTGGGGGAACGGATTCCGACAGATGTTTTTTTTTACAGGGGGAACAGAATCCGACGGCAAAAAAACAGCTGTCGAGATCCGTACCCCCTGTATTTTTTACACTAGGAGGATCTTCTAATATCTATCAAAGTATTGCTAATCCTTAGGCACCCATAGCCTAGTGGTCAATTCACTGACATATAGAGCTGGTGATTTGTAGGTGACACAAGTTCAAGTCCTAGCTCGTGGCCTTTTTTTAATCCCATATTTTCCTATCATAATAAAAGTGAAAAACTCCTAAATATATTTATTTAGACTGGTCCCAGGTAAGTTCCATCCTCACACAAAATAAAATAAGCATTTTTAGGCTACTACATCAACACCTCTCATAATGGGAGTGGAGGAATGGATTCCGACATATGTTTTTTTTTACAGGGGGAACAGAATCCGACGGCAAAAAAACAGCCGTCGAGATCCGTTCCCCCTGTATTTTTTTACACAAGGAGGATCTTCTAATATCTATCAAAGTGCTGCAAATTCATAGGCCCTCATAGCCTAGTGGTCAATTCACTGACATATAAAGCTGGTAATTTTTAGGTGAAACAAGTTCAAGTCCTGGCTCGTGGACTTTTTTTAATCCCATATTTTCCTATCATAATAAAAGTAAAAAACTCCTAAATATATTTCTATAGACTGGTGCCAGGTAAGCTCCATACCCACACAAAATAAAATATGTATTTTTAAACGCCACTACATCAAAACCTTTCATAATGGGAGTGGGGGAACGGATTCCGACAGATCTTTTTTTTACAGGGGGAACAGAATCCGACGGCAAAAAAACAGCCGTCGAGATCCGTTCCCCCTGTATTTTATTACACAAAGAGGATCTTCTAATATCTATCAAAGTGCTGCTAAGTCTTAGGCCCCCATAGCCTAGTGGTCAATTCACTGACATATAGAGCTGGTGATTTGTATGTGACACAAGTTCATGTCCTAGCTCGTGGACTTTTTTTAATCCCATATTTTCCTATCATAATAAAAGTAAAAAACTCCTAAATATATTTCTTTAGACTGGTCCCAGGTAAGCTCCATCCCCACACAAAATAAAATAAGCATTTTTTAGGCCACTACATTAACACCTCTCATAATGGCAGTGGGGGAACGGATTCCGACAGATCTTTTTTTTTACAAGGGGAACAGAATCCGACGGCAAAAAAACAGCCGTCGAGATCCGTTCCCCCTGTATTTTTTTACACAAGGAGGATCTTCTAATATCTATCAAAGTGCTGCCATTTCATAGGCCCCCATAGCCTAGTGGTCAATTCACTGACATATAGAGCTGGTGATTTGTATGTGACACAAGTTCAAGTCCTGGCTTGTGTACTTTTTTTAATCCAATATTTTCCTATCATAATAAAAGTAAAAAACTCCTAAATATATTTGTATAGACTGGTCCCAGGTAAGCTCCATACCCACACAAAATAAAATAAGCATTTTTTAGGCATCAACACCTCTCATAATGGCAGTGGGGGAACGGATTCCGACAGATGTTTTTTTTACAGGGGGAACAGAATCCGACGGCAAAAAAACAGCCGTCGAGATCCGTTCCCCCTGTATTTTATTACACAAAGAGGATCTTCTAATATCTATCAAAGTGCTGCTAAATCTTAGGCCCCCATAGCCTAGTGGTCAATTCACTGACATATAGAGCTGGTGATTTGTATGTGACACAAGTTCAAGTCCTGGCTCGTGGACTTTTTTTAATCCAATATTTTCCTATCATAATAAAAGTAAAAAACTCCTAAATATATTTTTATAGACTGGTCCCAGGTAAGCTCCATCCCCACACAAAATAAAATAAGCATTTTTTAGGCCGCTACATTAACACCTCTCATAATGGCAGTGGGGGAACGGATTCCGATAGATGTTTTTTTTACAGGGGGAACAGAATCCGACGGCAAAAAGCAGCCGTCGAGATCCGTTCCCCCTGTATTTTTTACACAAGGAGGATCTTCCAATATCTATCAAAGTGTTGCTAATTCTTAGGCCCCCATAGCCTAGTGGTCAATTCACTGACATGTAGAGCTGGTGATTAGTAGCTGACACAAGTTCAAGTCCTGGCTTGTGGCCTTTTTTTAATCCCATATTTTCCTATCATAATAAAAGTGAAAAACTCCTAAATATATTTCTTTAGACTGGTCCTAGGTAAGTTCCATCCTCACACAAAATAAAATAAGCATTTTTAGGCTACTACATCAACACCTCTCATAATGGGAGTGGGGGAATGGATTCCGACATATGTTTTTCTTTACAGGGGGAACAGAATCCGACGGCAAAATAACAGCCGTCGAGATCCGTTCCCCCTGTATTTTTTACACAAGGAGGATCTTCTAATATCTATCAAAGTGCTGTAAATACTTAGGCCCCCATAGCCAAGTGGTCAATTCACTGACATACAGAACTGGTGATTTGTAGGTGACACAAGTTCAAGTCCTGGCTCGTGGACTTTTTTTAATCCCATATTTTCCTATCATAATAAAAGTAAAAAACTCCTAAATATATTTTTATAGACTGGTCCCAGGTAAGCTCCATCCCCACACAAAATAAAATAAGCATTTTTTAGGCATCAACACCTCTCATAATGGCAGTGGGGGAACGGATTCCGACAGATGTTTTTTTTTTACAGGGGGAACAGAATCCGACGGCAAAAAAACAGCCGTCGAGATCCGTTCCCCCTGTATTTTTTTACACAAGGAGGATCTTCTAATATCTATCAAAGTGCTGCTATGTCTTAGGCCCCCATAGCCTAGTGGTCAATTCACTGACATATAGAGCTGGTGATTTGTATGTGACACAAGTTCAAGTCCTAGCTCGTGGACATTTTTTAATCCCATATTTTCCTATCATAATAAAAGTAAAAAACTCCTAAATATATTTCTTTAGACTGGTCCCAGGTAAGCTCCATCCCCACACAAAATAAAATAAGCATTTTTTCGGCCACTACATTAACACCTCTCATAATGGCAGTGGGGGAACGGATTCCGACAGATCTTTTTTTTACAGGGGGAACAGAATCCGACGGCAAAAAAACAGCCGTCGAGATCCGTTCCCCCTGTATTTTTTTACACAAGGAGGATCTTCTAATATCTATCAAAGTGCTGCCATTTCATAGGCCCCCATAGCCTAGTGGTCAATTCACTGACATATAGAGCTGGTGATTTTTAGGTGAAACAAGTTCAAGTCCTGGCTCGTGGACTTTTTTTTAATCCCATATTTTCCTATCATAATAAAAGTAAAAAATTCCTAAATATATTTCTATAGACTGGTGCCAGGTAAGCTCCATACCCACACAAAATAAAATATGTATTTTTAAACGCCACTACATCAAAACCTTTCATAATGGGAGTGGGGGAACGGATTCCGACAGATTTTTTTTTACAGGGGGAACAGAATCCGACGGCAAAAAAACAGCCGTCGAGATCCGTTCCCCCTGTATTTTTTTACACAAGGAGGATCTTCTAATATCTATCAAAGTGCTGCCATTTCATAGGCCCCCATAGCCTAGTGGTCAATTCACTGACATATAGAGCTGGTGATTTTTAGGTGAAACAAGTTCAAGTCCTGGCTCGTGGACTTTTTTTTAATCCCATATTTTCCTATCATAATAAAAGTAAAAAATTCCTAAATATATTTCTATAGACTGGTGCCAGGTAAGCTCCATACCCACACAAAATAAAATATGTATTTTTAAACGCCACTACATCAAAACCTTTCATAATGGGAGTGGGGGAACGGATTCCGACAGATTTTTTTTTACAGGGGGAACAGAATCCGACGGCAAAAAAACAGCCGTCGAGATCCGTTCCCCCTGTAATAAACAGCAAAAACTCCATAAAAATGATCCCTTAAACTGATGCATTTATTTAAACAGCTTTCCTGTAGCTCAAACAGTAGAGCATTGGTACTTGCAATGCTAAGGTCATAGGTTCGATTCCCAGGGAAAGCAGAAACTGATAAGAATACAAAATGTGTACAATGAAATTCAATCTACGTCACTCTGGATTAAAAATCTGCCAGATGCTGAAATGTAAACGATGACAGTTAACCTCAAACCACAAACAAAACACTATCAACCTTTATTCAAGCCACTACATCAACACCTCTAATAATGGGAACGGATTCCGTTTTTTTGCCGTCAGATTCTTTTCGCCCTGTTTTTCTTAAACAATGAGGATCTTCTAATATCTATCAAAGTGCTGTAAATTTTTAGGCTCCCACAGCCTAGTGGTCAGTGCACTGACTTCAAGAGCGGATGATTTTTAGGTGACACAAGTTCAAGTCCCGGCTTGTGGACTTTTTTTGATCCCATATTTTCCTATCACAATAAAAGGCAAAAACTCTAAAATATATGTATTTTACACTGGTGCCAGGTAAGCTCCATCCCCACACAAAATAAAATATGCATTTTTTAAGCCACTACATCAACACCTCTCATAATGGGAGTGGGGGAACGGATTCCGACAGCTGTTTTTTTACAGGGGGAACAGAATCCGACGACAAAAAAACTGCCGTCGAGATCCGTTCCCCCTGTATTTTTTACAAAAAGAGGATCTTCTTATATCTATCAAAATGCTGCTAAATATTATGCCCCCATAACCTAGTGGTCAATTCACTGACATATAGAGCTGGTGATTTGTATGTGACACAAGTTCAAGTCCTGGCTCGTGGACTTTTTTTAATCCAATATTTTCCTATCATAATAAAAGTAAAAAACTCCTAAATATATTTTTATAGACTGGTCCCAGGTAAGCTCCATCCCCACACAAAATAAAATAAGCATTTTTTAGGCATCAACACCTCTCATAATGGCAGTGGGGGAACGGATTCCGACAGATGTTTTTTTTACAGGGGGAACAGAATCCGACGGCAAAAAAACAGCCGTCGAGATCCGTTCCCCCTGTATTTTATTACACAAAGAGGATCTTCTAATATCTATCAAAGTGCTGCTAAATCTTAGGCCCCCATAGCCTAGTGGTCAATTCACTGACATACAGAACTGGTGATTTGTAGGTGACACAAGTTCAAGTCCTTGCTCGTGGACTTTTTTTAATCCCATATTTTCCTATCATAATAAAAGTAAAAAACTCCTAAATATATTTTTATAGACTGGTCCCAGGTAAGCTCCATCCCCACACAAAATAAAATAAGCATTTTTTAGGCATCAACACCTCTCATAATGGCAGTGGGGGAACGGATTCCGACAGATGTTTTTTTTTACAGGGGGAACAGAATCCGACGGCAAAAAAACAGCTGTCGAGATCCGTACCCCCTGTATTTTTTACACTAGGAGGATCTTCTAATATCTATCAAAGTATTGCTAATCCTTAGGCACCCATAGCCTAGTGGTCAATTCACTGACATATAGAGCTGGTGATTTGTAGGTGACACAAGTTCAAGTCCTAGCTCGTGGCCTTTTTTTAATCCCATATTTTCCTATCATAATAAAAGTGAAAAACTCCTAAATATATTTATTTAGACTGGTCCCAGGTAAGTTCCATCCTCACACAAAATAAAATAAGCATTTTTAGGCTACTACATCAACACCTCTCATAATGGGAGTGGAGGAATGGATTCCGACATATGTTTTTTTTTACAGGGGGAACAGAATCCGACGGCAAAAAAACAGCCGTCGAGATCCGTTCCCCCTGTATTTTTTTACACAAGGAGGATCTTCTAATATCTATCAAAGTGCTGCAAATTCATAGGCCCTCATAGCCTAGTGGTCAATTCACTGACATATAAAGCTGGTAATTTTTAGGTGAAACAAGTTCAAGTCCTGGCTCGTGGACTTTTTTTAATCCCATATTTTCCTATCATAATAAAAGTAAAAAACTCCTAAATATATTTCTATAGACTGGTGCCAGGTAAGCTCCATACCCACACAAAATAAAATATGTATTTTTAAACGCCACTACATCAAAACCTTTCATAATGGGAGTGGGGGAACGGATTCCGACAGATCTTTTTTTTACAGGGGGAACAGAATCCGACGGCAAAAAAACAGCCGTTGAGATCCGTTCCCCCTGTATTTTATTACACAAAGAGGATCTTCTAATATCTATCAAAGTGCTGCTAAGTCTTAGGCCCCCATAGCCTAGTGGTCAATTCACTGACATATAGAGCTGGTGATTTGTATGTGACACAAGTTCATGTCCTAGCTCGTGGACTTTTTTTAATCCCATATTTTCCTATCATAATAAAAGTAAAAAACTCCTAAATATATTTCTTTAGACTGGTCCCAGGTAAGCTCCATCCCCACACAAAATAAAATAAGCATTTTTTAGGCCACTACATTAACACCTCTCATAATGGCAGTGGGGGAACGGATTCCGACAGATCTTTTTTTTTACAAGGGGAACAGAATCCGACGGCAAAAAAACAGCCGTCGAGATCCGTTCCCCCTGTATTTTTTTACACAAGGAGGATCTTCTAATATCTATCAAAGTGCTGCCATTTCATAGGCCCCCATAGCCTAGTGGTCAATTCACTGACATATAGAGCTGGTGATTTGTATGTGACACAAGTTCAAGTCCTGGCTTGTGTACTTTTTTTAATCCAATATTTTCCTATCATAATAAAAGTAAAAAACTCCTAAATATATTTGTATAGACTGGTCCCAGGTAAGCTCCATACCCACACAAAATAAAATAAGCATTTTTTAGGCATCAACACCTCTCATAATGGCAGTGGGGGAACGGATTCCGACAGATGTTTTTTTTACAGGGGGAACAGAATCCGACGGCAAAAAAACAGCCGTCGAGATCCGTTCCCCCTGTATTTTATTACACAAAGAGGATCTTCTAATATCTATCAAAGTGCTGCAAATTCATAGGCCCCCATAGCCTAGTGGTCAATTCACTGACATATAGAGCTGGCAATTTTTAGGTGAAACAAGTTCAAGTCCTGGCTCGTGGACTTTTTTTAATCCCATATTTTCCTATCATAATAAAAGTAAAAAACTCCTAAATATATTTCTATAGACTGGTGCCAGGTAAGCTCCATACCCACACAAAATAAAATATGTATTTTTAAACGCCACTACATCAAAACCTTTCATAATGGGAGTGGGGGAACGGATTCCGACAGATCTTTTTTTTACAGGGGGAACAGAATCCGACGGCAAAAAAACAGCCGTCGAGATCCGTTCCCCCTGTATTTTTTACACAAGGAGGATCTTCTAATATCTATCAAAGTGCTGTAAATACTTAGGCCCCCATAGCCAAGTGGTCAATTCACTGACATACAGAACTGGTGATTTGTAGGTGACACAAGTTCAAGTCCTGGCTCGTGGACTTTTTTTAATCCCATATTTTCCTATCATAATAAAAGTAAAAAACTCCTAAATATATTTGTATAGACTGGTCCCAGGTAAGCTCCATCCCCACACAAAATAAAATAAGCATTTTTTAGGCATCAACACCTCTCATAATGGCAGTGGGGGAACGGATTCCGACAGATGTTTTTTTTACAGGGGGAACAGAATCCGACGGCAAAAAAACAGCCGTCGAGATCCGTTCCCCCTGTATTTTATTACACAAAGAGGATCTTCTAATATCTATCAAAGTGCTGCTAAATCTTAGGCCCCCATAGCCTAGTGGTCAATTCCCTGACATACAGAACTGGTGATTTGTAGGTGACACAAGTTCAAGTCCTGGCTCGTGGACATTTTTTAATCCCATATTTTCCTATCATAATAAAAGTAAAAAACTCCTAAATATATTTTTATAGACTGGTCCCAGGTAAGCTCCATCCCCACACAAAATAAAATAAGCATTTTTTAGGCATCAACACCTCTCATAATGGCAGTGGGGGAACGGATTCCGACAGATGTTTTTTTTTACAGGGGGAACAGAATCCGACGGCAAAAAAACAGCTGTCGAGATCCGTTCCCCCTGTATTTTTTACACTAGGAGGATCTTCTAATATCTATCAAAGTATTGCTAATCTTTAGGCACCCATAGCCTAGTGGTCAATTCACTGACATATAGAGCTGGTGATATGTAGGTGACACAAGTTCAAGTCCTAGCTCGTGGCCTTTTTTTAATCCCATATTTTCCTATCATAATAAAAGTGAAAAACTCCTAAATATATTTATTTAGACTGGTCCCAGGTAAGTTCCATCCTCACACAAAATAAAATAAGCATTTTTAGGCTACTACATCAACACCTCTCATAATGGGAGTGGAGGAATGGATTCCGACATATGTTTTTTTTTACAGGGGGAACAGAATCCGACGGCAAAAAAACAGCCGTCGAGATCCGTTCCCCCTGTATTTTTTTACACAAGGAGGATCTTCTAATATCTATCAAAGTGCTGCAAATTCATAGGCCCCCATAGCCTAGTGGTCAATTCACTGACATATAGAGCTGGTAATTTTTAGGTGAAACAAGTTCAAGTCCTGGCTCGTGGACTTTTTTTAATCCCATATTTTCCTATCATAATAAAAGTAAAAAACTCCTAAATATATTTCTATAGACTGGTGCCAGGTAAGCTCCATACCCACACAAAATAAAATATGTATTTTTAAACGCCACTACATCAAAACCTTTCATAATGGGAGTGGGGGAACGGATTCCGACAGATCTTTTTTTTACAGGGGGAACAGAATCCGACGGCAAAAAAACAGCCGTCGAGATCCGTTCCCCCTGTATTTTATTACACAAAGAGGATCTTCTAATATCTATCAAAGTGCTGCTAAGTCTTAGGCCCCCATAGCCTAGTGGTCAATTCACTGACATATAGAGCTGGTGATTTGTATGTGACACAAGTTCATGTCCTAGCTCGTGGACTTTTTTTAATCCCATATTTTCCTATCATAATAAAAGTAAAAAACTCCTAAATATATTTCTTTAGACTGGTCCCAGGTAAGCTCCATCCCCACACAAAATAAAATAAGCATTTTTTAGGCCACTACATTAACACCTCTCATAATGGCAGTGGGGGAACGGATTCCGACAGATCTTTTTTTTTACAGGGGGAACAGAATCCGACGGCAAAAAAACAGCCGTCGAGATCCGTTCCCCCTGTATTTTTTTACACAAGGAGGATCTTCTAATATCTATCAAAGTGCTGCCATTTCATAGGCCCCTATAGCCTAGTGGTCAATTCACTGACATATAGAGCTGGTGATTTGTATGTGACACAAGTTCAAGTCCTGGCTCGTGTACTTTTTTTAATCCAATATTTTCCTATCATAATAAAAGTAAAAAACTCCTAAATATATTTGTATAGACTGGTCCCAGGTAAGCTCCATCCCCACACAAAATAAAATAAGCATTTTTTAGGCATCAACACCTCTCATAATGGCAGTGGGGGAACGGATTCCGACAGATGTTTTTTTTACAGGGGGAACAGAATCCGACGGCAAAAAAACAGCCGTCGAGATCCGTTCCCCCTGTATTTTATTACACAAAGAGGATCTTCTAATATCTATCAAAGTGCTGCAAATTCATAGGCCCCCATAGCCTAGTGGTCAATTCACTGACATATAGAGCTGGTAATTTTTAGGTGAAACAAGTTCAAGTCCTGGCTCGTGGACTTTTTTTAATCCCATATTTTCCTATCATAATAAAAGTAAAAAACTCCTAAATATATTTCTATAGACTGGTGCCAGGTAAGCTCCATACCCACACAAAATAAAATATGTATTTTTAAACGCCACTACATCAAAACCTTTCATAATGGGAGTGGGGGAACGGATTCCGACAGATCTTTTTTTTACAGGGGGAACAGAATCCGACGGCAAAAAAACAGCCGTCGAGATCCGTTCCCCCTGTATTTTTTACACAAGGAGGATCTTCTAATATCTATCAAAGTGCTGTAAATACTTAGGCCCCCATAGCCAAGTGGTCAATTCACTGACATACAGAACTGGTGATTTGTAGGTGACACAAGTTCAAGTCCTGGCTCGTGGACTTTTTTTAATCCCATATTTTCCTATCATAATAAAAGTAAAAAACTCCTAAATATATTTGTATAGACTGGTCCCAGGTAAGCTCCATCCCCACACAAAATAAAATAAGCATTTTTTAGGCATCAACACCTCTCATAATGGCAGTGGGGGAACGGATTCCGACAGATGTTTTTTTTACAGGGGGAACAGAATCCGACGGCAAAAAAACAGCCGTCGAGATCCGTTCCCCCTGTATTTTATTACACAAAGAGGATCTTCTAATATCTATCAAAGTGCTGCTAAATCTTAGGCCCCCATAGCCTAGTGGTCAATTCACTGACATACAGAACTGGTGATTTGTAGGTGACACAAGTTCAAGTCCTGGCTCGTGGACATTTTTTAATCCCATATTTTCCTATCATAATAAAAGTAAAAAACTCCTAAATATATTTTTATAGACTGGTCCCAGGTAAGCTCCATCCCCACACAAAATAAAATAAGCATTTTTTAGGCATCAACACCTCTCATAATGGCAGTGGGGGAATGGATTCCGACAGATGTTTTTTTTTACAGGGGGAACAGAATCCGACGGCAAAAAAACAGCTGTCGAGATCCGTTCCCCCTGTATTTTTTACACTAGGAGGATCTTCTAATATCTATCAAAGTATTGCTAATCTTTAGGCACCCATAGCCTAGTGGTCAATTCACTGACATATAGAGCTGGTGATATGTAGGTGACACAAGTTCAAGTCCTAGCTCGTGGCCTTTTTTTAATCCCATATTTTCCTATCATAATAAAAGTGAAAAACTCCTAAATATATTTATTTAGACTGGTCCCAGGTAAGTTCCATCCTCACACAAAATAAAATAAGCATTTTTAGGCTACTACATCAACACCTCTCATAATGGGAGTGGAGGAATGGATTCCGACATATGTTTTTTTTTACAGGGGGAACAGAATCCGACGGCAAAAAAACAGCCGTCGAGATCCGTTCCCCCTGTATTTTTTTACACAAGGAGGATCTTCTAATATCTATCAAAGTGCTGCAAATTCATAGGCCCCCATAGCCTAGTGGTCAATTCACTGACATATAGAGCTGGTAATTTTTAGGTGAAACAAGTTCAAGTCCTGGCTCGTGGACTTTTTTTAATCCCATATTTTCCTATCATAATAAAAGTAAAAAACTCCTAAATATATTTCTATAGACTGGTGCCAGGTAAGCTCCATACCCACACAAAATAAAATATGTATTTTTAAACGCCACTACATCAAAACCTTTCATAATGGGAGTGGGGGAACGGATTCCGACAGATCTTTTTTTTACAGGGGGAACAGAATCCGACGGCAAAAAAACAGCCGTCGAGATCCGTTCCCCCTGTATTTTATTACACAAAGAGGATCTTCTAATATCTATCAAAGTGCTGCTAAGTCTTAGGCCCCCATAGCCTAGTGGTCAATTCACTGACATATAGAGCTGGTGATTTGTATGTGACACAAGTTCAAGTCCTAGCTCGTGGACTTTTTTTAATCCCATATTTTCCTATCATAATAAAAGTAAAAAACTCCTAAATATATTTCTTTAGACTGGTCCCAGGTAAGCTCCATCCCCACACAAAATAAAATAAGCATTTTTTAGGCCACTACATTAACACCTCTCATAATGGCAGTGGGGGAACGGATTCCGACAGATCTTTTTTTTTACAGGGGGAACAGAATCCGACGGCAAAAAAACAGCCGTCGAGATCCGTTCCCCCTGTATTTATTTACACAAGGAGGATCTTCTAATATCTATCAAAGTGCTGCCATTTCATAGGCCCCCATAGCCTAGTGGTCAATTCACTGACATATAGAGCTGGTGATTTTTAGGTGAAACAAGTTCAAGTCCTGGCTCGTGGACTTTTTTTTAATCCCATATTTTCCTATCATAATAAAAGTAAAAAATTCCTAAATATATTTCTATAGACTGGTGCCAGGTAAGCTCCATACCCACACAAAATAAAATATGTATTTTTAAACGCCACTACATCAAAACCTTTCATAATGGGAGTGGGGGAACGGATTCCGACAGATCTTTTTTTTACAGGGGGAACAGAATCCGACGGCAAAAAAACAGCCGTCGAGATCCGTTCCCCCTGTAATAAACAGCAAAAACTCCATAAAAATGATCCCTTAAACTGATGCATTTATTTAAACAGCTTTCCTGTAGCTCAAACAGTAGAGCATTGGTACTTGCAATGCTAAGGTCATAGGTTCGATTCCCAGGGAAAGCAGAAACTGATAAGAATACAAAATGTGTACAATGAAATTCAATCTACGTCACTCTGGATTAAAAATCTGCCAAATGCTGAAATGTAAACGATGACAGTTAACCTCAAACCACAAACAAAACACTATCAACCTTTATTCAAGCCACTACATCAACACCTCTAATAATGGGAACGGATTCCGTTTTTTTGCCGTCAGATTCTTTTCGCCCTGTATTTCTTAAACAATGAGGATCTTCTAATATCTATCAAAGTGCTGTAAATTTTTAGGCTCCCACAGCCTAGTGGTCAGTGCACTGACTTCAAGAGCGGATGATTTTTAGGTGACACAAGTTCAAGTCCCGGCTTGTGGACTTTTTTTGATCCCATATTTTCCTATCACAATAAAAGGCAAAAACTCTAAAATATATGTATTTTACACTGGTGCCAGGTAAGCTCCATCCCCACACAAAATAAAATATGCATTTTTTAAGCCACTACATCAACACCTCTCATAATGGGAGTGGGGGAACGGATTCCGACAGCTGTTTTTTTACAGGGGGAACAGAATCCGACGGCAAAAAAACTGCCGTCGAGATCCGTTCCCCCTGTATTTTTTACAAAAAGAGGATCTTCTTATATCTATCAAAGTGCTGCTAAATATTATGCCCCCATAACCTAGTGGTCAATTCACTGACATATAGAGCTGGTGATTTGTATGTGACACAAGTTCAAGTCCTGGCTCGTGGACTTTTTTTAATCCAATATTTTCCTATCATAATAAAAGTAAAAAACTCCTAAATATATTTTTATAGACTGGTCCCAGGTAAGCTCCATCCCCACACAAAATAAAATAAGCATTTTTTAGGCATCAACACCTCTCATAATGGCAGTGGGGGAACGGATTCCGACAGATGTTTTTTTTACAGGGGGAACAGAATCCGACGGCAAAAAAACAGCCGTCGAGATCCGTTCCCCCTGTATTTTATTACACAACAGGGGCGGAGTGGCAATCGGGAGAGTCGGGACTTTTCCCGGTGGGCCGGTATTGTTTTGAGGCCGCGAGGGCCGGTCTGATAATAATTATACATTGCAAGTTAGCAACACCATCCGGCGGCCTGATGTGCGGCCGCTGCCCGCTGGTCAAACTGTGCAGCCTCTCTCTTTTTTCATCTCGCTGCACCTGGAAAAAATGAGCGCGTCGCTTCAGTTATGAGCGCACTTGCCGCGCGCCTACATTTGAAATAACGAACTCGAGCGCGCAAAAGACGCAATATGTGAACGGCCCCTTGGTAGCGTAGTGTACTGGTAGCTCGCAAGCGACGTTTTGGAGACCCCTGGTCTAAATGATGGAAAGGCAAAAAAAGAAAAGGGAAAGGTGGCGTTGAGAAGGGCAGACTCAAAAGGTAGCAATTCAATAAACAAATAAATCTAGCCATATGTGACCAGTAGCGGTGGCTTTCTTAATCTAAATCTATTTTATAGATTCATAACTCAGTGGTGTAGTCTACGTGATACGCAGGGATACGCCGTATAGGAAATGCCAAGTATTTCCGTACCCACTAAAAATAGCGTGAGGATACGTAACAACTTCGTTTTGTGACAGAACTTTCACACTTTCATTCATAAATTCACCGCGTCTGTGTTTGCAATGGACACAGATCAAATCGCGTGAATATTAAAAACTCAAAGAGACTGCAGTTGTTCAACGCGTCTCTGGGAATGAGCGCTCAATGTGTGCTCTACTACACACACACACACACACACTGAAGTAAGCGCGTGCTTGTGTCAGCGCTTCACTGTAGCTATGATGACATGATGTAGGCTACACATGTGAACTTCATCACAGAGCTGAGAGTCACTTCATGAGAATTTCACCATTTCATTTGATAAAACTATCGCCATTCATTCGTATCATACACACACAGAAACTGTAATGTCTTTACGACAACCTGTCAAAATAAAAGTTCGGTATAAACTCAAAGAAATTATGAAAGAAATTGCACAGTAAAATGTACTGTAAAATAATAATAATGATGAAATCTATTAAAACTTATTTTAAAAAGGAATATCACACAAGTTTTCATACATGTTTTAATTTAAACAGTAAACTTGCCAAAACAATAACGCAATTTTCTTTCAAAAGCACCATTTCTAAAAGTAAATTTGTATTTGTGCCTATAATGTTTTTTTTTTTTTTTTTTATTGTCCGCTGATAAAACCTGTCACAGTATAGCCTACTCACTACAAAAAACTAGACTACACCACTGTAACTCCCCCTGTAGGGCCGGTGGTCTACGAAATTTCCCGGTAGATTTTTTGGTCCCACTCCGCCCCTGTTACACAAAGAGGATCTTCTAATATCTATCAAAGTGCTGCTAAATCTTAGGCCCCCATAGCCTAGTGGTCAATTCACTGACATACAGAACTGGTGATTTGTAGGTGACACAAGTTCAAGTCCTGGCTCGTGGACTTTTTTTAATCCCATATTTTCCTATCATAATAAAAGTAAAAAACTCCTAAATATATTTTTATAGACTGGTCCCAGGTAAGCTCCATCCCCACACAAAATAAAATAAGCATTTTTTAGGCATCAACACCTCTCATAATGGCAGTGGGGGAACGGATTCCGACAGATGTTTTTTTTTACAGGGGGAACAGAATCCGACGGCAAAAAAACAGCTGTCGAGATCCGTTCCCCCTGTATTTTTTACACTAGGAGGATCTTCTAATATCTATCAAAGTATTGCTAATCCTTAGGCACCCATAGCCTAGTGGTCAATTCACTGACATATAGAGCTGGTGATTTGTAGGTGACACAAGTTCAAGTCCTAGCTCGTGGCCTTTTTTTAATCCCATATTTTCCTATCATAATAAAAGTGAAAAACTCCTAAATATATTTATTTAGACTGGTCCCAGGTAAGTTCCATCCTCACACAAAATAAAATAAGCATTTTTAGGCTACTACATCAACACCTCTCATAATGGGAGTGGAGGAATGGATTCCGACATATGTTTTTTTTTACAGGGGGAACAGAATCCGACGGCAAAAAAACAGCCGTCGAGATCCGTTCCCCCTGTATTTTTTTACACAAGGAGGATCTTCTAATATCTATCAAAGTGCTGCAAATTCATAGGCCCTCATAGCCTAGTGGTCAATTCACTGACATATAAAGCTGGTAATTTTTAGGTGAAACAAGTTCAAGTCCTGGCTCGTGGACTTTTTTTAATCCCATATTTTCCTATCATAATAAAAGTAAAAAACTCCTAAATATATTTCTATAGACTGGTGCCAGGTAAGCTCCATACCCACACAAAATAAAATATGTATTTTTAAACGCCACTACATCAAAACCTTTCATAATGGGAGTGGGGGAACGGATTCCGACAGATCTTTTTTTTACAGGGGGAACAGAATCCGACGGCAAAAAAACAGCCGTCGAGATCCGTTCCCCCTGTATTTTATTACACAAAGAGGATCTTCTAATATCTATCAAAGTGCTGCTAATTCTTAGGCCCCCATAGCCTAGTGGTCAATTCACTGACATGTAGAGCTGGTGATTAGTAGCTGACACAAGTTCAAGTCCTGGCTTGTGGCCTTTTTTTAATCCCATATTTTCCTATCATAATAAAAGTGAAAAACTCCTAAATATATTTCTTTAGACTGGTCCCAGGTAAGTTCCATCCTCACACAAAATAAAATAAGCATTTTTAGGCTACTACATCAACACCTCTCATAATGGGAGTGGGGGAATGGATTCCGACATATGTTTTTTTTTACAGGGGGAACAGAATCCGACGGCAAAATAACAGCCGTCGAGATCCGTTCCCCCTGTATTTTTTACACAAGGAGGATCTTCTAATATCTATCAAAGTGCTGTAAATACTTAGGCCCTCATAGCCAAGTGGTCAATTCACTGACATACAGAACTGGTGATTTGTAGGTGACACAAGTTCAAGTCCTGGCTCGTGGACTTTTTTTAATCCCATATTTTCCTATCATAATAAAAGTAAAAAACTCCTAAATATATTTTTATAGACTGGTCCCAGGTAAGCTCCATCCCCACACAAAATAAAATAAGCATTTTTTAGGCATCAACACCTCTCATAATGGCAGTGGGGGAACGGATTCCGACAGATGTTTTTTTTTACAGGGGGAACAGAATCCGACGGCAAAAAAACAGCTGTCGAGATCCGTTCCCCCTGTATTTTTTACACTAGGAGGATCTTCTAATATCTATCAAAGTATTGCTAATCCTTAGGCACCCATAGCCTAGTGGTCAATTCACTGACATATAGAGCTGGTGATTTGTAGGTGACACAAGTTCAAGTCCTAGCTCGTGGCCTTTTTTTAATCCCATATTTTCCTATCATAATAAAAGTGAAAAACTCCTAAATATATTTATTTAGACTGGTCCCAGGTAAGTTCCATCCTCACACAAAATAAAATAAGCATTTTTAGGCTACTACATCAACACCTCTTATAATGGGAGTGGGGGAATGGATTCCGACATATGTTTTTTTTTACAGGGGGAACAGAATCCGACGGCAAAAAAACAGCCGTCGAGATCCGTTCCCCCTGTATTTTTTTACACAAGGAGGATCTTCTAATATCTATCAAAGTGCTGCAAATTCATAGGCCCCCATAGCCTAGTGGTCAATTCACTGACATATAGAGCTGGCAATTTTTAGGTGAAACAAGTTCAAGTCCTGGCTCGTGGACTTTTTTTAATCCCATATTTTCCTATCATAATAAAAGTAAAAAACTCCTAAATATATTTCTATAGACTGGTGCCAGGTAAGCTCCATACCCACACAAAATAAAATATGTATTTTTAAACGCCACTACATCAAAACCTTTCATAATGGGAGTGGGGGAACGGATTCCGACAGATCTTTTTTTTACAGGGGGAACAGAATCCGACGGCAAAAAAACAGCCGTCGAGATCCGTTCCCCCTGTATTTTATTACACAAAGAGGATCTTCTAATATCTATCAAAGTGCTGCTAAGTCTTAGGCCCCTATAGCCTAGTGGTCAATTCACTGACATATAGAGCTGGTGATTTGTATGTGACACAAGTTCAAGTCCTAGCTCGTGGACTTTTTTTAATCCCATATTTTCCTATCATAATAAAAGTAAAAAACTCCTAAATATATTTCTTTAGACTGGTCCCAGGTAAGCTCCATCCCCACACAAAATAAAATAACGTAAGTTATGACTATAACTATGGATCTATGAGACCGAATGATGACCGTCACCACGGTCTTACCTTGAATGACGCCATTCTGCTAGCTCTCCTCGAGACCTAATGTAAACAATGTCAGATGACTGACCCCAAGTGGTTGGTTCGCTATAAAACATCCGGATGAACCGAACACTTCCTCTTGCCTGGAACGCCTCAGTTCATCCCGAGTGACAAGAAATGGTGACGGTCATCATTCGGTCTCATAGATCCATAGTTATAGTCATAACTTACGATCTATTTCGACCTCACTCAGACCGTCACCACGGTCTTACCTTGGATGACTAGTGCCATCAAGGTCACGAGGGAATGTAAGCCTCTCCTTCTTCACATCCCTGCTTAGCGGCCGAGAGCAGAATTGTGGACCCAAGCGTAACTGGGTCCGCCACATTGACCCTGTAATACCGGGCAAAGGTACAAGGTGAGCTCCATGATGCCGCTGCACATATGTCCGTTAGTGCCACCCCTTTCAGTGCTGCCCAGGATGTGGCCAGACTCCTGGTAGAATGAGCTACCAGGTTCCCTGGGACTGGTAAGCTCTGACTGGAGTATGTGTGTGCAATAGTGTCTACTATCCAATGTGATAGGCGCTGTTTCGAGGCTGGTTTTCCGACACTTTTCTTATCAAAACACAAAAACAACTGAGTGTGTAAATGTCGTAACGACTGTGTCCGTTCAATGTATGTGCGAAGTGCTCGAACTGGACATAAGGTAGCAAGATCAAGTTCTGTAGAAGAGAGATCAGGATCAGGTTGAAACGCTGCAAGTTCGATTACTTGATTGATCGTGCAAGTATTAAGAACTTTAGGCAGGAAAGCCGGGTTCGGCCAAAGAGAGACCCCTGAATAGTTTGCTTTCCATCTCAGACAGTCTTTATCTACTGTTAAAGAATGTAACTCACCCACTCTCTTTGCTGAACAGATAGCAAGAAGGAAAACTGTTTTCCACGTCAGTGATTTAAGATCCGCTTGGGCCAATGGTTCAAATGGGGCTCTAGTCAATGACTGTAGAACCATGGGAAGATCCCAGGATGGTGATCTCAGCCTTTTCTCTGGATAGAGGCGACGTGCACCTTTGAGAAATTGAGTAACCAACATGTGTTTACCAACTGATAAACCTTCCACAATACTGTGGAAATGAGAAATAGCTGCCACATAAACTCTTATTGTGTTGACTTTTCTTCCTGAGTCTAGAAGTGACTGAAGAAAGCATAAAATAGAATCAAGACCACAATTTGTAGGGTCTAAATTTTTGTCCTGACACCAGTTAGAGAACACACGCCACTTGCTCGAGTAGTTATCCCAAGTGGAAGGCGCTTTAGCATTGTTTATGGTTTTCCTTACTGCCTCCTCTAGCTGATAAGAGAGGGGCTCAGTAGGGGCCAAACCCAGAGTTGTAACGTGGCTGGGCTCGGGTGCCAGATCTGTCCCTCCACTTGAGAGAGAAGGTCTGCTCTGATTGGTAGTGGCCACGGATGGCCCTGTACCAGACGTAGGAGAAGTGGGAACCAATGTCTCTTTGGCCATTTCGGGGCAATCAGTAAGATCCTGCAATGTCCCAGATCCACCCGTTTGAGCACATGAGGAATCAATGGTAGGGGAGGAAAAGCGTACAATAAACCTCCCGGCCACTCGTGAGACAGTGCATCCAGTCCCAAAGGCCCCCCTTGGCCGCTCAGAGAGAACCACATCTTGCAATGGGTTGTCTCGGCTGATGCAAACAGGTCGGTGTGGGCTCTTCCAAAACGGGTCCAAATCAGATGCACCACCTCCGGGTGTAATCGCCATTCCCCCGGGAGAGGTCCAGTTCGGGAGAGGAGATCGGCCGCCCGGTTCACTTCTCCGGGTATGTAGACTGCCCTGAGAGAGGCAAGTCTCGGGTGGGCCCAAAACAGAAGTCTCCTGGTTTCCTGGAGGCAGCGCAATGACCTGGTGCCTCCTTGGTGATTGATGTAATAAACTGCCGACATATTGTCTGTTCTTACAAGGACATGCTTGTCCTGTAGGAACGGAATCAAGTGTCTCAAAGACAGATAGATTGCTCTGAGCTCCAGCACATTGATGTGTTCCATGGTCCAGGGGAACATCCATGAGCCTCTGACTGATCTTCCTTGCCAGACAGCCCCCCATCCTGTCAGAGAAGCATCGGTTGTCACCACCATTCTCCTCGCTGGTATAATCCCCAGCGGAACACCTTGATTCAACCTGCTGCTCCTTATCCAAGGACGCAGAGCCTGAACACATTTCTGCGTGACCTTCAACTTCACTCGCCTGTGTAATTTGGGGTGGAGTTGAAATTTGTTGATCCACCATTGCAGTGGTCGTGCTTTGAGCAATCCCAGAGGCACTACCTTTATTGCTGCCGATATCATCCCCAGTAATCTTTGGAATTGTGCCAACTCCATCCGCTTGCCTAAGCGGAAGGATTGTGCCAGGGCAGATAACCTTGCTACCCTCTGTGGAGATAGAGATGCTGTCATTGTTAAGGTGTTCAAAACTAACCCGACAAATACGGTTTCTTGCCGTGGTTCGACATTGCTCTTTTCGTGATTCATGCGGAACCCAAGCTCTTGTATATGGTTGATAACAGCCTCTGTATCTCTTAAAACCTGGTGACGGCTTGGTGCACAGATCAACCAGTCGTCCAGGTATGGGAGGATCTTTATACCCACAGCCTGAAGAGGGTAAAGAGTGGCTGACACCACCCTGGTAAATACACGGGGAGAGAGGGAAAGGCCAAATGGAAGGACCTCGAATTGATATGCTTGGCCTTGAAAAGCAAAGCGAAGGAACTTCCTGTGATCTGGATGAATGGGCACATGAAAGTATGCATCTTTGAGGTCTAGTGTTGTAAACCACTCGTTTGGCTCTATAACCTCCAAGATTTGGGCGGTGGTCAGCATCTTGAATGGCAACACTTTTATGTATGCATTCAGACGTCTTAGGTCTAAGATGGGTCGGAGACCACCATCTTTTTTGGGCACAAGGAAATAGTTCGAATAAAACCCAGTGTGCTGTTCGTTGGGTTGTAGCTGAGTAATTGCCTTCTTCCCAAGAAGGGTTGCGATTTCTTTGGATAAAATGTTTGCCTGGACTGAGTCTTTGACCACAGTTAAGTGAATCCCTGAAAACGAAGGCGGTCGCCGCCGGAACTGGATTCTGTATCCGCTTTTTATCGTAGCGAGTACCCAACGATCTGAGATTTTTCTCTCCCAGCTGTCCAGGCATAGCTGGGAGGAGATTCCGGCGGCTCTTCCAGGATTGCTACGCAGTTCCCCCATAGGGGCCTGAGCCCCTGGGGTTTCGCTTCTTTTGTGGTGCATTTCTAACTGATGTACGAGACCGAGCCATTTGTGAATGCTGTGGTACTTGTCTGGCACTTTGGCTGTTATCAAACCTCTGAGGATGGGTATTTTGTTTTCTGTTGAACTCCCATGATCCTGGCCGACTAAAATAGGGATGATGAGGGGGCTGATAGCCTCGATATGACTGTCTAGTTGCCTTAGCGGGACCAAACGTGCGTTGCACTGATTCTCTTCTACGCCGCGCTTGCTCCGCTCTATCGAGTGTCGTTTGAGAGTCTGGATGAAACACACGGCCTGGTGTGACGGGCATGTAGGTCAGTTCCTTCCTGATAGTATCAGGTAGGGAGGTCTGTGCCAACCAAATCTGTCTACGAGAAAGGATTGCAGACGACATAGAAGCCCCAATGTCTCTAGTAAGCTGGGCGTGCGTAACCAGGGCTGCATCAACCAAACCCATAACGTCCTGATCCTCCGGATTTATAAGTTTCCGTAAAGAAGCCAGAATTATGGCTAAGGCATTACCAGATCGGGCTGCACGTGTGGCTGAGTTGTAGGTTCGACACACTAGGTTATCGGTCTTCTCACATTCTTTCCGGGGACAGCGTGGGTCATCAGTCACCCGGTCTAGACCCAAAGGCGTTAAAGATGCCATTTCACGCTCCACCGCTGGCATACCTCCCATGCCTGTTTCTGCAGCATATTGTATATTAGCAAAACGTCTGCAACCAGCATTGAACTGGGGTGCAGCTTTGGGGTGATTCCAAGCTTTGCTTAGCATTTGTGAATAGTCCTCAGAAACAGGAATCGAAACAGATGGTTGAGACTGGGAGACCCCAGTCCACACTCCTTGCACCACTGGTGTCGTTGATGCCTCAGCCTGGGTTTCCAAACCTAAAATTCTTGCAGCGCTAAGAATTCTGTTAAGAATGTCAGGTTGTGTACTGTCTCTATCAATAACAGAAGATCTGGACTCATCTCCTTGATCTTCCTCACTCACATCCTGATCATTACTACCAAAAAGAGAGTCATGAGCATGGAGAGAAATAGTGTCAGGAATGTTACCTCTTCCTCCCTGATTTGGAGGGATATCGTCCTCAGAGACAACAGATGGAGCTGCATGTTGTTGTCCAACTAACCCCCTATCGTGGGGCCTAAAACCATCCATTTTCCCAGCCAAATCCCGTAAAGTTGCTAGAATTTGCATCTGGGTGTCAGCTTGAGGGTCTGAAGCCCTTGACCTTCTTCCATCAGAACAGCTAGGTCCATCATGGACTTCAACAGGAGAATGTTCCCTTCTCCGTTTAAGGGAGCGTGCACCGACCACTGATCCTGATGCACCTCTATCATGAGCTGCCCGTTCAAAAAGGCTAGCTCTTTGCACTCTCTCTTGTAGGGAGAACTCAGCTGCGGCAGGGCATGGTTTTTCAATGTCCTCCAGTAAATGGGCCATACCCAGACATGATGGACACTCCCGATGTCCATCCCGAGGATGCATGGTAGCATGACAATAATGGCACAGAGGTTGACTCATGACTGTAGGACAGCTGCGTACAGTTGTAGCTCGGATAACTCACAAAAATATGAATACTCTACTCCTGCGCACAGGAGTTTTGCCAAATTATATGTAAATGTGTGTATACACAATCAAAATCATATATATACTTAATTTCACTGAGCCGCTGCGAACAATGGAGTCAGTGTGATAATTAAATTTCTTTTCTTTTTTTTCAAGGTTTTTTTATTTTATTTTATTTTATTAACACCTATCTATGCGCGTACGCACAGATCAAGACAGGTGACAGAGTCCGCTCAGCTGCGAACAGCAGATCAGCGGGTAAACAAATAAACCTCCTTTCAACTGATGTGAATAATTGAGCAAATAAATAAATAAATTACTCACCACCTCCGTACGCTTCTTAAGCGTCGGAATACAAGCGTCGGAATACAATTCCTACAAAACAAATATTAACATGAATCAAATTCGTAAATTTGTAAATAATACCAACCACTCACCTGAAATATAGAAGAAAAAGGGAAAAAAATGTTTTACCGCAATCCTCAGGGGCACCAGGCGCCTGCACTACAGTGACGGATTGAATGGGTAAAGATTTCCAAATAACAGCGTATTGTATACACGCGGATTTTCTCCAAACCGGTCTCTAAAGAGGCGAGAAAGGCAAAGAGGAAGTGTTCGGTTCATCCGGATGTTTTATAGCGAACCAACCACTTGGGGTCAGTCATCTGACATTGTTTACATTAGGTCTCGAGGAGAGCTAGCAGAATGGCGTCATTCAAGGTAAGACCGTGGTGACGGTCTGAGTGAGGTCGAAATAGATGCATTTTTTCGGCCACTACATTAACACCTCTCATAATGGCAGTGGGGGAACGGATTCCGACAGATCTTTTTTTTACAGGGGGAACAGAATCCGACGGCAAAAAAACAGCCGTCGAGATCCGTTCCCCCTGTATTTTTTTACACAAGGAGGATCTTCTAATATCTATCAAAGTGCTGCAATTTCATAGGCCCCCATAGCCTAGTGGTCAATTCACTGACATATAGAGCTGGTGATTTTTAGGTGAAACAAGTTCAAGTCCTGGCTCGTGGACTTTTTTTTAATCCCATATTTTCCTATCATAATAAAAGTAAAAAATTCCTAAATATATTTCTATAGATTGGTGCCAGGTAAGCTCCATACCCACACAAAATAAAATATGTATTTTTAAACGCCACTACATCAAAACCTTTCATAATGGGAGTGGGGGAACGGATTCCGACAGATTTTTTTTTACAGGGGGAACAGAATCCGACGGCAAAAAAACAGCCGTCGAGATCCATTCCCCCTGTATTTTTTTACACAAAGAGGATCTTCTAATATCTATCAAAGTGCTGCTAAATCTTAGGCCCCCATAGCCTAGTGGTCAATTCACTGACATATAGAGCTGGTGATTTGTATGTGACACAAGTTCAAGTCCTGGCTCGTGGACTTTTTTTAATCCAATATTTTCCTATCATAATAAAAGTAAAAAACTCCTAAATATATTTTTATAGACTGGTCCCAGGTAAGCTCCATCCCCACACAAAATAAAATAAGCATTTTTTAGGCCGCTACATTAACACCTCTCATAATGGCAGTGGGGGAACGGATTCCGATAGATGTTTTTATTACAGGGGGAACAGAATCCGACGGCAAAAAGCAGCCGTCGAGATCCGTTCCCCCTGTATTTTTTACACAAGGAGGATCTTCCAATATCTATCAAAGTGTTGCTAATTCTTAGGCCCCCATAGCCTAGTGGTCAATTCACTGACATGTAGAGCTGGTGATTAGTAGCTGACACAAGTTCAAGTCCTGGCTTGTGGCCTTTTTTTAATCCCATATTTTCCTATCATAATAAAAGTGAAAAACTCCTAAATATATTTCTTTAGACTGGTCCCAGGTAAGTTCCATCCTCACACAAAATAAAATAAGCATTTTTAGGCTACTACATCAACACCTCTCATAATGGGAGTGGGGGAATGGATTCCGACATATGTTTTTTTTTACAGGGGGAACAGAATCCGACGGCAAAATAACAGCCGTCGAGATCCGTTCCCCCTGTATTTTTTACACAAGGAGGATCTTCTAATATCTATCAAAGTGCTGTAAATACTTAGGCCCCCATAGCCAAGTGGTCAATTCACTGACATACAGAACTGGTGATTTGTAGGTGACACAAGTTCAAGTCCTGGCTCGTGGACTTTTTTTAATCCCATATTTTCCTATCATAATAAAAGTAAAAAACTCCTAAATATATTTTTATAGACTGGTCCCAGGTAAGCTCCATCCCCACACAAAATAAAATAAGCATTTTTTAGGCATCAACACCTCTCATAATGGCAGTGGGGGAACGGATTCCGACAGATGTTTTTTTTTACAGGGGGAACAGAATCCGACGGCAAAAAAACAGCTGTCGAGATCCGTTCCCCCTGTATTTTTTACACTAGGAGGATCTTCTAATATCTATCAAAGTATTGCTAATCCTTAGGCACCCATAGCCTAGTGGTCAATTCACTGACATATAGAGCTGGTGATTTGTAGGAGACACAAGTTCAAGTCCTAGCTCGTGGCCTTTTTTTAATCCCATATTTTCCTATCATAATAAAAGTGAAAAACTCCTAAATATATTTATTTAGACTGGTCCCAGGTAAGTTCCATCCTCACACAAAATAAAATAAGCATTTTTAGGCTACTACATCAACACCTCTCATAATGGGAGTGGAGGAATGGATTCCGACATATGTTTTTTTTTACAGGGGGAACAGAATCCGACGGCAAAAAAACAGCCGCCGAGATCCGTTCCCCCTGTATTTTTTTACACAAGGAGGATCTTCTAATATCTATCAAAGTGCTGCAAATTCATAGGCCTCCATAGCCTAGTGGTCAATTCACTGACATATAGAGCTGGTAATTTTTAGGTGAAACAAGTTCAAGTCCTGGCTCGTGGACTTTTTTTAATCCCATATTTTCCTATCATAATAAAAGTAAAAAACTCCTAAATATATTTCTATAGACTGGTGCCAGGTAAGCTCCATACCCACACAAAATAAAATATGTATTTTTAAACGCCACTACATCAAAACCTTTCATAATGGGAGTGGGGGAACGGATTCCGACAGATCTTTTTTTTACAGGGGGAACAGAATCCGACGGCAAAAAAACAGCCGTCGAGATCCGTTCCCCCTGTATTTTATTACACAAAGAGGATCTTCTAATATCTATCAAAGTGCTGCTAAGTCTTAGGCCCCCATAGCCTAGTGGTCAATTCACTGACATATAGAGCTGGTGATTTGTATGTGACACAAGTTCAAGTCCTAGCTCGTGGACTTTTTTTAATCCCATATTTTCCTATCATAATAAAAGTAAAAAACTCCTAAATATATTTCTTTAGACTGGTCCCAGGTAAGCTCCATCCCCACACAAAATAAAATAAGCATTTTTTCGGCCACTACATTAACACCTCTCATAATGGCAGTGGGGGAACGGATTCCGACAGATCTTTTTTTTACAGGGGGAACAGAATCAGACGGCAAAAAAACAGCCGTCAAGATCCGTTCCCCCTGTATTTTTTTACACGAGGAGGATCTTCTAATATCTATCAAAGTGCTGCCATTTCATAGGCCCCCATAGCCTAGTGGTCAATTCACTGACATATAGAGCTGGTGATTTTTAGGTGAAACAAGTTCAAGTCCTGGCTCGTGGACTTTTTTTAATCCCATATTTTCCTATCATAATAAAAGTAAAAAACTCCTAAATATATTTTTATAGACTGGTCCCAGGTAAGCTCCATCCCCACACAAAATAAAATAAGCATTTTTTAGGCATCAACACCTCTCATAATGGCAGTGGGGGAACGGATTCCGACAGATGTTTTTTTTTACAGGGGGAACAGAATCCGACGGCAAAAAAACAGCTGTCGAGATCCGTTCCCCCTGTATTTTTTACACTAGGAGGATCTTCTAATATCTATCAAAGTATTGCTAATCCTTAGGCACCCATAGCCTAGTGGTCAATTCACTGACATATAGAGCTGGTGATTTGTAGGAGACACAAGTTCAAGTCCTAGCTCGTGGCCTTTTTTTAATCCCATATTTTCCTATCATAATAAAAGTGAAAAACTCCTAAATATATTTATTTAGACTGGTCCCAGGTAAGTTCCATCCTCACACAAAATAAAATAAGCATTTTTAGGCTACTACATCAACACCTCTCATAATGGGAGTGGAGGAATGGATTCCGACATATGTTTTTTTTTACAGGGGGAACAGAATCCGACGGCAAAAAAACAGCCGCCGAGATCCGTTCCCCCTGTATTTTTTTACACAAGGAGGATCTTCTAATATCTATCAAAGTGCTGCAAATTCATAGGCCTCCATAGCCTAGTGGTCAATTCACTGACATATAGAGCTGGTAATTTTTAGGTGAAACAAGTTCAAGTCCTGGCTCGTGGACTTTTTTTAATCCCATATTTTCCTATCATAATAAAAGTAAAAAACTCCTAAATATATTTCTATAGACTGGTGCCAGGTAAGCTCCATACCCACACAAAATAAAATATGTATTTTTAAACGCCACTACATCAAAACCTTTCATAATGGGAGTGGGGGAACGGATTCCGACAGATCTTTTTTTTACAGGGGGAACAGAATCCGACGGCAAAAAAACAGCCGTCGAGATCCGTTCCCCCTGTATTTTATTACACAAAGAGGATCTTCTAATATCTATCAAAGTGCTGCTAAGTCTTAGGCCCCCATAGCCTAGTGGTCAATTCACTGACATATAGAGCTGGTGATTTTTAGGTGAAACAAGTTCAAGTCCTGGCTCGTGGACTTTTTTTTAATCCCATATTTTCCTATCATAATAAAAGTAAAAAACTCCTAAATATATTTCTTTAGACTGGTCCCAGGTAAGCTCCATCTCCACACAAAATAAAATAAGCATTTTTTCGGCCACTACATTAACACCTCTCATAATGGCAGTGGGGGAACGGATTCCGACAGATCTTTTTTTTACAGGGGGAACAGAATCCGACGGCAAAAAAACAGCCGTCGAGATCCGTTCCCCCTGTATTTTTTTACACAAGGAGGATCTTCTAATATCTATCAAAGTGCTGCCATTTCATAGGCCCCCATAGCCTAGTGGTCAATTCACTGACATATAGAGCTGGTGATTTTTAGGTGAAACAAGTTCAAGTCCTGGCTCGTGGACTTTTTTTTAATCCCATATTTTCCTATCATAATAAAAGTAAAAAATTCCTAAATATATTTCTATAGACTGGTGCCAGGTAAGCTCCATACCCACACAAAATAAAATATGTATTTTTAAACGCCACTACATCAAAACCTTTCATAATGGGAGTGGGGGAACGGATTCCGACAGATTTTTTTTTACAGGGGGAACAGAATCCGACGGCAAAAAAACAGCCGTCGAGATCCGTTCCCCCTGTATTTTTTTACACAAAGAGGATCTTCTAATATCTATCAAAGTGCTGCTAAATCTTAGGCCCCCATAGCCTAGTGGTCAATTCACTGACATATAGAGCTGGTGATTTGTATGTGACACAAGTTCAAGTCCTGGCTCGTGGACTTTTTTTAATCCAATATTTTCCTATCATAATAAAAGTAAAAAACTCCTAAATATATTTTTATAGACTGGTCCCAGGTAAGCTCCATCCCCACACAAAATAAAATAAGCATTTTTTAGGCCGCTACATTAACACCTCTCATAATGGCAGTGGGGGAACGGATTCCGATAGATGTTTTTTTTACAGGGGGAACAGAATCCGACGGCAAAAAGCAGCCGTCGAGATCCGTTCCCCCTGTGTTTTTTACACAAGGAGGATCTTCCAATATCTATCAAAGTGTTGCTAATTCTTAGGCCCCCATAGCCTAGTGGTCAATTCACTGACATGTAGAGCTGGTGATTAGTAGCTGACACAAGTTCAAGTCCTGGCTTGTGGCCTTTTTTTAATCCCATATTTTCCTATCATAATAAAAGTGAAAAACTCCTAAATATATTTCTTTAGACTGGTCCCAGGTAAGTTCCATCCTCACACAAAATAAAATAAGCATTTTTAGGCTACTACATCAACACCTCTCATAATGGGAGTGGGGGAATGGATTCCGACATATGTTTTTTTTACAGGGGGAACAGAATCCGACGGCAAAATAACAGCCGTCGAGATCCGTTCCCCCTGTATTTTTTACACAAGGAGGATCTTCTAATATCTATCAAAGTGCTGTAAATACTTAGGCCCCCATAGCCAAGTGGTCAATTCACTGACATACAGAATTGGTGATTTGTAGGTGACACAAGTTCAAGTCCTGGCTTGTGGCCTTTTTTTAATCCCATATTTTCCTATCATAATAAAAGTGAAAAACTCCTAAATATATTTCTTTAGACTGGTCCCAGGTAAGTTCCATCCTCACACAAAATAAAATAAGCATTTTTTAGGCATCAACACCTCTCATAATGGCAGTGGGGGAACGGATTCCGACAGATGTTTTTTTTTACAGGGGGAACAGAATCCGACGGCAAAAAAACAGCTGTCGAGATCCGTTCCCCCTGTATTTTTTACACTAGGAGGATCTTCTAATATCTATCAAAGTATTGCTAATCCTTAGGCACCCATAGCCTAGTGGTCAATTCACTGACATATAGAGCTGGTGATTTGTAGGAGACACAAGTTCAAGTCCTAGCTCGTGGCTTTTTTTTAATCCCATATTTTCCTATCATAATAAAAGTGAAAAACTCCTAAATATATTTATTTAGACTGGTCCCAGGTAAGTTCCATCCTCACACAAAATAAAATAAGCATTTTTAGGCTACTACATCAACACCTCTTATAATGGGAGTGGGGGAATGGATTCCGACATATGTTTTTTTTTACAGGGGGAACAGAATCCGACGGCAAAAAAACAGCCGTCGAGATCCGTTCCCCCTGTATTTTTTTACACAAGGAGGATCTTCTAATATCTATCAAAGTGCTGCAAATTCATAGGCCCCCATAGCCTAGTGGTCAATTCACTGACATATAGAGCTGGCAATTTTTAGGTGAAACAAGTTCAAGTCCTGGCTCGTGGACTTTTTTTAATCCCATATTTTCCTATCATAATAAAAGTAAAAAACTCCTAAATATATTTCTATAGACTGGTGCCAGGTAAGCTCCATACCCACACAAAATAAAATATGTATTTTTAAACGCCACTACATCAAAACCTTTCATAATGGGAGTGGGGGAACGGATTCCGACAGATCTTTTTTTTACAGGGGGAACAGAATCCGAGGGCAAAAAAACAGCCGTCGAGATCCGTTCCCCCTGTATTTTATTACACAAAGAGGATCTTCTAATATCTATCAAAGTGCTGCTAAGTCTTAGGCACCCATAGCCTAGTGGTCAATTCACTGACGTATAGAGCTGGTGATTTGTAGGAGACACAAGTTCAAGTCCTAGCTCGTGGCCTTTTTTTAATCCCATATTTTCCTATCATAATAAAAGTGAAAAACTCCTAAATATATTTATTTAGACTGGTCCCAGGTAAGTTCCATCCTCACACAAAATAAAATAAGCATTTTTAGGCTACTACATCAACACCTCTCATAATGGGAGTGGAGGAATGGATTCCGACATATGTTTTTTTTTACAGGGGGAACAGAATCCGACGGCAAAAAAACAGCCGTCGAGATCCGTTCCCCCTGTATTTTTTTTACACAAGGAGGATCTTCTAATATCTATCAAAGTGCTGCAAATTCATAGGCCCCCATAGCCTAGTGGTCAATTCACTGACATATAGAGCTGGTAATTTTTAGGTGAAACAAGTTCAAGTCCTGGCTCGTGGACTTTTTTTAATCCCATATTTTCCTATCATAATAAAAGTAAAAAACTCCTAAATATATTTCTATAGACTGGTGCCAGGTAAGCTCCATACCCACACAAAATAAAATATGTATTTTTAAACGCCACTACATCAAAACCTTTCATAATGGGAGTGGGGGAACGGATTCCGACAGATCTTTTTTTTACAGGGGGAACAGAATCCGACGGCAAAAAAACAGCCGTCGAGATCCGTTCCCCCTGTATTTTATTACACAAAGAGGATCTTCTAATATCTATCAAAGTGCTGCTAAGTCTTAGGCCCCCATAGCCTAGTGGTCAATTCACTGACATATAGAGCTGGTGATTTGTATGTGACACAAGTTCAAGTCCTAGCTCGTGGACTTTTTTTAATCCCATATTTTCCTATCATAATAAAAGTAAAAAACTCCTAAATATATTTCTTTAGACTGGTCCCAGGTAAGCTCCATCCCCACACAAAATAAAATAAGCATTTTTTCGGCCACTACATTAACACCTCTCATAATGGCAGTGGGGGAACGGATTCCGACAGATCTTTTTTTTACAGGGGGAACAGAATCCGACGGCAAAATAACAGCCGTCGAGATCCGTTCCCCCTGTATTTTTTACACAAGGAGGATCTTCTAATATCTATCAAAGTGCTGTAAATACTTAGGCCCCCATAGCCAAGTGGTCAATTCACTGACATACAGAACTGGTGATTTGTAGGTGACACAAGTTCAAGTCCTGGCTCGTGGACTTTTTTAATCCCATATTTTCCTATCATAATAAAAGTAAAAAACTCCTAAATATATTTTTATAGACTGGTCCCAGGTAAGCTCCATCCCCACACAAAATAAAATAAGCATTTTTTAGGCATCAACACCTCTCATAATGGCAGTGGGGGAACGGATTCCGACAGATGTTTTTTTTTACAGGGGGAACAGAATCCGACGGCAAAAAAACAGCTGTCGAGATCCGTTCCCCCTGTATTTTTTACACTAGGAGGATCTTCTAATATCTATCAAAGTATTGCTAATCCTTAGGCACCCATAGCCTAGTGGTCAATTCACTGACATATAGAGCTGGTGATTTGTAGGAGACACAAGTTCAAGTCCTAGCTCGTGGCCTTTTTTTAATCCCATATTTTCCTATCATAATAAAAGTGAAAAACTCCTAAATATATTTATTTAGACTGGTCCCAGGTAAGTTCCATCCTCACACAAAATAAAATAAGCATTTTTAGGCTACTACATCAACACCTCTTATAATGGGAGTTGGGGAATGGATTCCGACATATGTTTTTTTTTACAGGGGGAACAGAATCCGACGGCAAAAAAACAGCCGTCTAGATCCGTTCCCCCTGTATTTTTTTACACAAGGAGGATCTTCTAATATCTATCAAAGTGCTGCAAATTCATTGGCCCCCATAGCCTAGTGGTCAATTCACTGACATATAGAGCTGGCAATTTTTAGGTGAAACAAGTTCAAGTCCTGGCTCGTGGACTTTTTTTTAATCCCATATTTTCCTATCATAATAAAAGTAAAAAATTCCTAAATATATTTCTATAGACTGGTGCCAGGTAAGCTCCATACCCACACAAAATAAAATATGTATTTTTAAACGCCACTACATCAAAACCTTTCATAATGGGAGTGGGGGAACGGATTCCGACAGATTTTTTTTTAGAGGGGGAACAGAATCCGACGGCAAAAAAACAGCCGTCGAGATCCGTTCCCCCTGTATTTTATTACACAAAGAGGATCTTCTAATATCTATCAAAGTGCTGCTAAGTCTTAGGCCCCCATAGCCTAGTGGTCAATTCACTGACATATAGAGCTGGTGATTTGTATGTGACACAAGTTCAAGTCCTAGCTCGTGGACTTTTTTTAATCCCATATTTTCCTATCATAATAAAAGTAAAAAACTCCTAAATATATTTCTTTAGACTGGTCCCAGGTAAGCTCCATCCCCACACAAAATAAAATAAGCATTTTTTCGGCCACTACATTAACACCTCTCATAATGTCAGTGGGGGAACGGATTCCGACAGATCTTTTTTTTACAGGGGGAACAGAATCCGACGGCAAAATAACAGCCGTCGAGATCCGTTCCCCCTGTATTTTTTTACACAAGGAGGATCTTCTAATATCTATCAAAGTGCTGTAAATACTTAGGCCCCCATAGCCAAGTGGTCAATTCACTGACATACAGAACTGGTGATTTGTAGGTGACACAAGTTCAAGTCCTGGCTCGTGGACTTTTTTTAATCCCATATTTTCCTATCATAATAAAAGTAAAAAACTCCTAAATATATTTTTATAGACTGGTCCCAGGTAAGCTCCATCCCCACACAAAATAAAATAAGCATTTTTTAGGCATCAACACCTCTCATAATGGCAGTGGGGGAACGGATTCCGACAGATGTTTTTTTTTACAGGGGGAACAGAATCCGACGGCAAAAAAACAGCTGTCGAGATCCGTTCCCCCTGTATTTTTTACACTAGGAGGATCTTCTAATATCTATCAAAGTATTGCTAATCCTTAGGCACCCATAGCCTAGTGGTCAATTCACTGACATATAGAGCTGGTGATTTGTAGGAGACACAAGTTCAAGTCCTAGCTCGTGGCCTTTTTTTAATCCCATATTTTCCTATCATAATAAAAGTGAAAAACTCCTAAATATATTTATTTAGACTGGTCCCAGGTAAGTTCCATCCTCACACAAAATAAAATAAGCATTTTTAGGCTACTACATCAACACCTCTTATAATGGGAGTGGGGGAATGGATTCCGACATATGTTTTTTTTTACAGGGGGAACAGAATCCGACGGCAAAAAAACAGCCGTCGAGATCCGTTCCCCCTGTATTTTTTTACACAAGGAGGATCTTCTAATATCTATCAAAGTGCTGCAAATTCATAGGCCCCCATAGCCTAGTGGTCAATTCACTGACATATAGAGCTGGCAATTTTTAGGTGAAAAAAGTTCAAGTCCTGGCTCGTGGACTTTTTTTAATCCCATATTTTCCTATCATAATAAAAGTAAAAAATTCCTAAATATAATTCTATAGACTGGTGCCAGGTAAGCTCCATACCCACACAAAATAAAATATGTATTTTTAAACGCCACTACATCAAAACCTTTCATAATGGGAGTGGGGGAACGGATTCCGACAGATTTTTTTTTACAGGGGGAACAGAATCCGACGGCAAACAAACAGCCGTCGAGATCCGTTCCCCCTGTATTTTTTTACACAAAGAGGATCTTCTAATATCTATCAAAGTGCTGCTAAATCTTAGGCCCCCATAGCCTAGTGGTCAATTCACTGACATATAGAGCTGGTGATTTGTATGTGACACAAGTTCAAGTCCTGGCTCGTGGACTTTTTTTAATCCAATATTTTCCTATCATAATAAAAGTAAAAAACTCCTAAATATATTTTTATAGACTGGTCCCAGGTAAGCTCCATCCCCACACAAAATAAAATAAGCATTTTTTAGGCCGCTACATTAACACCTCTCATAATGGCAGTGGGGGAACGGATTCCGATAGATGTTTTTTTTACAGGGGGAACAGAATCCGACGGCAAAAAGCAGCCGTCGAGATCCGTTCCCCCTGTATTTTTTACACAAGGAGGATCTTCCAATATCTATTAAAGTGTTGCTAATTCTTAGGCCCCCATAGCCTAGTGGTCAATTCACTGACATGTAGAGCTGGTGATTAGTAGCTGACACAAGTTCAAGTCCTGACTTGTGGCCTTTTTTTAATCCCATATTTTCCTATCATAATAAAAGTGAAAAACTCCTAAATATATTTCTTTAGACTGGTCCCAGGTAAGTTCCATCCTCACACAAAATAAAATAAGCATTTTTAGGCTACTACATCAACACCTCTCATAATGGGAGTGGGGGAATGGATTCCGACATATGTTTTTTTTTACAGGGGGAACAGAATCCGACGGCAAAATAACAGCCGTCGAGATCCGTTCCCCCTGTATTTTTTACACAAGGAGGATCTTCTAATATCTATCAAAGTGCTGTAAATACTTAGGCCCCCATAGCCAAGTGGTCAATTCACTGACATACAGAACTGGTGATTTGTAGGTGACACAAGTTCAAGTCCTGGCTCGTGGACTTTTTTTAATCCCATATTTTCCTATCATAATAAAAGTAAAAAACTCCTAAATATATTTTTATAGACTGGTCCCAGGTAAGCTCCATCCCCACACAAAATAAAATAAGCATTTTTTAGGCATCAACACCTCTCATAATGGCAGTGGGGGAACGGATTCCGACAGATGTTTTTTTTTACAGGGGGAACAGAATCCGACGGCAAAAAAACAGCTGTCGAGATCCGTTCCCCCTGTATTTTTTACACTAGGAGGATCTTCTAATATCTATCAAAGTATTGCTAATCCTTAGGCACCCATAGCCTAGTGGTCAATTCACTGACATATAGAGCTGGTGATTTGTAGGAGACACAAGTTCAAGTCCTAGCTCGTGGCCTTTTTTTAATCCCATATTTTCCTATCATAATAAAAGTGAAAAACTCCTAAATATATTTATTTAGACTGCTCCCAGGTAAGTTCCATCCTCACACAAAATAAAATAAGCATTTTTAGGCTACTACATCAACACCTCTTATAATGGGAGTGGGGGAATGGATTCCGACATATGTTTTTTTTTACAGGGGGAACAGAATCCGACGGCAAAAAAACAGCCGTCGAGATCCGTTCCCCCTGTATTTTTTTACACAAGGAGGATCTTCTAATATCTATCAAAGTGCTGCAAATTCATAGGCCCCCATAGCCTAGTGGTCAATTCACTGACATATAGAGCTGGCAATTTTTAGGTGAAACAAGTTCAAGTCCTGGCTCGTGGACTTTTTTTAATCCCATATTTTCCTATCATAATAAAAGTAAAAAACTCCTAAATATATTTCTATAGACTGGTGCCAGGTAAGCTCCATACCCACACAAAATAAAATATGTATTTTTAAACGCCACTACATCAAAACCTTTCATAATGGGAGTGGGGGAACGGATTCCGACAGATCTTTTTTTTACAGGGGGAACAGAATCCGACGGCAAAAAAACAGCCGTCGAGATCCGTTCCCCCTGTATTTTATTACACAAAGAGGATCTTCTAATATCTATCAAAGTGCTGCTAAGTCTTAGGCCCCCATAGCCTAGTGGTCAATTCACTGACATATAGAGCTGGTGATTTGTATGTGACACAAGTTCAAGTCCTAGCTCGTGGACTTTTTTTAATCCCATATTTTCCTATCATAATAAAAGTAAAAAACTCCTAAATATATTTCTTTAGACTGGTCCCAGGTAAGCTCCATCCCCACACAAAATAAAATAAGCATTTTTTCGGCCACTACATTAACACCTCTCATAATGGCAGTGGGGGAACGGATTCCGACAGATCTTTTTTTTACAGGGGGAACAGAATCCGACGGCAAAATAACAGCCGTCGAGATCCGTTCCCCCTGTATTTTTTACACAAGGAGGATCTTCTAATATCTATCAAAGTGCTGTAAATACTTAGGCCCCCATAGCCAAGTGGTCAATTCACTGACATACAGAACTGGTGATTTGTAGGTGACACAAGTTCAAGTCCTGGCTCGTGGACTTTTTTTAATCCCATATTTTCCTATCATAATAAAAGTAAAAAACTCCTAAATATATTTTTATAGACTGGTCCCAGGTAAGCTCCATCCCCACACAAAATAAAATAAGCATTTTTTAGGCATCAACACCTCTCATAATGGCAGTGGGGGAACGGATTCCGACAGATGTTTTTTTTTACAGGGGGAACAGAATCCGACGGCAAAAAAACAGCTGTCGAGATCCGTTCCCCCTGTATTTTTTACACTAGGAGGATCTTCTAATATCTATCAAAGTATTGCTAATCCTTAGGCACCCATAGCCTAGTGGTCAATTCACTGACATATAGAGCTGGTGATTTGTAGGAGACACAAGTTCAAGTCCTAGCTCGTGGCCTTTTTTTAATCCCATATTTTCCTATCATAATAAAAGTGAAAAACTCCTAAATATATTTATTTAGACTGGTCCCAGGTAAGTTCCATCCTCACACAAAATAAAATAAGCATTTTTAGGCTACTACATCAACACCTCTTATAATGGGAGTGGGGGAATGGATTCCGACATATGTTTTTTTTTACAGGGGGAACAGAATCCGACGGCAAAAAAACAGCCGTCGAGATCCGTTCCCCCTGTATTTTTTTACACAAGGAGGATCTTCTAATATCTATCAAAGTGCTGCAAATTCATAGGCCCCCATAGCCTAGTGGTCAATTCACTGACATATAGAGCTGGCAATTTTTAGGTGAAACAAGTTCAAGTCCTGGCTCGTGGACTTTTTTTAATCCCATATTTTCCTATCATAATAAAAGTAAAAAACTCCTAAATATATTTCTATAGACTGGTGCCAGGTAAGCTCCATACCCACACAAAATAAAATATGTATTTTTAAACGCCACTACATCAAAACCTTTCATAATGGGAGTGGGGGAACGGATTCCGACAGATCTTTTTTTTACAGGGGGAACAGAATCCGACGGCAAAAAAACAGCCGTCGAGATCCGTTCCCCCTGTATTTTATTACACAAAGAGGATCTTCTAATATCTATCAAAGTGCTGCTAAGTCTTAGGCCCCCATAGCCTAGTGGTCAATTCACTGACATATAGAGCTGGTGATTTGTATGTGACACAAGTTCAAGTCCTAGCTCGTGGACTTTTTTTAATCCCATATTTTCCTATCATAATAAAAGTAAAAAACTCCTAAATATATTTCTTTAGACTGGTCCCAGGTAAGCTCCATCCCCACACAAAATAAAATAAGCATTTTTCGGCCACTACATTAACACCTCTCATAATGGCAGTGGGGGAACGGATTCCGACAGATCTTTTTTTTACAGGGGGAACAGAATCCGACGGCAAAAAAACAGCCGTCGAGATCCGTTCCCCCTGTATTTTTTTACACAAGGAGGATCTTCTAATATCTATAAAAGTGCTGCAAATTCATAGGCCCCCATAGCCTAGTGGTCAATTCACTGACATATAGAGCTGGTAATTTTTAGGTGAAACAAGTTCAAGTCCTGGCTCGTGGACTTTTTTTAATCCCATATTTTCCTATCATAATAAAAGTAAAAAACTCCTAAATATATTTCTATAGACTGGTGCCAGGTAAGCTCCATACCCACACAAAATAAAATATGTATTTTTAAACGCCACTACATCAAAACCTTTCATAATGGGAGTGGGGGAACGGATTCCGACAGATCTTTTTTTTACAGGGGGAACAGAATCCGACGGCAAAAAAACAGCCGTCGAGATCCGTTCCCCCTGTATTTTATTACACAAAGAGGATCTTCTAAAATCTATCAAAGTGCTGCTAAGTCTTAGGCCCCCATAGCCTAGTGGTCAATTCACTGACATATAGAGCTGGTGATTTGTATGTGACACAAGTTCAAGTCCTAGCTCGTGGACTTTTTTTAATCCCATATTTTCCTATCATAATAAAAGTAAAAAACTCCTAAATATATTTCTTTAGACTGGTCCCAGGTAAGCTCCATCCCCACACAAAATAAAATAAGCATTTTTTCGGCCACTACATTAACACCTCTCATAATGGCAGTGGGGGAACGGATTCCGACAGATCTTTTTTTTACAGGGGGAACAGAATCCGACGGCAAAAAAACAGCCGTCGAGATCCGTTCCCCCTGTATTTTTTTACACAAGGAGGATCTTCTAATATCTATCAAAGTGCTGCCATTTCATAGGCCCCCATAGCCTAGTGGTCAATTCACTGACATATAGAGCTGGTGATTTTTAGGTGAAACAAGTTCAAGTCCTGGCTCGTGGACTTTTTTTTAATCCCATATTTTCCTATCATAATAAAAGTAAAAAACTCCTAAATATATTTCTTTAGACTGGTCCCAGGTAAGCTCCATCCCCACACAAAATAAAATAAGCATTTTTTCGGCCACTACATTAACACCTCTCATAATGGCAGTGGGGGAACGGATTCCGACAGATCTTTTTTTTACAGGGGGAACAGAATCCGACGGCAAAAAAACAGCCGTCGAGATCCGTTCCCCCTGTATTTTTTTACACAAGGAGGATCTTCTAATATCTATCAAAGTGCTGCCATTTCATAGGCCCCCATAGCCTAGTGGTCAATTCACTGACATATAGAGCTGGTGATTTTTAGGTGAAACAAGTTCAAGTCCTGGCTCGAGGACTTTTTTTTAATCCCATATTTTCCTATCATAATAAAAGTAAAAAATTCCTAAATATATTTCTATAGACTGGTGCCAGGTAAGCTCCATACCCACACAAAATAAAATATGTATTTTTAAACGCCACTACATCAAAACCTTTCATAATGGGAGTGGGGGAACGGATTCCGACAGATTTTTTTTTACAGGGGGAACAGAATCCGACGGCAAAAAAACAGCCGTCGAGATCCGTTCCCCCTGTATTTTTTTACACAAAGAGGATCTTCTAATATCTATCAAAGTGCTGCTAAATCTTAGGCCCCCATAGCCTAGTGGTCAATTCACTGACATATAGAGCTGGTGATTTGTATGTGACACAAGTTCAAGTCCTGGCTCGTGGACTTTTTTTAATCCAATATTTTCCTATCATAATAAAAGTAAAAAACTCCTAAATATATTTTTATAGACTGGTCCCAGGTAAGCTCCATCCCCACACAAAATAAAATAAGCATTTTTTAGGCCGCTACATTAACACCTCTCATAATGGCAGTGGGGGAACGGATTCCGATAGATGTTTTTTTTACAGGGGGAACAGAATCCGACGGCAAAAAGCAGCCGTCGAGATCCGTTCCCCCTGTATTTTTTACACAAGGAGGATCTTCCAATATCTATCAAAGTGTTGCTAATTCTTAGGCCCCCATAGCCTAGTGGTCAATTCACTGACATGTAGAGCTGGTGATTAGTAGCTGACACAAGTTCAAGTCCTGGCTTGTGGCCTTTTTTTAATCCCATATTTTCCTATCATAACAAAAGTGAAAAACTCCTAAATATATTTCTTTAGACTGGTCCCAGGTAAGTTCCATCCTCACACAAAATAAAATAAGCATTTTTAGGCTACTACATCAACACCTCTCATAATGGGAGTGGGGGAATGGATTCCGACATATGTTTTTTTTACAGGGGGAACAGAATCCGACGGCAAAATAACAGCCGTCGAGATCCGTTCCCCCTGTATTTTTTACACAAGGAGGATCTTCTAATATCTATCAAAGTGCTGTAAATACTTAGGCCCCCATAGCCAAGTGGTCAATTCACTGACATACAGAACTGGTGATTTGTAGGTGACACAAGTTCAAGTCCTGGCTCGTGGACTTTTTTTAATCCCATATTTTCCTATCATAATAAAAGTAAAAAACTCCTAAATATATTTTTATAGACTGGTCCCAGGTAAGCTCCATCCCCACACAAAATAAAATAAGCATTTTTTAGGCATCAACACCTCTCATAATGGCAGTGGGGGAACGGATTCCGACAGATGTTTTTTTTTACAGGGGGAACAGAATCCGACGGCAAAAAAACAGCTGTCGAGATCCGTTCCCCCTGTATTTTTTACACTAGGAGGATCTTCTAATATCTATCAAAGTATTGCTAATCCTTAGGCACCCATAGCCTAGTGGTCAATTCACTGACATATAGAGCTGGTGATTTGTAGGAGACACAAGTTCAAGTCCTAGCTCGTGGCCTTTTTTTAATCCCATATTTTCCTATCATAATAAAAGTGAAAAACTCCTAAATATATTTATTTAGACTGGTCCCAGGTAAGTTCCATCCTCACACAAAATAAAATAAGCATTTTTAGGCTACTACATCAACACCTCTTATAATGGGAGTGGGGGAATGGATTCCGACATATGTTTTTTTTTACAGGGGGAACAGAATCCGACGGCAAAAAAACAGCCGTCGAGATCCGTTCCCCCTGTATTTTTTTACACAAGGAGGATCTTCTAATATCTATCAAAGTGCTGCAAATTCATAGGCCCCCATAGCCTAGTGGTCGATTCACTGACATATAGAGCTGGCAATTTTTAGGTGAAACAAGTTCAAGTCCTGGCTCGTGGACTTTTTTTAATCCCATATTTTCCTATCATAATAAAAGTAAAAAACTCCTAAATATATTTCTATAGACTGGTGCCAGGTAAGCTCCAAACCCACACAAAATAAAATATGTATTTTTAAACGCCACTACATCAAAACCTTTCATAATGGGAGTGGGGGAACGGATTCCGACAGATCTTTTTTTTACAGGGGGAACAGAATCCGACGGCAAAAAAACAGCCGTCGAGATCCGTTCCCCCTGTATTTTATTACACAAAGAGGATCTTCTAATATCTATCAAAGTGCTGCTAAGTCTTAGGCCCCCATAGCCTAGTGGTCAATTCACTGACATATAGAGCTGGTGATTTGTATGTGACACAAGTTCAAGTCCTAGCTCGTGGACTTTTTTTAATCCCATATTTTCCTATCATAATAAAAGTAAAAAACTCCTAAATATATTTCTTTAGACTGGTCCCAGGTAAGCTCCATCCCCACACAAAATAAAATAAGCATTTTTTCGGCCACTACATTAACACCTCTCATAATGGCAGTGGGGGAACGGATTCCGACAGATCTTTTTTTTACAGGGGGAACAGAATCCGACGGCAAAAAAACAGCCGTCGAGATCCGTTCCCCCTGTATTTTTTTACACAAGGAGGATCTTCTAATATCTATCAAAGTGCTGCAAATTCATAGGCCCCCATAGCCTAGTGGTCAATTCACTGACATATAGAGCTGGTAATTTTTAGGTGAAACAAGTTCAAGTCCTGGCTCGTGGACTTTTTTTAATCCCATATTTTCCTATCATAATAAAAGTAAAAAACTCCTAAATATATTTCTATAGACTGGTGCCAGGTAAGCTCCATACCCACACAAAATAAAATATGTATTTTTAAACGCCACTACATCAAAACCTTTCATAATGGGAGTGGGGGAACGGATTCCGACAGATCTTTTTTTTACAGGGGGAACAGAATCCGACGGCAAAAAAACAGCCGTCGAGATCCGTTCCCCCTGTATTTTATTACACAAAGAGGATCTTCTAAAATCTATCAAAGTGCTGCTAAGTCTTAGGCCCCCATAGCCTAGTGGTCAATTCACTGACATATAGAGCTGGTGATTTGTATGTGACACAAGTTCAAGTCCTAGCTCGTGGACTTTTTTTAATCCCATATTTTCCTATCATAATAAAAGTAAAAAACTCCTAAATATATTTCTTTAGACTGGTCCCAGGTAAGCTCCATCCCCACACAAAATAAAATAAGCATTTTTTCGGCCACTACATTAACACCTCTCATAATGGCAGTGGGGGAACGGATTCCGACAGATCTTTTTTTTACAGGGGGAACAGAATCCGACGGCAAAAAAACAGCCGTCGAGATCCGTTCCCCCTGTATTTTTTTACACAAGGAGGATCTTCTAATATCTATCAAAGTGCTGCCATTTCATAGGCCCCCATAGCCTAGTGGTCAATTCACTGACATATAGAGCTGGTGATTTTTAGGTGAAACAAGTTCAAGTCCTGGCTCGTGGACTTTTTTTTAATCCCATATTTTCCTATCATAATAAAAGTAAAAAACTCCTAAATATATTTCTTTAGACTGGTCCCAGGTAAGCTCCATCCCCACACAAAATAAAATAAGCATTTTTTCGGCCACTACATTAACACCTCTCATAATGGCAGTGGGGGAACGGATTCCGACAGATCTTTTTTTTACAGGGGGAACAGAATCCGACGGCAAAAAAACAGCCGTCGAGATCCGTTCCCCCTGTATTTTTTTACACAAGGAGGATCTTCTAATATCTATCAAAGTGCTGCCATTTCATAGGCCCCCATAGCCTAGTGGTCAATTCACTGACATATAGAGCTGGTGATTTTTAGGTGAAACAAGTTCAAGTCCTGGCTCGTGGACTTTTTTTAATCCCATATTTTCCTATCATAATAAAAGTAAAAAATTCCTAAATATATTTCTATAGACTGGTGCCAGGTAAGCTCCATACCCACACAAAATAAACTATGTATTTTTAAACGCCACTACATCAAAACCTTTCATAATGGGAGTGGGGGAACGGATTCCGACAGATTTTTTTTTACAGGGGGAACAGAATCCGACGGCAAAAAAACAGCCGTCGAGATCCGTTCCCCCTGTATTTTTTTACACAAAGAGGATCTTCTAATATCTATCAAAGTGCTGCTAAATCTTAGGCCCCCATAGCCTAGTGGTCAATTCACTGACATATAGAGCTGGTGATTTGTATGTGACACAAGTTCAAGTCCTGGCTCGTGGACTTTTTTTAATCCAATATTTTCCTATCATAATAAAAGTAAAAAACTCCTAAATATATTTTTATAGACTGGTCCCAGGTAAGCTCCATCCCCACACAAAATAAAATAAGCATTTTTTAGGCCGCTACATTAACACCTCTCATAATGGCAGTGGGGGAACGGATTCCGATAGATGTTTTTTTTACAGGGGGAACAGAATCCGACGGCAAAAAGCAGCCGTCGAGATCCGTTCCCCCTGTATTTTTTACACAAGGAGGATCTTCCAATATCTATCAAAGTGTTGCTAATTCTTAGGCCCCCATAGCCTAGTGGTCAATTCACTGACATGTAGAGCTGGTGATTAGTAGCTGACACAAGTTCAAGTCCTGGCTTGTGGCCTTTTTTTAATCCCATATTTTCCTATCATAATAAAAGTGAAAAACTCCTAAATATATTTCTTTAGACTGGTCCCAGGTAAGTTCCATCCTCACACAAAATAAAATAAGCATTTTTAGGCTACTACATCAACACCTCTCATAATGGGAGTGGGGGAATGGATTCCGACATATGTTTTTTTTTACAGGGGGAACAGAATCCGACGGCAAAATAACAGCCGTCGAGATCCGTTCCCCCTGTATTTTTTACACAAGGAGGATCTTCTAATATCTATCAAAGTGCTGTAAATACTTAGGCCCCCATAGCCAAGTGGTCAATTCACTGACATACAGAACTGGTGATTTGTAGGTGACACAAGTTCAAGTCCTGGCTCGTGGACTTTTTTTAATCCCATATTTTCCTATCATAATAAAAGTAAAAAACTCCTAAATATATTTTTATAGACTGGTCCCAGGTAAGCTCCATCCCCACACAAAATAAAATAAGCATTTTTTAGGCATCAACACCTCTCATAATGGCAGTGGGGGAACGGATTCCGACAGATGTTTTTTTTTACAGGGGGAACAGAATCCGACGGCAAAAAAACAGCTGTCGAGATCCGTTCCCCCTGTATTTTTTACACTAGGAGGATCTTCTAATATCTATCAAAGTATTGCTAATCCTTAGGCACCCATAGCCTAGTGGTCAATTCACTGACATATAGAGCTGGTGATTTGTAGGAGACACAAGTTCAAGTCCTAGCTCGTGGCCTTTTTTTAATCCCATATTTTCCTATCATAATAAAAGTGAAAAACTCCTAAATATATTTATTTAGACTGGTCCCAGGTAAGTTCCATCCTCACACAAAATAAAATAAGCATTTTTAGGCTACTACATCAACACCTCTCATAATGGGAGTGGAGGAATGGATTCCGACATATGTTTTTTTTTACAGGGGGAACAGAATCCGACGGCAAAAAAACAGCCGTCGAGATCCGTTCCCCCTGTATTTTTTTACACAAGGAGGATCTTCTAATATCTATCAAAGTGCTGCAAATTCATAGGCCCCCATAGCCTAGTGGTCAATTCACTGACATATAGAGCTGGTAATTTTTAGGTGAAACAAGTTCAAGTCCTGGCTCGTGGACTTTTTTTAATCCCATATTTTCCTATCATAATAAAAGTAAAAAACTCCTAAATATATTTCTATAGACTGGTGCCAGGTAAGCTCCATACCCACACAAAATAAAATATGTATTTTTAAACGCCACTACATCAAAACCTTTCATAATGGGAGTGGGGGAACGGATTCCGACAGATCTTTTTTTTACAGGGGGAACAGAATCCGACGGCAAAAAAAAAAACGTCGAGATCCGTTCCCCCTGTATTTTATTACACAAAGAGGATCTTCTAATATCTATCAAAGTGCTGCTAAGTCTTAGGCCCCCATAGCCTAGTGGTCAATTCACTGACATATAGAGCTGGTGATTTGTATGTGACACAAGTTCAAGTCCTAGCTCGTGGACTTTTTTTAATCCCATATTTTCCTATCATAATAAAAGTAAAAAACTCCTAAATATATTTTTATAGACTGGTCCCAGGTAAGCTCCATCCCCACACAAAATAAAATAAGCATTTTTTAGGCCGCTACATTAACACCTCTCATAATGGCAGTGGGGGAACGGATTCCGATAGATGTTTTTTTTACAGGGGGAACAGAATCCGACGGCAAAAAGCAGCCGTCGAGATCCGTTCCCCCTGTATTTTTTACACAAGGAGGATCTTCCAATATCTATCAAAGTGTTGCTAATTCTTAGGCCCCCATAGCCTAGTGGTCAATTCACTGACATGTAGAGCTGGTGATTAGTAGCTGACACAAGTTCAAGTCCTGGCTTGTGGCCTTTTTTTAATCCCATATTTTCCTATCATAATAAAAGTGAAAAACTCCTAAATATATTTCTTTAGACTGGTCCCAGGTAAGTTCCATCCTCACACAAAATAAAATAAGCATTTTTAGGCTACTACATCAACACCTCTCATAATGGGAGTGGGGGAATGGATTCCGACATATGTTTTTTTTTACAGGGGGAACAGAATCCGACGGCAAAATAACAGCCGTCGAGATCCGTTCCCCCTGTATTTTTTACACAAAGAGGATCTTCTAATATCTATCAAAGTGCTGTAAATACTTAGGCCCCCATAGCCAAGTGGTCAATTCACTGACATACAGAACTGGTGATTTGTAGGTGACACAAGTTCAAGTCCTGGCTCGTGGACTTTTTTTAATCCCATATTTTCCTATCATAATAAAAGTAAAAAACTCCTAAATATATTTTTATAGACTGGTCCCAGGTAAGCTCCATCCCCACACAAAATAAAATAAGCATTTTTTAGGCATCAACACCTCTCATAATGGCAGTGGGGGAACGGATTCCGACAGATGTTTTTTTTTACAGGGGGAACAGAATCCGACGGCAAAAAAACAGCTGTCGAGATCCGTTCCCCCTGTATTTTTTACACTAGGAGGATCTTCTAATATCTATCAAAGTATTGCTAATCCTTAGGCACCCATAGCCTAGTGGTCAATTCACTGACATATAGAGCTGGTGATTTGTAGGAGACACAAGTTCAAGTCCTAGCTCGTGGCCTTTTTTTAATCCCATATTTTCCTATCATAATAAAAGTGAAAAACTCCTAAATATATTTATTTAGACTGGTCCCAGGTAAGTTCCATCCTCACACAAAATAAAATAAGCATTTTTAGGCTACTACATCAACACCTCTCATAATGGGAGTGGAGGAATGGATTCCGACATATGTTTTTTTTTACAGGGGGAACAGAATCCGACGGCAAAAAAACAGCCGTCGAGATCCGTTCCCCCTGTATTTTTTTACACAAGGAGGATCTTCTAATATCTATCAAAGTGTTGCAAATTCATAGGCCCCCATAGCCTAGTGGTCAATTCACTGACATATAGAGCTGGTAATTTTTAGGTGAAACAAGTTCAAGTCCTGGCTCGTGGACTTTTTTTAATCCCATATTTTCCTATCATAATAAAAGTAAAAAACTCCTAATATATATTTCTATAGACTGGTGCCAGGTAAGCTCCATACCCACACAAAATAAAATATGTATTTTTAAACGCCACTACATCAAAACCTTTCATAATGGGAGTGGGGGAACGGATTCCGACAGATCTTTTTTTTACAGGGGGAACAGAATCCGACGGCAAAAAAACAGCCGTCGAGATCCGTTCCCCCTGTATTTTATTACACAAAAAGGATCTTCTAATATCTATCAAAGTGCTGCTAAGTCTTAGGCCCCCATAGCCTAGTGGTCAATTCACTGACATATAGAGCTGGTGATTTGTATGTGACACAAGTTCAAGTCCTAGCTCGTGGACTTTTTTTAATCCCATATTTTCCTATCATAATAAAAGTAAAAAACTCCTAAATATATTTCTTTAGACTGGTCCCAGGTAAGCTCCATCCCCACACAAAATAAAATAAGCATTTTTTAGGCCACTACATTAACACCTCTCATAATGGCAGTGGGGGAACGGATTCCGACAGATCTTTTTTTTTACAGGGGGAACAGAATCCGACGGCAAAAAAACAGCCGTCGAGATCCGTTCCCCCTGTATTTATTTACACAAGGAGGATCTTCTAATATCTATCAAAGTGCTGCCATTTCATAGGCCCCCATAGCCTAGTGGTCAATTCACTGACATATAGAGCTGGTGATTTTTAGGTGAAACAAGTTCAAGTCCTGGCTCGTGGACTTTTTTTTAATCCCATATTTTCCTATCATAATAAAAGTAAAAAATTCCTAAATATATTTCTATAGACTGGTGCCAGGTAAGCTCCATACCCACACAAAATAAAATATGTATTTTTAAACGCCACTACATCAAAACCTTTCATAATGGGAGTGGGGGAACGGATTCCGACAGATTTTTTTTTACAGGGGGAACAGAATCCGACGGCAAAAAAACAGCCGTCGAGATCCGTTCCCCCTGTAATAAACAGCAAAAACTCCATAAAAATGATCCCTTAAACTGATGCATTTATTTAAACAGCTTTCCTGTAGCTCAAACAGTAGAGCAATAGTACTTGCAATGCTAAGGTCATAGGTTCGATTCCCAGGGAAAGCAGAAACTGATAAGAATACAAAATGTGTACAATGAAATTCAATCTACGTCACTCTGGATTAAAAATCTGCCAAATGCTGAAATGTAAACGATGACAGTTAACCTCAAACCACAAACAAAACACTATCAACCTTTATTCAAGCCACTACATCAACACCTCTAATAATGGGAACGGATTCCGTTTTTTTGCCGTCAGATTCTTTTCGCCCTGTATTTCTTAAACAATGAGGATCTTCTAATATCTATCAAAGTGCTGTAAATTTTTAGGCTCCCACAGCCTAGTGGTCAGTGCACTGACTTCAAGAGCGGATGATTTTTAGGTGACACAAGTTCAAGTCCCGGCTTGTGGACTTTTTTTGATCCCATATTTTCCTATCACAATAAAAGGCAAAAACTCTAAAATATATGTATTTTACACTGGTGCCAGGTAAGCTCCATCCCCACACAAAATAAAATATGCATTTTTTAAGCCACTACATCAACACCTCTCATAATGGGAGTGGGGGAACGGATTCCGACAGCTGTTTTTTTACAGGGGGAACAGAATCCGACGACAAAAAAACTGCCGTCGAGATCCGTTCCCCCTGTATTTTTTACAAAAAGAGGATCTTCTTATATCTATCAAAGTGCTGCTAAATATTATGCCCCCATAACCTAGTGGTCAATTCACTGACATATAGAGCTGGTGATTTGTAGGTGACACAAGTTCAAGTCCTGGCTCGTGGACTTTTTTTAATCCAATATTTTCCTATCATAATAAAAGTAAAAAACTCCTAAATATATTTCTTTAGACTGGTCCCAGGTAAGCTCCATCCCCACACAAAATAAAATAAGCATTTTTTCGGCCACTACATTAACACCTCTCATAATGGCAGTGGGGGAACGGATTCCGACAGATCTTTTTTTTACAGGGGGAACAGAATCCGACGACAAAAAAACTGCCGTCGAGATCCGTTCCCCCTGTATTTTTTACACAAGGAGGATCTTCTAATATCTATCAAAGTGCTGTAAATCCTTAGGCCCCCATAGCCAAGTGGTCAATTCACTGACATACAGAACTGGTGATTTGTAGGTGACACAAGTTCAAGTCCTGGCTCGTGGACTTTTTTTAATCCCATATTTTCCTATCATAATAAAAGTAAAAAACTCCTAAATATATTTTTATAGACTGGTCCCAGGTAAGCTCCATCCCCGCACAAAATAAAATAAGCATTTTTTAGGCATCAACACCTCTCATAATGGCAGTGGGGGAACGGATTCCGACAGATGTTTTTTTTACAGGGGGAACAGAATCCGACGGCAAAAAAACAGCTGTCGAGATCCGTTCCCCCTGTATTTTTTACACTAGGAGGATCTTCTAATATCTATCAAAGTATTGCTAATCCTTAGGCACCCATAGCCTAGTGGTCAATTCACTGACATATAGAGCTGGTGATTTGTAGGTGACACAAGTTCAAGTCCTAGCTCGTGGCCTTTTTTTAATCCCATATTTTCCTATCATAATAAAAGTGAAAAACTCCTAAATATATTTATTTAGACTGGTCCCAGGTAAGTTCCATCCTCACACAAAATAAAATAAGCATTTTTAGGCTACTACATCAACACCTCTCATAATGGGAGTGGAGGAATGGATTCCGACATATGTTTTTTTTTACAGGGGGAACAGAATCCGACGGCAAAAAAACAGCCGTCGAGATCCGTTCCCCCTGTGTTTTTTTACACAAGGAGGATCTTCTAATATCTATCAAAGTGCTGCAAATTCATAGGCCCTCATAGCCTAGTGGTCAATTCACTGACATATAAAGCTGGTAATTTTTAGGTGAAACAAGTTCAAGTCCTGGCTCGTGGACTTTTTTTAATCCCATATTTTCCTATCATAATAAAAGTAAAAAACTCCTAAATATATTTCTATAGACTGGTGCCAGGTAAGCTCCATACCCACACAAAATAAAATATGTATTTTTAAACGCCACTACATCAAAGCCTTTCATAATGGGAGTGGGGGAACGGATTCCGACAGATCTTTTTTTTACAGGGGGAACAGAATCCGACGGCAAAAAAACAGCCGTCGAGATCCGTTCCCCCTGTATTTTATTACACAAAGAGGATCTTCTAATATCTATCAAAGTGCTGCTAAGTCTTAGGCCCCCATAGCCTAGTGGTCAATTCACTGACATATAGAGCTGGTGATTTGTATGTGACACAAGTTCAAGTCCTAGCTCGTGGACTTTTTTTAATCCCATATTTTCCTATCATAATAAAAGTAAAAAACTCCTAAATATATTTCTTTAGACTGGTCCCAGGTAAGCTCCATCCCCACACAAAATAAAATAAGCATTTTTTAGGCCACTACATTAACACCTCTCATAATGGCAGTGGGGGAACGGATTCTGACAGATCTTTTTTTTTACAGGGGGAACAGAATCCGACGGCAAAAAAACAGCTGTCGAGATCCGTTCCCCCTTTATTTTTTTACACAAGGAGGATCTTCTAATATCTATCAAAGTGCTGCCATTTCATAGGCCCCCATAGCCTAGTGGTCAATTCACTGACATATAGAGCTGGTAATTTTTAGGTGAAACAAGTTCAAGTCCTGGCTCGTGGACTTTTTTTTAATCCCATATTTTCCTATCATAATAAAAGTAAAAAAATCCTAAATATATTTCTATAGACTGGTGCCAGGTAAGCTCCATACCCACACAAAATAAAATATGTATTTTTAAACGCCACTACATCAAAACCTTTCATAATGGGAGTGGGGGAACGGATTCCGACAGCTGTTTTTTTACAGGGGGAACAGAATCCGACGGCAAAAAAACTGCCGTCGAGATCCGTTCCCCCTGTATTTTATTACACAAAGAGGATCTTCTAATATCTATCAAAGTGCTGCTAAATCTTATGCCCCCATAACCTAGTGGTCAATTCACTGACATATAGAGCTGGTGATTTGTATGTGACACAAGTTCAAGTCCTGGCTCGTGGACTTTTTTTAATCCAATATTTTCCTATCATAATAAAAGTAAAAAACTCCTAAATATATTTTTATAGACTGGTCCCAGGTAAGCTCCATCCCCACACAAAATAAAATAAGCATTTTTTAGGCCGCTACATTAACACCTCTCATAATGGCAGTGGGGGAACGGATTCCGATAGATGTTTTTTTACAGGGGGAACAGAATCCGACGGCAAAAAGCAGCCGTCGAGATCCGTTCCCCCTGTATTTTTTACACAAGGAGGATCTTCCAATATCTATCAAAGTGCTGCTAATTCTTAGGCCCCCATAGCCTAGTGGTCAATTCACTGACATGTAGAGCTGGTGATTAGTAGGTGACACAAGTTCAAGTCCTGGCTCGTGGCCTTTTTTTAATCCCATATTTTCCTATCATAATAAAAGTGTAAAACTCCTAAATATATTTCTTTAGACTGGTCCCAGGTAAGTTCCATCCTCACACAAAATAAAATAAGCATTTTTAGGCTACTACATCAACACCTCTCATAATGGGAGTGGGGGAATGGATTCTGACATATATTTTTTTTTACAGGGGGAACAGAATCCGACGGCAAAATAACAGCCGTCGAGATCCGTTCCCCCTGTATTTTTTACACAAGGAGGATCTTCTAATATCTATCAAAGTGCTGTAAATTCTTAGGCCCCCATAGCCAAGTGGTCAATTCACTGACATACAGAACTGGTGATTTGTAGGTGACACAAGTTCAAGTCCTGGCTCGTGGACTTTTTTTAATCCCATATTTTCCTATCATAATAAAAGTAAAAAACTCCTAAATATATTTTTATAGACTGGTCCCAGGTAAGCTCCATCCCCACACAAAATAAAATAAGCATTTTTTAGGCATCAACACCTCTCATAATGGCAGTGGGGGAACGGATTCCGACAGATGTTTTTTTTTTACAGGGGGAACAGAATCCGACGGCAAAAAAACAGCTGTCGAGATCCGTTCCCCCTGTATTTTTTACACAAGGAGGATCTTCTAATATCTATCAAAGTGCTGCCATTTCATAGGCCCCCATAGCCTAGTAGTGTTGTCAAAAATATCGATATTTCGATAAATATCGATACTGAAATATCTGAACGGTACCAATACTAATTTCCCGAAGTATCGATACTAGGCGAGCGGTCACTTTCACTTTCACTTCTCTCCAAAGGCGCGTTGACAAACACCACACGTGACGCACTCGTCTCATTCGCTCTGGTTAAATAGCAAGTGAAGTGAATGGAAAGATGGCGAGGGCGGCGCCCCCGCGACCGGCTTTGGTTGATTGATAAAGAACACCGCGAGCGGGCATGTCGGAGTCGGAGAATATCGTGGACACGCGCTACACACCGCGAGCGGGCATGTCGGAGAATAGCGCGGACACGCGCTACACACCGCGAGCGGGCATGTCGGAGAATAGCGCGGACACGCGCTTTACACTGCGAGCGGGCACCCAAAAGATTGTTTGACAATCAATAATCCCTCACATCACTCATTTTTTTATTTTTTATTATTTTATAGGTGAAAACAGACTTAAGGAACAGGCTCCAGGGGTAGGCTACCATTTAGCAAGCATAGGCTACGCTCAGCATCAGGGGTGTTTGTTGTTTGGACAGACCTTTCCCCACTGCTAAAAAAATCCTAAAGGAAACACTGTAACTCTTCTCATTTTAACTTTTCTGAAACATAAACCTAGATGGCCTAGTATTGTTGTTGAAATGAGTCTGTGTTGTCTCGTTTTTTCACCGTAATTCTTAAAGTTCACATAATCTGACTGAGGAATCAGTAAATATTTTAACTGTGGTCAAATGTAAATTAACTTGTGCCTATTTAACTTTATTCAGAAAATTATTATTTAATTCTGCAATTTGCCTTCATTAGCGATTATCATCAATTTGATTACACAGATATTAATTAAACTAAACAGCTAGACAATGGCATCTCTGAATTCAATAATGAAATGCCTTTAACTGAAAATGTAATGTTTAATCTTATTATTGTACATTACTGACACTCTATCCTCCAATTTGATACTGTTAAGTGCTTTTTTGTTACAGTAGGCTATATTTTAATCTTTGATAACAGTAGGTTATACAAATACAACGGGTAATGTTACCCCTGGTCCAATTAAAAAATATTAACAAGAACTCAGGACATTTTTGTTCATGTAAAATATACCTCATTGTCATGTTCTAGACTTGTTATATTTAGCTTTAAATAAAAAAAATATCCCCTTAATATAGTGGCAGTTTTTCTCTCTGTGGTATCGAAAATGGTATCGAATATCGATATTTTTCAAGGTATCGTATCGAAGTTAGAAATTCTAGTATCGTGACAACACTATAGCCTAGTGGTCAATTCACTGACATATAGAGCTGGTGATTTTTAGGTGAAACAAGTTCAAGTCCTGGCTCGTGGACTTTTTTTTAATCCCATATTTTCCTATCATAATAAAAGTAAAAAATTCCTAAATATATTTCTATAGACTGGTGCCAGGTAAGCTCCATACCCACACAAAATAAAATATGTATTTTTAAACGCCACTACATCAAAACCTTTCATAATGGGAGTGGGGGAACGGATTCCGACAGATTTTTTTTTACAGGGGGAACAGAATCCGACGGCAAAAAAACAGCCGTCGAGATCCGTTCCCCCTGTAATAAACAGCAAAAACTCCATAAAAATGATCCCTTAAACTGATGCATTTATTTAAACAGCTTTCCTGTAGCTCAAACAGTAGAGCATTGGTACTTGCAATGCTAAGGTCATAGGTTCGATTCCCAGGGAAAGCGGAAACTGATAAGAATACAAAATGTGTACAATGAAATTCAATCAACGTCACTCTGGATTAAAAATCTGCCAAATGCTGAAATGTAAACGATGACAGTTAACCACAAACAAAACACTATCAACCTTTATTCAAGCCACTACATCAACACCTCTAATAATGGGAACGGATTCCGTTTTTTTGCCGTCAGATTCTTTTCGCCCTGTATTTCTTAAACAATGAGGATCTTCTAATATCTATCAAAGTGCTGTAAATTTTTAGGCTCCCACAGCCTAGTGGTCAGTGCACTGACTTCAAGAGCGGATGATTTTTAGGTGACACAAGTTCAAGTCCCGGCTTGTGGACTTTTTTTGATCCCATATTTTCCTATCACAATAAAAGGCAAAAACTCTAAAATATATGTATTTTACACTGGTGCCAGGTAAGTTCCATCCTCACACAAAATAAAATAAGCATTTTTAGGCTACTACATCAACACCTCTCATAATGGGAGTGGGGGAATGGATTCCGACATATGTTTTTTTTTTACAGGGGGAACAGAATCCGACGGCAAAAAAACAGCCGTCGAGATCCGTTCCCCCTGTATTTTTTTACACAAGAAGGATCTTCTAATATCTATCAAAGTGCTGCGAATTCATAGGCCCCCATAGCCTAGTGGTCAATTCACTGACATATAGAGCTGGTAATTTTTAGGTGAAACAAGTTCAAGTCCTGGCTCGTGGACTTTTTTTAATCCCATATTTTCCTATCATAATAAAAGTAAAAAACTCCTAAATATATTTCTATAGACTGGTGCCAGGTAAGCTCCATACCCACACAAAATAAAATATGTATTTTTAAACGCCACTACATCAAAACCTTTCATAATGGGAGTGGGGGAACGGATTCCGACAGATTTTTTTTACAGGGGGAACTCCATAAAAATGATCCCTTAAACTGATGCATTTATTTAAACAGCTTTCCTGTAGCTCAAACAGTAGAGCATTGGTACTTGCAATGCTAAGGTCATAGGTTCGATTTCCAGGGAAAGCAGAAACTGATACGAATACAAAATGTGTACAATGAAATTCAATCTACGTCACTCTGGATTAAAAATCTGCCAAATGCTGAAATGTAAACGATGACAGTTAACCTCAAACCACAAACAAAACACTATCAACCTTTATTTAAGCCACTACATCAACACCTCTAATAATGGGAACGGATTCCGTTTTTTTGCCGTCAGATTCTTTTAGCCCTGTATTTCTTAACCCTCTGGAGTCTAAGGTGTTTTTGGGGTCCTTGAGATGTTTTGACATGACCTGATATTTGTATTTTTTTCAGTTGCTTATAAACATATTAATGGCAAAGGTGTAATTACACTCTATTTAGCACAAACATAACTATCATAATATGTGAGCAACATGTATGTACATGTTTGCATTTTTGAGAGAATATTATTTATGCGTGGTTATTCAAAAAACTCAAACTTAAATGTTCTGATATAAGACCACAAACGACCAACTTCACATATTCCCACAATACTTTTGACTAATGGATGTTGTCGGCTAGAGTATTTACTTCAAAATGATCTGAAAATCATCCGGGCTAATCGTTCACATTAAACAATAGATTGATTTAAATTTTGTAAGACACTTTTTGTTTGGAAAGGCAATATGCAGGGGGGGCGTGAATGATCCAACAAGGTCATGAATAATGTCCTCATTCACACCTGGAGACAAAGAAGACCTGCTAATGCTGCATACTAATGAGCCTTTCACTGAGTGTGTCACTGAGCCACACAGAATGCAAAGAATGCAAAGACAACACACACACACACACACACACACACACACATATATATATATATATATATATATATATATATACATACATACATACATACATACATACATACACACACACATCTACAGAATTGGTTCAGAGTTGGAAACATCTTGAAAAAAAAGTGTATTTTTCCACAAACTGTGTAGGCCTATGCTTGCAAATTGTATAATATCCAAGGTAAACATTTCTAGTAATTGTGCAGTTAATTCTCATTCGTATTTTCAGAAAGTTTTGGATTATGTAGGCTATCCTCTCCCCAAATTTGTCACTAATAAAACACAAAAATAATTTAAAGAGAAGGCTTATATTGACCTTTTAAGATTTTGTTTGCACCTTGGAAATTAGGTTTTGATGTGGCAGTACAAACTTTATAATCTATCCAAAACGAAATGTTGTCTTTCATATTTCGTCTGTAACATATCGTCTTTTATAATATAGCCTATATTAGGGCATAAATGTTAATTTGCAGTTTAAAATGTTGCTTATACAAAGACATTTTATTTCAACGTATTCAGTCGATTTTTACTCATCTCAGTAGGCAATAGATATTTCATTCACACACACAGACACGCGCGAGCTGTAACGTTAGTAAACAAATGCATGCACATGCGCCGTGCATTCATTCAAACACAGAAACGCGATTCAAATTTAAACAGTCTTTTGCGGATTACAGACACCAGTTCATATCGCGATTAGAACAAAGCACTTACTGATGATCTTACTGATGACAATCTGCAGCTGGATCCGTTGTTCCGCTACTCCAGCACGTTTGAGGTAAAATTTCCAGGATAATCACGATATTATTAGCAGAGCTATTCCTCACAGCGAGTGTGTTGTCCAGCTGTTGTGGGCGTTGACTGGTTTGCATGTGTTGCCTCAGATTATCTGTGTTTGAATAGTGCGCGCTCTCGATGGGCGTGTCACATTAGCGGAGTAATGAGGTGCCAGAACGATAATGAGCACAGCTGATCTCTCGCTCTTTATATATAGATTACATAAACAGAGGATATTTGTTTTAGATTAGAATTAGATAATTTAAAACTACACACTTAAATGATTATAGAGATATATAGCTCATGTCTGAGTGAATAGTATTCGCTGAGTTTTGTTTGAGTTTAGAGAAGTGCTTCAGAAAAAAAGTTCACGGAGACGGAGAGGCATAAAGCACTCCCTGTTTACTTTCTTTATTTTACAAAAGCACAATGTTTTATTTCGATTGTAAGTGGACACATAAAAAAGTAGACATTTAACAGCTTATTTTTTCATATTTCTTAAGTCTGTATGACCAAAACCGACGGAGTATTTTAGGTCTATTTTGCTGCTATGTAAAAAAAAAACGAGCAAAACGCGCCCACGCGTTTGCCGACCTCAGGGGTTTAAACAATGAGGATCTTCTAATATCTATCAAAGTGCTGTAAATTTTTAGGCTCCCACAGCCTAGTGGTCAGTGCACTGACTTCAAGAGCGGATGATTTTTAGGTGACACAAGTTCAAGTCCCGGCTTGTGGACTTTTTTTGATCCCATATTTTCCTATCACAATAAAAGGCAAAAACTCTAAAATATATGTATTTTACACTGGTGCCAGGTAAGCTCCATCCCCACACAAAATAAAATAAGCATTTTTTAAGCCACTACATCAACACCTCTCATAATGGGAGTGGGGGAACGGATTCCGACAGCTGTTTTTTTTACAGGGGGAACAGAATCCGACGGCAAAAAAACTGCCGTCGAGATCCGTTCCCCCTGTATTTTTTACAAAAAGAGGATCTTCTTATATCTATCAAAGTGCTGCTAAATCTTATGCCCCCATAACCTAGTGGTCAATTCACTGACATATAGAGCTGGTGATTTGTATGTGACACAAGTTCAAGTCCTGGCTCGTGGACTTTTTTTAATCCAATATTTTCCTATCATAATAAAAGTAAAAAACTCCTAAATATATTTCTTTAGACTGGTCCCAGGTAAGTTCCATCCTCACTCTAGGATAAAATAAGCATTTTTAGGCTACTACATCAACACCTCTCATAATGGGAGTGGGGGAATGGATTCCGACATATGTTTTTTTTTACAGGGGGAACAGAATCCGACGGCAAAAAAACAGTCGTCGAGATCCGTTCCCCCTGTATTTTTTTACACAAGGAGGATTTTCTAATATCTATCAAAGTGCTGTGAATTCATAGGCCCCCATATCCTAGTGCTCAATTCACTGACATATAGAGCTGGTAATTTTTAGGTGAAACAGAATCCGACGGCAAAAAGCAGCCGTCGAGATCCGTTCCCCCTGTATTTTTTACACAAGGAGGATCTTCCAATATCTATCAAAGTGTTGCTAATTCTTAGGCCCCCATAGCCTAGTGGTCAATTCACTGACATGTAGAGCTGGTGATTAGTAGGTGACACAAGTTCAAGTCCTGGCTCGTGGCCTTTTTTTAATCCCATATTTTCCTATCATAATAAAAGTGAAAAACTCCTAAATATATTTCTTTAGACTGGTCCCAGGTAAGTTCCATCCTCACACAAAATAAAATAAGCATTTTTAGGCTACTACATCAACACCTCTCATAATGGGAGTGGGGGAATGGATTCCGACATATGTTTTTTTTACAGGGGGAACGGATCTCGACGGCTGTTATTTTGCCGTCGGATTCTGTTCCCCCTGTAAAAAAAAACATATTTTTTACACAAGGAGGATCTTCTAATATCTATCAAAGTGCTGTAAATTCTTAGGCCCCCATAGCCAAGTGGTCAATTCACTGACATACAGAACTGGTGATTTGTAGGTGACACAAGTTCAAGTCCTGGCTCGTGGACTTTTTTTAATCCCATATTTTCCTATCATAATAAAAGTAAAAAACTCCTAAATATATTTTTATAGACTGGTCCCAGGTAAGCTCCATCCCCACACAAAATAAAATAAGCATTTTTTAGGCATCAACACCTCTCATAATGGCAGTGGGGGAACGGATTCCGACAGATGTTTTTTTTTACAGGGGGAACAGAATCCGACGGCAAAAAAACAGCTGTCGAGATCCGTTCCCCCTGTATTTTTTACACTAGGAGGATCTTCTAATATCTATCAAAGTATTGCTAATCCTTAGGCACCCATAGCCTAGTGGTCAATTCACTGACATATAGAGCTGGTGATTTGTATGTGACACAAGTTCAAGTCCTGGCTCGTGGACTTTTTTTAATCCCATATTTTCCTATCATAATAAAAGTAAAAAACTCCTAAATATATTTCTTTAGACTGGTCCCAGGTAAGCTCCATCTCCACACAAAATAAAATAAGCATTTTTTAGGCCACTACATTAACACCTCTCATAATGGCAGTGGGGTAACGGATTCCGACAGATCTTTTTTTAACAGGGGGAACAGAATCCGACGGCAAAAAAACAGCCGTCAAGATCCGTTCCCCCTGTATTTTTTTACACAAGGAGGATCTTCTAATATCTATCAAAGTGCTCCCATTTCATAGGCCCCCATAGCCTAGTGGTCAATTCACTGACATATAGAGCTGGTGATTTTTAGGTGAAACAACTTCAAGTCCTGGCTCGTGGACTTTTTTTTAATCCCATATTTTCCTATCATAATAAAAGTAAAAAATTCCTAAATATATTTCTATAGACTGGTGCCAGGTAAGCTCCATACCCACACAAAATAAAATATGTATTTTTAAACGCCACTACATCAAAACCTTTCCTAATGGGAGTGGGGGAACGGATTCCGACAGATTTTTTTTTACAGGGGGAACAGAATCCGACGGCAAAAAAACAGCCGTCGAGATCCGTTCCCCCTGTATTTTTTTACACAAAGAGGATCTTCTAATATCTATCAAAGTGCTGCTAAATCTTAGGCCCCCATAGCCTAGTGGTCAATTCACTGATATATAGAGCTGGTGATTTGTAGGTGACACAAGTTCAAATTCCGGCTCGTGGCCTTTTTTTAATCCCATATTTTCCTATCATAATAAAAGTGAAAAACTCCTAAATATATTTCTTTAGACTGGTCCCAGGTAAGTTCCATCCTCACACAAAATAAAATAAGCATTTTTAGGCTACTACATCAACACCTCTCATAATGGGAGTGGGGGAATGGATTCCGACATATGTTTTTTTTTACAGGGGGAACAGAATCCGACAGCAAAAAAACAGCCGTCGAGATCCGTTCCCCCTGTATTTTTTTACACAAGGAGGATCTTCTAATATCTATCAAAGTGCTGTCATTTCATAGGCCCCCATAGCCTAGTGGTCAATTCACTGACATATAGAGCTGGTGATTTTTAGGTGAAACAAGTTCAAGTCCTGGCTCGTGGACTTTTTTTTAATCCCATATTTTCCTATCATAATAAAAGTAAAAAGTTCCTAAATATATTTCTATAGACTGGTGCCAGGTAAGCTCCATACCCACACAAAATAAAATATGTATTTTTAAACGCCACTACATCAAAACCTTTCATAATGGGAGTGGGGGAACGGATTCCGACAGATTTTGTTTTTTTACAGGGGGAACAGAATCCGACGGCAAAATAACAGCCGTCGAGATCCGTTCCCCCTGTATTTTTTACACAAGGAGGATCTTCTAATATCTATCAAAGTGCTGTAAATCCTTAGGCCCCCATAGCCAAGTGGTCAATTCACTGACATACAGAACTGGTGATTTGTAGTTGAAACAAGTTCAAATCCTGGCTCGTGGACTTTTTTTTAATCCCATATTTTCCTATCATAATAAAAGTAAAAAATTCCTAAATATATTTCTATAGACTGGTGCCAGGTAAGCTCCATACCCACACAAAATAAAATATGTATTTTTAAACTCCACTACATCAAAACCTTTCATAATGGGAGTGGGGGAACGGATTCCGACAGATGTTTTTTTTACAGGGGGAACAGAATCCGACGGCAAAATAACAGCCGTCGAGATCCGTTCCCCCTGTATTTTTTACACAAGGAGGATCTTCCAATATCTATCAAAGTGCTGCTAAATATTAGGCCCCCATAGCCTAGTGGTCAATTCACTGACATATAGAGCTGGTGATTTGTATGTGACACAAGTTCAAGTCCTGGCTGGTGGACTTTTTTTAATCCCATATTTTCCTATCATAATAAAAGTAAAAAACTCCTAAATATATTTCTTTAGACTGGTCCCAGGTAAGCTCCATCCCCACACAAAATAAAATAAGCATTTTTTAGGCCACTACATTAACACCTCTCATAATGGCAGTGGGGGAACGGATTCCGACAGATCTTTTTTTTTTACAGGAGGAACAGAATCCGACGGCAAAAAAACAGCCGTCGAGATCCGTTCCCCCTGTATTTTTTTTACACAAGGAGGATCTTCTAATATCTATCAAAGTGCTGCAAATTCATAGGCCCCCATTGCCTAGTGGTCAATTCACTGACATATAGAGCTGGTGATTTTTAGGTGAAACAAGTTCAAGTCCTGGCTCGTGGACTTTTTTTTAATCCCATATTTTCCTATCATAATAAAAGTAAAAAATTCCTAAATATATTTCTATAGACTGGTGCCAGGTAAGCTCCATACCCACACAAAATAAAATATGTATTTTTAAACGCCACTACATCAAAACCTTTCATAATGGGAGTGGGGGAACGGATTCCGACAGATCTTTTTTTTACAGGGGGAACAGAATCCGACGGCAAAAAAACAGCCGTCGAGATCCGTTCCCCCTGTATTTTATTACACAAAGAGGATCTTCTAATATCTATCAAAGTGCTGCTAAGTCTTAGGCCCCCATAGCCTAGTGGTCAATTCACTGACATACAGAACTGGTGATTTGTAGGTGAAACAAGTTCAAGTCCTGGCTCGTGAACTTTTTTTAATCCCATATTTTCCTATCATAATAAAAGTAAAAAACTCCTAAATATATTTTTATAGACTGGTCCCAGGTAAGCTCCATCCCCACACAAAATAAAATAAGCATTTTTTAGGCCACTACATTAACACCTCTCATAATGGCAGTGGGGGAACGGATTCCGACATATGTTTTTTTTACAGGGGGAACAGAATCCGACGGCAAAAAGCAGCCGTCGAGATCCGTTCCCCCTGTATTTTTTTACACTAGGAGGATCTTCTAATATCTATCAAAGTGCTGCTAATTCTTAGGCCCCTATAGCCTAGTGGTCAATTCACTGACATATAGAGCTGGTGATTTGTATGTGACACAATTTCAAGTCCTGGCTCGTGGACTTTTTTTAATCCCATATTTTCCTATCATAATAAAAGTAAAAAACTCCTAAATATATTTCTATAGACTGGTGCCAGGTAAGCTCCATACCCACACAAAATAAAATATGTATTTTTAAACGTCACTACATCAAAACCTCTCATAATGGGAGTGGGGGAACGGATTCCGACAGATGTTTTTTTTACAGGGGGAACAGAATTCGACGGCAAAAAAACAGCCGTCAAGATCCGTTCCCCCTGTATTTTTTACACAAGGAGGATCTTCCAATATCTATCAAAGTGTTGCTAATTTTTAGGCCCCCATAGCCTAGTGGTCAATTCACTGACATATAGTGCTGGTGATTTGTAGGTGACACAGGTTCAAGTCCTGGCTCGTGGAGTTTTTTTAATCCCATATTTTCCTATCATAATAAAAGTAAAAAACTCCTAAATATATTTTTATAGACTGTTCCCAGGTATGCTCCATCCCCACACAAAATAAAATAAGCATTTTTTAGGCCACTACATTAACACCTCTCATAATGGGAGTGGGGGAACGGATTCCGACAGATCTTTTTTTTTACAGGGGGAACAGAATCCGACGGCAAAAAAACAGCCGTCAAGATCCGTTCCCCCTGTATTTTTTTACACAAGGAGGATCTTCTAATATCTATCAAAGTGCTGCAAATTCATAGGCCCCCATAGCCTAGTGGTCAATTCACTGACATATAGAGCTGGTAATTTTTAGGTGAAACAAGTTCAAGTCCTGGCTCGTGGACTTTTTTTAATCCCATATTTTCCTATCATAATAAAAGTAAAAAACTCCTAAATATATTTTTATAGACTGGTGCCAGGTAAGCTCCATACCCACACAAAATAAAATATGTATTTTTAAACGCCACTACATCAAAACCTTTCATAATGGGAGTGGGGGAACGGATTCCGACAGATTTTTTTTTACAGGGGGAACAGAATCCGACGGCAAAAAAACAGCCGTCGAGATCCGTTCAACCTGTATTTTATTACACAAAGAGGATCTTCTAATATCTATCAAAGTGCTGCTAAATCTTAGGCCCCCATAGCCTAGTGGTCAATTCACTGACATATAAAGCTGGTGATTTGTATGTGACACAAGTTCAAGTCCTTGCTCGTGGACTTTTTTTAATCCCATATTTTCCTATCATAATAAAAGTAAAAAACTCCTAAATATATTTCTTTAGACTGGTCCCAGGTAAGCTCCATCCCCACACAAAATAAAATAAGCATTTTTTAGGCCACTACATTAACACCTCTCATAATGGCAGTGGGGGAACGGATTCCGACAGATCTTTTTTTTTACAGGGGGATCAGAATCCGACGGCAAAAAAACAGCCGTCGAGATCCGTTCCCCCTGTATTTTTTTACACAAAGAGGATCTTCTAATATCTATCAAAGTGCTGCTAAATCTTAGGCCCCCATAGCCTAGTGGTCAATTCACTGATATATAGAGCTGGTGATTTGTAGGTGACACAAGTTCAAGTTCTGGCTCGTGGCCTTTTTTTAATCCCATATTTTCCTATCATAATAAAAGTGAAAAACTCCTAAATATATTTCTTTAGACTGGTCCCAGGTAAGTTCCATCCTCACACAAAATAAAATAAGCATTTTTAGGCTACTACATCAACACCTCTCATAATGGGAGTGGGGGAATGGATTCCGACATATGTTTTTTTTTACAGGGGGAACAGAATCCGACGGCAAAAAAACAGCCGTCGAGATCCGTTCCCCCTGCATTTTTTACACAAGGAGGATCTTCTAATATCTATCAAAGTGCTGCTAATTCTGAGTAGTATGAAGCTGCAGACTCGGAGCCTGCTGCATCTACAGTCCTGCACCCAGAGTCCCGCATTCTCAGTCCCCTCGTTTTTCGAGACAGCGCCACCTATAAAATAGGATCGGATAAACACATGGATAAACCACTGATCTATATAATGACATGTCATCATGGGATAAACACGTGAAGAACCGAAACGTGAGTATCGTCAATTTTATTCAATGATTTCTTTTTTAATCAAACTACTTTATAGCTCATCGATACACCAACATATGAACAGTCTATTTAATATTTGTAATGGTAGTTTTTAACAAAATTTGAGCCGTTAATGTATGTTTTTTCGCCTTTTTCCCCCGAAAATATTTTGATAGCTAACGTTAGCCTTTAACCATGGACTTTTTGTAGACAAGCCATTGTAAAAAATTTGATTAAAATTAGTTGAGATTAAAGTAGACCAATTAAATACATTATTTGTGTTAATATCAAAGAATGTCATCATTAATTATTTAATCAGATTTACCTTTTTTTAATTATCGGAACTTTTCTCCTAAAACTATTGAATTAATTAATGCCGGAGTAATTATTTTACTTTATATAATTTATGTAGACTACTTAAATTAGTTCTTATAAAACGTAAGTATTAAAATGGATCAATATTAATTTTACTGTGATATGAAGTTGTTGCCAGCCATTTACAACTCATAGGCTACAGTTGCCTAATAATCAAATTTGCTATGCCTTGTATTAACCAGTCTATGGTATTAACATGTGAGCTAGAATGTGTCATTTGGCCTTTTTTGAGGGTTCCTTGTTTTAATTTGTATTGACTGAAATTTGACTGTATGGGCTCTATGGGGGGGTCTTAAATTTTGAATTTGAGTTTGAGTTTTTTGAAGATGGATATAACAATTCAAACAGGGAATTCACTTCCAGAAATACTGAAATGTATTAAATGCTGCAGTGATTTTCACTGCCCATTCTGTGCCCCTAAATATTTCAATCCAACAAAGTTGTCCAAAGTTCAGAATCATGTTAAGGGACACTTCAACAGAGCAGTGCAACATGAAGGTAACATTAGCAAACATCTTGTTTTTTGCTTTTTGAAAGATCATAAGACTGAGTGTGACAGTGCAATTGTATGCTGTTGTATTCCAGGTTACACCATACATCGATGCGGTCACCCCTGCCGAACCCAGCAACACTACCATTGCTTGTATTGCCAGTCCACAATTTTAAGGAAGCCAGATTTTATCACACATTTAGGATCCTGCAAATACAAGCATGTTAAGAGAGCAAGTGCCACTGATGCCTGTAACAGCACACCCACTGCTGTGGCAACTGGTGTTGCACAAGCTACTGCCATTGCTGCGCCATCCACCACAGCCATCGCTGCCATGTCTGTGCCATCTATCATTGTGCCACCAACTGTTATGCCGCCCTTTGCTGCCATCTCTGTGCCGCCCAGCACTGTGGCTCCCATCTCTGTGCCTCCCACTGCTACCCCATCCACCACAGCCATCGCTGCCACCTCTGTGCCATCTATCATTGTGCCACCAACTGTTATGCCGCCCTTTGCTGCCATCTCTGTGCCGCCCAGCACTGTGGCTCCCATCTCTGTGCCTCCCACTAATGTCCCATCCACCACAGCCATCGCTGCCACCTCTGTGCCATCTATCATTGTGCCACCAACTGTTATGCCGCCCTTTGCTGCCATCTCTGTGCCGCCCAGCACTGTGGCTCCCATCTCTGTGCCTCCCACTGCTGCCCCATCTACCACAGCCATCGCTGCCACCTCTGTGCCAACCACCTCTGCCATTGTCAGGCCAGTCACAAAAACTGGCATCCGTGTGGGTCCAAAAGTATTTCAGAAATGCCCCAAATGTAATTTGACATTTTACAAAAAAAAATTAAAAAGGCACATTGAACGAAGACACACAACAAAAATGATGGACATTTCATCCTCATCCCATCTCAAAAGTGAATGCATAGATCCCCAGAATGGACTGTATGCAGTCCACAAAAGTATTCATGGGGCTTCTACTCCACTCCACGTTCAAATTAAAATATGGGGGGAACAACATCATGTTTCTTGTGAATTTAGTGAGTGCCAAGCTAATATGGAGTTGGCATGGAGAAGTGGACTACAGTCATACCAGTGTGTACACCTCCGGTCAGTTTCATACTGCAAAACCTTTTTAACCTCGCCCTCACTCAGAGAAGATAGTCTTAAAGAAATGGTGAAAAGCAAGTGGTTTGGGAAGGACAAAATTAAACTGTGTGTTGATCGTCAAACCCTAGCCAAAGAAAATAATGCACCACTTTCAGTTCTGTCAAAGATTGGAGCCCCTCCATCTAAAAAATTTATATCGGTTCATGAGCCAACTATTTCATATTACAGCAGACTAGGCAGAGTCATGGTCTCTTATGATACAAAAAAAAATGCATGGCACTGTCCTTGTGCAAAAAACACAGAGATCATGCATGCATAAATACATTGCAAAATGGCACCTATTCCAAACCAATGCAGAACTCTTTCGGAAGGTCCGGAGCACTGAAAGGAGCGGTGAGGAGTTTCAGGTGACAGCAATGGAGGAAATTGATGGAACTCATGAGGGTGAAAACACCTACCCACCAAAGGATGCTCCAGCAATACAAGGCATGGTACAATACATCTTAATGAACAAAAAGATACCTTCTACTATTCCCAACCATTTGAGACTTTCTTCAGTGGATAAGGAATTTCCACGACACCTAATTCCTGAGGAGACATTGTGCTACCACTGTCCAAACCGCATGGTCCTCAGTGACCCGATCTGCATTACTCAAAAGGCTAAAATTCTTACAACCACAGGAATTGTCCAAGGTGGATTATTATTTATTTTTATGGTTGTGATTTTGTACTTCTGATAATGTTGTTTTGAACTGAGCCACTCTTTTTTTTACACCTTTTGTGTCTGCAGATATTTCTACATACTACAAATACTGTCCTCAGTGTGGAGCACTGTACCGGTACCAAGAGTGGAGTGAAGGTCTACATAATTTCAATGACCATGTCCTTCTTGATCTACCTCTCTGCCTCACTATTAGAAACCTGTTGCAGGTGATGCGTATATTTTTTCTTTATTCTTTAAAGTTGTTTTTATTATTTTAATGAATAGCAGTAATTAAGAGTGCCGTTTCTATATCGTAGGTCCACACTGCAGTCAGCAGAATAGTTGAGTATTTGGAGTTAACTACAGGTGTCCAGTTCCCCTCAGCCGATACAGTTTTGCATGGTTATCTTCATTTTGAAGCTCTAACAGACCATGAATATTAGTATTCTTGTGTGACCTGTGGTGACCATCCGCCTGTGGTCATAATGGACCTGCACAAGAAGGCATCTTTTCATCTGTCAGGTAAAAAAAAACCTTTTAGTTTATGGATTGCACAAAGGTAGACCATGGTTTATTAACATTTTTCTTCATTTCCTTTAGTGAGTGACCTTGCACAACCTCCAGAAGATTTTAATGGAGATGTGGATTCAGAACAGTTTTGGAAGGCACTGACAGAGGAAAGAATTGCCCGTGGATTTGTTTCAAGTAAGAAAGCAAATCCACCAGCAATTATTAAATGTTACACCTATGTAGATTTGTATTTAGTAAGATAAGACAAAAGGTAAAATGCTGATTTCTACGATATACTGACATGTTTTGTTTACCAAAGGTCAAAAAAACAATCCATTCAGTGTTCCTCCAAGTTTTCACTTTTGGGCACCCTGGATAGGGAGAAATACACGGCGCTCAGACTGTGTTCTTAACACAGAATTTGACAAGATCCGTCCAGCAAAAGCAGCAGAGGTCTCTGAGATAACTGTGTCAGAGGATCGTCTGAGAGATGAGCTCTGCAAACAGAAGGTAAAATCTCTATTCAATGTTGTCATCATTTTATGTTGTTGTCCTATCAAGGGTTAAGGGATTCACTGACACACATTTTCTTTAATAGGTGCAGGTGATTAGAAATTTATGCAGAGAGTGTGGTTTGGATGCCACTGGATCTCGAACTGACCTCCTTTTAAGACTTTCGCAAGAAATGAAGTCACGAGAGGCATATGACAAAGTTTTTGAGAAAATTTGGGCTGCCTCAGGTAAACCTCAATATTGCAAATGAGAACAGTAATAGCAGTAACTCTAAAATATACAATGTGACATTGATAACATGATTAGGTCTTGCATGAGTATACAAAGCATTACAGTTTCTAAAAATCTGCTTTTCTTTTGTGTATTTGCATTTTAGGTGGTTGGGCTGTGATTATGTGTCCGTGTGGCATTGTCTACAGTTTGAAATGCAACATCCGAGCAGAGAGCCCGCGTGATTTTGCGGACATGCTTCTTTCATGGAAGCATATGCCGAACATTGTCATCTACGACTTTGCACGTGGACTCTCAACCCACACTAACCTAAGACAACCACAAACAATACCCTTCACACCATTTGAAGGGAGGTTAATGGACCCAACAGCAGAAAACATTGCGAAAGCCAAAGCTGGAAACGTAAAGGTGTCACTACCCTGGCTGACATGCAAAAAGGAAAATCCTGACCCTGATGGCCACCCTATAACTGGTTCAGCAGAACATTATGTTCTGTATGACCGGTTCCATGAGGACAACACAAAGGACGCTCGAGATTCACTGCGGAAGCTTCGCCTGGTCCCGCAACTGGCTGGAAAAGTTAACAGCCAAGTCGTGGAACAGTTATTTGCAAAACTAAAAAAAAACAACTACTTCCTAAACATGGCTTTGCCGTCGACTCATGTGTTTCTCATGCGAAACATAATTCACCATTACAATATTCGCAAAAATGAAGAACGACTTAAGCACATGAAAAAGGAGTTTCAGAAAACATTCTAATGAATGTCCACAGCCAGGCTGTTTTGGGTAATTTTTCACTGTACTTGTGCACTTTTGTTATGAATGTAACACTTTATTACTCATTGGACTGATCTGTTCATTTATGTTTTTGTAGAACATATAACATCTGAGGAATCCATGGATGTGTCAGTAGGTAAGTACATTGTTGTGTCCAGTCCCCTTCCTCAGGTGGAGCTACACAAAGTTTATGATTTCTAAGCTTGATTGTTTTTTTTTTACCTTACTTTCAGTAGCAGTGCCAGACACCATTTTAAAACCCTCAGAAACACCAGCAACCATTGCCATCCCTGCAGTGAGTGAGACTGCATCACCAGCCATTACAGCAACCATTGCCATCCCTGCAGTGAGTGAGACAGCATCACCAGAAGCCGCTGCTTTGGGACCAACAAACCTGTAGGAATACTTTTCACCAGTAAAGCCATGGGAAAGGGACTGGCATCCAGTGCAAGAAAAACTGGTAAAATTATTGTTGAAATTTAATGTGCATGCATTTGCAGTCGAGCACTATTGTTTGACTATTTAACATTTTTTTTATAGCTTGATTACGTGCTGGATGTCAAACGGCCTGGAGCTGAAATTATTGTCAAGGAGGGGAAATTGTGTCTCATTAGAGAGGAGTTTTGGAGCTTGGGTTTGCTGAGGGATATGGATTCCCACGTAAGCAGTCTGCATTTGGAAAGCTATATTTGTATTTAAACATTCACTAATGAGTGACTAATTTATTTTTTTATTGCAGATTGGAAACGCCTGCATGCAGCTTATTATTGAAATGGCTCGGAATATTGTATGTATATAAAATATTACAATGTAAACTGTCAAAGAGTATACATGTGTCTGAATCAACCTACATTTTTGCTTGCTTTCTTTTTCCATAGGGCAAAGATATATGCATAGAGAACTTTTATGTTGTTCCTACTTGGAAGGAAACCACAAACATTGTTACAGCATTACCAGTGAGTGTATATAGTGAGTGGGAGGTAAAAACTATAAAAAGGCAATAATTCTTATTTCAAAAATTTCATAATTTCTGAAATCAATTTTAGGAGGATGCAGATATGAAAGACTTGATAGTCTTTCCAGCATGGACAAAAGCTAATGGCCCTGACCACTACATTGTCTGTGTAAGGAATTATTTCTTACTAGATATTGAATGTCTCATAGATATGTTGATTACAGCGTAATTGTTGTGTTTCTAAAACTAAACTTATCATCAATGCTTCTTCCAAGAACTTTAAAATGAAATCTTGTTACACCTTAACACATTATAGATTATGAGGCCACTTCGAAGGGAGATAGTCTTTTTAGACTCTCAGTATGCAGAGCACGAATCCGGCTTTGGAGATGAGGAATACAGAGCAATTTTTAGGTCCAGCTATGAATTTAGACATGCAGTTTCAGGCTCTAATTTTGGCTATGTTCCTTTAGCCATTTCTAGCTTTTGTTCTACTATACAATTAGCTTTGTTCAAAGTTTAAAGGCCATGTTCTATTGCCTTCACTCAAATTTTTGGCTATGTTCTCCTAGCCATTTCTTGCATGTTTTGGCTACGTTCATTTAGCCTTTTTTGCATGGTGTGTCTGTTCTCAGGTTACAAATGAGCTGTCATTTAAATTTGATCAATCATATTCATGTTTTTTTCTACAGACAAATTGCCAACCAAATTGATCCAGGGATCTGGACAGAAATGACTGGAAAGGATTTTTCGGTGATAATTCTACTGCTCAGATTATTATTTTGCATCCGTACCTTTTATCTATTATTAATTTCTAAACTCACTTTTTCTCATTTTCTCAATCATAGGCTTTGCCACGTCAGACAAGAGGGAATGACTGTGGTGTTTTTGTGCTGATGGTAGGGTCTTTAATGTGTTTATAAGTAAGGTCTAGTGAACAGTGTTAAAAACAGCTTGTCTCCTGTATTTCAGTACACCCTCTCAATGGTCTGTGACATCGAGTTCGATTTCCAAGAGGTAAGTTACAAAAAGGAAATTTATGTTTATTTTATTTACTTTAAGTTTATTTGGTAAAACAGTATGACCTTTAACTGGGCATTTCTTTCAGGTTGACATGCCCATGATTAGAAAATGGTGGTGCCTTATGCTAATGGAACGATTTCAAATTGACGGGTATGTCAAAAAGTATTGTACATTTTGGTAAAACATTATTCAGAGTTACATTTGTCATATTACTTTTGAATATTTTTTCAATACATTTTATTTAGCATGAGTAACTAAACACCCTTAATAACTCTCTTAAGCAACAATTTCTTTTCTTTTCTTTTTTTTATTATTCCTATAATTTTTTATTTATTATTGTTTGCAAGCTATGGGCACAGGTTTGCCTTCTGGACAGACGAGGCAAAATGCTTATTGGAGGCAAAAACTCAACCTCTGTATAGGCTAAAAAGAAGCAGAAGCACCACACAAGATGTCCCACAGCACGTCCAAGCAGTCCAAGATCGGACAAGAACTGAAGAAGCACTGGTGGACTGCATTGTGTCTTCAAAGGGGACAGAGCAGCATTTAGTGAATGAAATGGTCATTTTTCACCATTTAAATATTAGCATTCCTAAATGACTCACCCAGGGCTGTGATCATTGTCAACTTCAACATTGTCAATTGATTGTCCAATATGCTCTTTAGCTATATTTTTAATGGTTATGCCAATTATTCATTGATGGCTTGTGTATATATAAAACAACACTTTTTGTTTGCCCCGCAGGATGTTCTCAATGGGAAACCATCAAAGTGGTTCCCCCTAAAGCCACGTGTGCCAGTTTACATGGACAGTGAGCAGCAGTGTGCCGTTCTTTTTGAACACCTCAAAGCTCTGCTACACAATTGTAAAACTCAACTGAACTTCACAAATGAAGTGGAGTTCATTTGTAGTTTTCTTTTTCCTGAGGTAGGCCCACACATGTGTCAATTGGATTGTTTCTATTATTGCCATATATGAAATGTTTTATACATTAATTAATTCATTTTATTTATTTATTTATATGGACAGGCCATCATTCATGGCCTATGTGAGCTGCAGGCATTATCCTGGCAGGAGGCTGAGGAGGTGTTCCTTCGTGGCCCTACTTATCACCCTGGGTATGCTTGTAATTTGCATTCGCAAATTTTTTTTTATTATTACACAATATTTTTGACAATGGCATTCATCTTTTATTTTAGTGAAGTTGAGGAATTTGACCGGGTGATTGCAAAAAGAATGCGAAAAGAAGCAACATTTGCCTACCAGAAAGTAATTATTTTACCTTATGCATTTACATTACATTTTACATTTATTCATTTAGCAGACGCTTTTATCCAAAGCGACTTATAAATGAGGAGGTTTTTTGAATGCAATTGAAGACAAAAATAAAGTCACTAACACAATTCTTTCTTCCTTTTTTCTTTGCTTTGTCCTGTTTACAGCAAGATGACAGTGATTAAGGTGATCTTTAAAGCTGCAGTCCGTCGTTTTTCCTCTTTGTCGCCATCTCTGTTAGAAATCTGCAATTGCAGTTATTCGCGGAATTATTAACTGTGCGTGGGTGGTAAATCGGCATGAAACAGCGCGGATGAACACAATGTATTGAGGAGAACATGTCGCTGCCGCGTCGCTGTGGATACTGTACTGTCATCAGCAATGTCAGAGTATACTTTTTGAAAGTGTCAACATTAGAATTTTCATCTGAAAATGTCATCTGAACAAGTAAGTAACATTCACTTTTGTTCTGACCAAATTCGGGGGGTGGGGGGAAGCATTGCAGTAGCTATATCATGCTGATTAAATCTAACGATTGCTTATATCACGTCAAAACGTGACAAATATATTTTTTCTGTAGCCACTCTGAAGTCCGAAGTCTTTAGGTTTTACAACTGGTGAATCTCCAGTTGTCACTGGTGATTGTCGCTTTAAACTTTCGGGATCCGCCATACCAAGTGCTAAGCTAAATCTCCACCTCCATCATCCACACACGCTAGCCGGGGCTCCTTCTCTATGTGTACAGAAGTGACGTAATGACGCAAAGACATGCTCGAAATTCCCGCGGAAATCCACCAGTACCACTGGAATTAAAATCATTATTACAAGCTTACCGTTTTGAATCGAGGTAAGGCAAGCAGATCGTTTTGAACACTGGCTGGTTACGTTTTTTTTTCAAAAATGTCTTTTTTTATATTTTTAAACCCAAAAAAGTGCCGGACTGCAGCTTTAAATAAAGTACAGATTGTTTATTGGTGTTTTGTCTATTATTTGAGTTTTGCTTCACATTCAAAATATAAAAAAACAGGTTTTGTAATGTTAGCATGGTATAATGTTAATTAGACCATTATATGTTGAACTAAAAGAAAAAATGGAATTTGAAACATTGTACAAAAACAAACTAAAACATTGTAGCAATATAATATCACATAATATTTTTCAGATGATAGTTCAATCTGTATTTGTGTCCGTTACATCAGTAATTTCCTTTCAATTACACCCACGCTCAAAAAATAAATACTGGGTAATTAGTTAGTTTGAGAACACAATGATTATTATTTTTTTTTGGTACATGCATTAAGCAGGGAACGAAAATATTTATTTGGATAACTTTAAATAAAAAGAGACTTTTTGGAATGCGTAATCTTGCATTCCAATGTTTTCAATGGCATTTGGATAAGGGTGTTATACGATCTTCCGAACAGCAGGTGGCGCTGTCTCGAAAAACGAGGGGACTGAGAATGCGGGACTCTGGGTGCGGGACTGTAGATGCAGCAGGCTCCGAGTCTGCAGCTTGATAATGTTGCTAATTCTTAGGCCCCCATAGCCAAGTGGTCAATTCACTGACATATAGAGGTGGTGATTTGTAGGTGACACAAGTTCAAGTCCTGGCTCGTGGACTTTTTTTAATCCCATATTTTCCTATCATAATAAAAGTAAAAAACTCCTAAATATATTTTTATAGACTGGTCCCAGGTAAGCTCCATCCCCACACAAAATAAAATAAGCATTTTTTAGGCATCAACACCTCTCATAATGGCAGTGGGGGAACGGATTCCGACATATGTTTTTTTTACAGGGGGAACAGAATCCGACGGCAAAAAAACAGCCGTCGAGATCCGTTCCCCCTGTATTTTTTTACACTAGGAGGATCTTCTAATATATATCAAAGTGTTGGTAATTCTTAGGCCCCCATAGCCTAGTGGTCAATTCACTGACATATAGAGGTGGTGATTTGTAGGTGACACAAGTTCAAGTCCTGGCTCGTGGACTTTTTTTAATCCCATATTTTCCTATCATAATAAAAGTGAAAAACTCCTAAATATATTTCTTTAGACTGGTCCCAGGTAAGTTCCATCCTCACACAAAATAAAATAAGCATTTTTAGGCTACTACATCAACACCTCTCATAATGGCAGTGGGGGAATGGATTCCGACATATGTTTTTTTTTACAGGGGGAACAGAATCCGACGGCAAAATAACAGCCGTTGAGATCCGTTCCCCCTGTATTTTTTACACAAGGAGGATCTTCTAATATCTATCAAAGTGCTGTAAATTCTTAGGCCCCCATAGCCAAGTGGTCAATTCACTGACATACAGAACTGGTGATTTGTAGGTGACACAAGTTCAAGTCCTGGCTCGTGGACTTTTTTTAATCCCATATTTTCCTATCATAATAAAAGTAAAAAACTCCTAAATATATTTCTATAGACTGGTGCCAGGTAAGCTCCATACCCACACAAAATAAAATATGTATTTTTAAACGCCACTACATCAAAACCTTTCATAATGGGAGTGGGGGAACGGATTCCGACAGATTTTTTTTTACAGGGGGAACAGAATCCGACGGCAAAATAACAGCCGTTGAGATCCGTTCCCCCTGTATTTTTTTACACAAAGAGGATCTTCTAATATCTATCAAAGTGCTGCTAAATCTTAGGCCCCCATAGCCTAGTGGTCAATTCACTGATATATAGAGCTGGTGATTTGTAGGTGACACAAGTTCAAGTTCTGGCTCGTGGCCTTTTTTTAATCCCATATTTTCCTATCATAATAAAAGTGAAAAACTCCTAAATATATTTCTTTAGACTGGTCCCAGGTAAGTTCCATCCTCACACAAAATAAAATAAGCATTTTTAGGCTACTACATCAACACCTCTCATAATGGGAGTGGGGGAATGGATTCCGACATATGTTTTTTTTTACAGGGGGAACAGAATCCGACGGCAAAAAAACAGCCGTCGAGATCCGTTCCCCCTGTATTTTTTTACACAAGGAGGATCTTCTAATATCTATCAAAGTGCTGCGAATTCATATGCCCCCATAGCCTAGTGGTCAATTCACTGACATATAGAGCTGATAATTTTTAGGTGAAACAAGTTCAAGTCCTGGCTCGTGGACTTTTTTTAATCCCATATTTTCCTATCATAATAAAAGTAAAAGTAACCAGGTAAGCTCCATACCCACACAAAATAAAATATGTATTTTTAAACGCCACTACATCAAAACCTTTCATAATGGGAGTGGGGGAACGGATTCCGACAGATTTTTTTTTACAGGGGGAACAGAATCCGACGGCAAAAAAACAGCCGTCGAGATCCGTTCCCCCTGTATTTTATTACACAAAGAGGATCTTCTAATATCTATCAAAGTGCTGCTAAATCTTAGGCCCCCATAGCCTAGTGGTCAATTCACTGACATATAGAGCTGGTGATTTGTAGGTGACACAAGTTCAAGTTCCGGCTCGTGGCCTTTTTTTAATCCCATATTTTCCTATCATAATAAAAGTGAAAAACTCCTAAATATATTTCTTTAGACTGGTCCCAGGTAAGTTCCATCCTCACACAAAATAAAATAAGCATTTTTAGGCTACTATATCAACACCTCTCATAATGGGAGTGGGGGAATGGATTCCGACATATGTTTTTTTTTACAGGGGGAACAGAATCCGACGGCAAAAAAACAGCCGTCGAGATCCGTTCCCCCTGTATTTTTTACACAAGGAGGATCTTCCAATATCTATCAAAGTGTTGCTAATTCTTAGGCCCCCATAGCCTAGTGGTCAATTCACTGACATGTAGAGCTGGTGATTAGTAGGTGACACAAGTTCAAGTCCTGGCTCGTGGCCTTTTTTTAATCCCATATTTTCCTATCATAATAAAAGTAAAAAACTCCTAAATATATTTTTATAGACTGGTCCCAGGTAAGCTCCATCCCCACACAAAATAAAATAAGCATTTTTTAGGCATCAACACCTCTCATAATGGCAGTGGGGGAACGGATTCCGACAGATGTTTTTTTTTACAGGGGGAACAGAATCCGACGGCAAAAAAACAGCTGTCGAGATCCGTTCCCCCTGTATTTTTTACACTAGGAGGATCTTCTAATATCTATCAAAGTATTGCTAATCCTTAGGCACCCATAGCCTAGTGGTCAATTCACTGACATATAGAGCTGGTGATTTGTAGGTGACACAAGTTCAAGTCCTAGCTCGTGGCCTTTTTTTAATCCCATATTTTCCTATCATAATAAAAGTGAAAAACTCCTAAATATATTTATTTAGACTGGTCCCAGGTAAGCTCCATCCTCACACAAAATAAAATAAGCATTTTTAGGCTACTACATCAACACCTCTCATAATGGGAGTGGGGGAATGGATTCCGACATATGTTTTTTTTTACAGGGGGAACAGAATCCGACGGCAAAAAAACAGCCGTCGAGATCCGTTCCCCCTGTATTTTTTTACACAAGGAGGATCTTTTAATATCTATCAAAGTGCCGCGAATTCATAGGCCCCCATAGCCTAGTGGTCAATTCACTGACATATAGAGCTGGTAATTTTTAGGTGAAACAAGTTCAAGTCCTGGCTCGTGGACTTTTTTTAATCCCATATTTTCCTATCATAATAAAAGTAAAAAACTCCTAAATATATTTCTATAGACTGGTGCCAGGTAAGCTCCATACCCACACAAAATAAAATATGTATTTTTAAACGCCACTACATCAAAACCTTTCATAATGGGAGTGGGGGAACGGATTCCGACAGATTTTTTTTTTACAGGGGGAACAGAATCCGACGGCAAAAAAACAGCCGTAGAGATCCGTTCCCCCTGTATTTTTTTTACACAAAGAGGATCTTCTAATATCTATCAAAGTGCTGCTAAATCTTAGGCCCCCATAGCCTAGTGGTCAATTCACTGATATATAGAGCTGGTGATTTGTAGGTGACACAAGTTCAAGTTCCGGCTCGTGGCCATTTTTAATCCCATATTTTCCTATCATAATAAAAGTGAAAAACTCCTAAATATATTTCTATAGACTGGTGCCAGGTAAGCTCCATACCCACACAAAATAAAATATGTATTTTTAAACGCCACTACATCAAAACCTTTCATAATGGGAGTGGGGGAACGGATTCCGACAGATCTTTTTTTTACAGGGGGAACAGAATCCGACGGCAAAAAAACAGCCGTAGAGATCCGTTCCCCCTGTATTTTTTTTACACAAAGAGGATCTTCTAATATCTATCAAAGTGCTGCTAAATCTTAGGCCCCCATAGCCTAGTGGTCAATTCACTGATATATAGAGCTGGTGATTTGTATGTGACACAAGTTCAAGTTCCGGCTCGTGGCCTTTTTTTAATCCCATATTTTCCTATCATAATAAAAGTGAAAAACTCCTAAATATATTTATTTAGACTGGTCCCAGGTAAGTTCCATCCTCACACAAAATAAAATAAGCATTTTTAGGCTACTACATCAACACCTCTCATAATGGGAGTGGGGGAATGGATTCCGACATATGTTTTTTTTACAGGGGGAACAGAATCCGACGGCAAAAAAACAGCCATCGAGATCCGTTCCCCCTGTATTTTTTTACACAAGGAGGATCTTCTAATATCTGTCAAAGTGCTGCGAATTCATAGGCCCCCATAGCCTAGTGGTCAATTCACTGACATATAGAGCTGGTAATTTTTAGGTGAAACAAGTTCAAATCCTGGCTCGTGGACTTTTTTTAATCCCATATTTTCCTATCATAATAAAAGTAAAAAACTCCTAAATATATTTCTATAGACTGGTGCCAGGTAAGCTCCATACCCACACAAAATAAAATATGTATTTTTAAACGCCACTACATCAAAACCTTTCATAATGGGAGTGGGGGAACGGATTCCGACAGATTTTTTTTTACAGGGGGAACAGAATCCGACGGCAAAAAAACAGCCGTCGAGATCCGTTCCCCCTGTATTTTATTACACAAAGAGGATCTTCTAATATCTATCAAAGTGCTGCTAAATCTTAGGCCCCCATAGCCTAGTGGTCAATTCACTGACATATAGAGCTGGTGATTTGTAGGTGACAAGTTCAAGTTCCGGCTCGTGGCCTTTTTTTAATCCCATATTTTCCTATCATAATAAAAGTGAAAAACTCCTAAATATATTTCTTTAGACTGGTCCCAGGTAAGTTCCATCCTCACACAAAATAAAATAAGCATTTTTAGGCTACTACATCAACACCTCTCATAATGGGAGTGGGGGAATGGATTCCGACATATGTTTTTTTTTACAGGGGGAACAGAATCCGACGGCAAAAAAACAGCCGTCGAGATCCGTTCCCCCTGTATTTTTTTACACATAGAGGATCTTCTAATATCTATCAAAGTGCTGTGAATTCATAGGCCCCCATAGCCTAGTGGTCAATTCACTGACATATAGAGCTGGTAATTTTTAGGTGAAACAAGTTCAAGTCCTGGCTCGTGGACTTTTTTTAATCCCATATTTTCCTATCATAATAAAAGTAAAAAACTCCTAAATATATTTCTATAGTCTGGTGCCAGGTAAGCTCCATACCCACACAAAATAAAATATGTATTTTTAAACGCCACTACATCAAAACCTTTCATAATGGGAGTGGGGGAACGGATTCCGACAGATTTTTTTTTACAGGGGGAACAGAATCCGACGGCAAAAAAACAGCCGTCGAGATCCGTTCCCCCTGTATTTTATTACACAAAGAGGATCTTCTAATATCTATCAAAGTGCTGCTAAATGTTAGGCCCCCATAGCCTAGTGGTCAATTCACTGACATATAGAGCTGGTGATTTGTATGTGACACAAGTTCACGTCCTGGCTCGTGGACTTTTTTTAATCCCATATTTTCCTATCATAATAAAAGTAAAAAACTCCTAAATATATTTCTTTAGACTGGTCCAAGGTAAGCTCCATCCCCACACAAAATAAAATAAGCATTTTTTAGGCCACTACATTAACACCTCTCATAATGGCAGTGGGGGAACGGATTCCGACAGATCTTTTTTTTTACAGGGGGAACAGAATCCGACGGCAAAAAAACAGCCGTCGAGATCCGTTCCCCCTGTATTTTTTTACACAAGGAGGATCTTCTAATATCTATCAAAGTGCTGCCATTTCATAGGCCCCCATAGCCTAGTGGTCAATTCACTGACATATAGAGCTGGTGATTTTTAGGTGAAACAAGTTCAAGTCCTGGCTCGTGGACTTTTTTTTAATCCCATATTTTCCTATCATAATAAAAGTAAAAAATTCCTAAATATATTTCTATAGACTGGTGCCAGGTAAGCTCCATACCCACACAAAATAAAATTTGTATTTTTAAACGCCACTACATCAAAACCTTTCATAATGGGAGTGGGGGAACGGATTCCGACAGATTTTTTTTTACAGGGGGAACAGAATCCGACGGCAAAAAAACAGCCGTCGAGAGCCGTTCCCCCTGTAATAAACAGCAAAAACTCCATAAAAATGATCCCTTAAACTGATGCATTTATTTAAACAGCTTTCCTGTAGCTCAAACAGTAGAGCATTGGTACTTGGAATGCTAAGGTCATAGGTTCGATTCCCAGGGAAAGCGGAAACTGATAAGAATACAAAATGTGTACAATGAAATTCAATCTACGTCACTCTGGATTAAAAATCTGCCAAATTCTGAAATGTAAACGATGACAGTTAACCACAAAACACTATCAACCTTTATTCAAGCCACTACATCAACACCTCTAATAATGGGAACGGATTCCGTTTTTTTGCCGTCAGATTCTTTTCGCCCTGTATTTCTTAAACAATGAGGATCTTCTAATATCTATCAAAGTGCTGTAAATTTTTAGGCTCCCACAGCCTAGTGGTCAGTGCACTGACTTCAAGAGCGGATGATTTTTAGGTGACACAAGTTCAAGTCCTGGCTCGTGGACTTTTTTTAATCCAATATTTTCCTATCATAATAAAAGGCAAAAACTCCTAAATATATTTTTATAGACTGGTCCCAGGTAAGCTCCATCCCCACACAAAATAAAATAAGCATATTTTAGGCCGCTACATTAACACCTCTCATAATGGCAGTGGGGGAACGGATTCCGATAGATGTTTTTTTTACAGGGGGAACAGAATCCGACGGCAAAAAGCAGCCGTCGAGATCCGTTCCCCCTGTATTTTTTACACAAGGAGGATCTTCCAAAATCTATCAAAGTGCTGCTAATTCTTAGGCCCCCATAGCCTAGTGGTCAATTCACTGACATGTAGAGCTGGTGATTAGTAGGTGACACAAGTTCAAGTCCTGGCTCGTGGCCTTTTTTTAATCCCATATTTTCCTATCATAATAAAAGTGAAAAACTCCTAAATATATTTCTTTAGACTGGTCCCAGGTAAGTTCCATCCTCACACAAAATAAAATAAGCATTTTTAGGCTACTACATCAACACCTCTCATAATGGGAGTGGGGGAATGGATTCCGACATATGTTTTTTTTTACAGGGGGAACAGAATCCGACGGCAAAAAAACAGCCGTCGAGATCCGTTCCCCCTGTATTTTTTTACACAAGGAGGATCTTCTAATATCTGTCAAAGTGCTGCAAATTCATAGGCCCCCATAGCCTAGTGGTCAATTCACTGACATATAGAGCTGGTGATTTTTAGGTGAAACAAGTTCAAGTCCTGGCTTGTGAACTTTTTTTAATCCCATATTTTCCTATCATAATAAAAGTAAAAAACTCCTAAATATATTTTTATAGACTGGTCCCAGGTAAGCTCCATCCCCACACAAAATAAAATAAGCATTTTTTAGGCATCAACACCTCTCATAATGGCAGTGGGGGAACGGATTCCGACGGCAAAAAAACAGCTGTCGAGATCCGTTCCCCCTGTATTTTTTACACTAGGAGGATCTTCTAATATCTATCAAAGTATTGCTAATCCTTAGGCACCCATAGCCTAGTGGTCAATTCACTCACATATAGAGCTGGTGATTTGTAGGTGACACAAGTTCAAGTCCTAGCTCGTGGCCTTTTTTTAAACCCATATTTTCCTATCATAATAAAAGTGAAAAACTCCTAAATATATTTATTTAGACTGGTCCCAGGTAAGTTCCATCCTCACACAAAATAAAATAAGCATTTTTAGGCTACTACATCAACACCTCTCATAATGGGAGTGGAGGAATGGATTCCGACATATGTTTTTTTTTACAGGGGGAACAGAATCCGACGGCAAAAAAACAGCCGTCGAGATCCGTTCCCCCTGTATTTTTTTACACAAGGAGGATCTTCTAATATCTATCAAAGTGCTGCAAATTCATAGGCCCTCATAGCCTAGTGGTCAATTCACTGACATATAGAGCTGGTAATTTTTAGGTGAAACAAGTTCAAGTCCTGGCTCGTGGACTTTTTTTAATCCCATATTTTCCTATCATAATAAAAGTAAAAAACTCCTAAATATATTTCTATAGACTGGTGCCAGGTAAGCTCCATACCCACACAAAATAAAATATGTATTTTTAAACGCCACTACATCAAAACCTTTCATAATGGGAGTGGGGGAACGGATTCCGACAGATCTTTTTTTTACAGGGGGAACAGAATCCGACGGCAAAAAAACAGCCGTCGAGATCCGTTCCCCCTGTATTTTTTTACACAAAGAGGATCTTCTAATATCTATCAAAGTGCTGCTAAGTCTTAGGCCCCCATAGCCTAGTGGTCAATTCACTGACATATAGAGCTGGTGATTTGTATGTGACACAAGTTCAAGTCCTAGCTCGTGGACTTTTTTTAATCCCATATTTTCCTATCATAATAAAAGTAAAAAACTCCTAAATATATTTCTTTAGACTGGTCCCAGGTAAGCTCCATCCCCACACAAAATAAAATAAGCATTTTTTAGGCCACTACATTAACACCTCTCATAATGGCAGTGGGGGAACGGATTCCGACAGATCTTTTTTTTTACAGGGGGAACAGAATCCGACGGCAAAAAAACAGCCGTCGAGATCCGTTCCCCCTGTATTTTTTTACACAAGGAGGATCTTCTAATATCTATCAAAGTGCTGCCATTTCATAGGCACCCATAGCCTAGTGGTCAATTCACTGACATATAGAGCTGGTGATTTTTAGGTGAAACAACTTCAAGTCCTGGCTCGTGGACTTTTTTTTAATCCCATATTTTCCTATCATAATAAAAGTAAAAAATTCCTAAATATATTTCTATAGACTGGTGCCAGGTAAGCTCCATACCCACACAAAATAAAAGATGTATTTTTAAACGCCACTACATCAAAACCTTTCCTAATGGGAGTGGGGGAACGGATTCCGACAGATTTTTTTTTACAGGGGGAACAGAATCCGACGGCAAAAAAACAGCCGTCGAGATCCGTTCCCCCTGTATAAAACAGCAAAAACTACATAAAAATGATCCCTTAAACTGATGCATTTATTTAAACAGCTTTCCTGTAGCTCAAACAGTAGAGCATTGGTACTTGCAATGCTAAGGTCATAGGTTCGATTCCCAGGGAAAGCAGAAACTGATAAGAATACAAAATGTGTACAATGAAATTCAATCTACGTCACTCTGGATTAAAAATCTGCCAAATGCTGAAATGTAAACGATGACAGTTAACCTCAAACCACAAACAAAACACTATCAACCTTTATTCAAGCCACTACATCAACACCTCTAATAATGGGAACGGATTCCGTTTTTTTGCCGTCAGATTCTTTTCGCCCTGTATTTCTTAAACAATGAGGATCTTCTAATATCTATCAAAGTGCTGTAAATTTTTAGGCTCCCACAGCCTAGTGGTCAGTGCACTGACTTCAAGAGCGGATGATTTTTAGGTGACACAAGTTCAAGTCCCGGCTTGTGGACTTTTTTTGATCCCATATTTTCCTATCACAATAAAAGGCAAAAACTCTAAAATATATTTATTTAGACTGGTGCCAGGTAAGCTCCATCCTCACACAAAATAAAATAAGCATTTTTTAGGCCACTACATTAACACCTCTCATAATGGCAGTGGGGGAACGTATTCCGACAGATTTTTTTTTTTTACAGGGGGAACAGAATCCGACGGCAAAAAAACAGCTGTCGAGATCCGTTCCCCCTGTAATTTTTTACACAAGGAGGATCTTCTAATATCTATCAAAGTATTGCTAATGCTTAGGCCCCCATAGCCAAGTGGTCAATTCACTGACATATAGAGCTGGTGATTTGTAGGTGACACAAGTTCAAGTCCTGGCTCGTGAACTTTTTTTAATCCCATATTTTCCTATCATAATAAAAGTAAAAAACTCCTAAATATATTTTTATAGACTGGTCCCAGGTAAGCTCCATCCCCACACAAAATAAAATAAGCATTTTTTAGGCCACTACATTAACACCTCTCATAATGGCAGTGGGGGAACGGAATCCGACAGATCTTTTTTTTTACAGGGGGAACAGAATCCGACGGCAAAAAACAGCCGTCGAGATCCGTTCCCCCTGTATTTTTTTAATCAAGGAGGATCTTCTAATATCTATCAAAGTGCTGCCATTTCATAGGCCCCCATAGCCTAGTGGTCAATTCACTGACATATAGAGCTGGTGATTTTTAGGTGAAACAAGTTCAAGTCCTGGCTCGTGGACTTTTTTTTTATCCCATATTTTCCTATCATAATAAAAGTAAAAAATTCCTAAATATATTTCTATAGACTGGTGCCAGGTAAGCTCCATACCCACACAAAATAAAATATGTATTTTTAAACGCCACTACATCAAAACCTTTCATAATGGGAGTGGGGGAACGGATTCCGACAGAGTTTTTTTTATAGGGGGAACAGAATCCGACGGCAAAAAAACAGCCGTCGAGATCCGTTCCCCCTGTATTTTTTTACACAAAGAGGATCTTCTAATATCTATCAAAGTGCTGCTAAATCTTAGGCCCCCATAGCCTAGTGGTCAATTCACTGATATATAGAGCTGGTGATTTGTATGTGACACAAGTTCAAGTTCCGGCTCGTGGCCTTTTTTTAATCCCATATTTTCCTATCATAATAAAAGTGAAAAACTCCTAAATATATTTATTTAGACTGGTCCCAGGTAAGTTCCATCCTCACACAAAATAAAATAAGCATTTTTAGGCTACTACATCAACACCTCTCATAATGGGAGTGGGGGAATGGATTCCGACATATGTTTTTTTTACAGGGGGAACAGAATCCGACGGCAAAAAAACAGCCATCGAGATCCGTTCCCCCTGTATTTTTTTACACAAGGAGGATCTTCTAATATCTGTCAAAGTGCTGCGAATTCATAGGCCCCCATAGCCTAGTGGTCAATTCACTGACATATAGAGCTGGTAATTTTTAGGTGAAACAAGTTCAAATCCTGGCTCGTGGACTTTTTTTAATCCCATATTTTCCTATCATAATAAAAGTAAAAAACTCCTAAATATATTTCTATAGACTGGTGCCAGGTAAGCTCCATACCCACACAAAATAAAATATGTATTTTTAAACGCCACTACATCAAAACCTTTCATAATGGGAGTGGGGGAACGGATTCCGACAGATTTTTTTTTACAGGGGGAACAGAATCCGACGGCAAAAAAACAGCCGTCGAGATCCGTTCCCCCTGTATTTTATTACACAAAGAGGATCTTCTAATATCTATCAAAGTGCTGCTAAATCTTAGGCCCCCATAGCCTAGTGGTCAATTCACTGACATATAGAGCTGGTGATTTGTAGGTGACAAGTTCAAGTTCCGGCTCGTGGCCTTTTTTTAATCCCATATTTTCCTATCATAATAAAAGTGAAAAACTCCTAAATATATTTCTTTAGACTGGTCCCAGGTAAGTTCCATCCTCACACAAAATAAAATAAGCATTTTTAGGCTACTACATCAACACCTCTCATAATGGGAGTGGGGGAATGGATTCCGACATATGTTTTTTTTTACAGGGGGAACAGAATCCGACGGCAAAAAAACAGCCGTCGAGATCCGTTCCCCCTGTATTTTTTTACACATAGAGGATCTTCTAATATCTATCAAAGTGCTGTGAATTCATAGGCCCCCATAGCCTAGTGGTCAATTCACTGACATATAGAGCTGGTAATTTTTAGGTGAAACAAGTTCAAGTCCTGGCTCGTGGACTTTTTTTAATCCCATATTTTCCTATCATAATAAAAGTAAAAAACTCCTAAATATATTTCTATAGTCTGGTGCCAGGTAAGCTCCATACCCACACAAAATAAAATATGTATTTTTAAACGCCACTACATCAAAACCTTTCATAATGGGAGTGGGGGAACGGATTCCGACAGATTTTTTTTTACAGGGGGAACAGAATCCGACGGCAAAAAAACAGCCGTCGAGATCCGTTCCCCCTGTATTTTATTACACAAAGAGGATCTTCTAATATCTATCAAAGTGCTGCTAAATGTTAGGCCCCCATAGCCTAGTGGTCAATTCACTGACATATAGAGCTGGTGATTTGTATGTGACACAAGTTCACGTCCTGGCTCGTGGACTTTTTTTAATCCCATATTTTCCTATCATAATAAAAGTAAAAAACTCCTAAATATATTTCTTTAGACTGGTCCAAGGTAAGCTCCATCCCCACACAAAATAAAATAAGCATTTTTTAGGCCACTACATTAACACCTCTCATAATGGCAGTGGGGGAACGGATTCCGACAGATCTTTTTTTTTACAGGGGGAACAGAATCCGACGGCAAAAAAACAGCCGTCGAGATCCGTTCCCCCTGTATTTTTTTACACAAGGAGGATCTTCTAATATCTATCAAAGTGCTGCCATTTCATAGGCCCCCATAGCCTAGTGGTCAATTCACTGACATATAGAGCTGGTGATTTTTAGGTGAAACAAGTTCAAGTCCTGGCTCGTGGACTTTTTTTTAATCCCATATTTTCCTATCATAATAAAAGTAAAAAATTCCTAAATATATTTCTATAGACTGGTGCCAGGTAAGCTCCATACCCACACAAAATAAAATTTGTATTTTTAAACGCCACTACATCAAAACCTTTCATAATGGGAGTGGGGGAACGGATTCCGACAGATTTTTTTTTACAGGGGGAACAGAATCCGACGGCAAAAAAACAGCCGTCGAGAGCCGTTCCCCCTGTAATAAACAGCAAAAACTCCATAAAAATGATCCCTTAAACTGATGCATTTATTTAAACAGCTTTCCTGTAGCTCAAACAGTAGAGCATTGGTACTTGGAATGCTAAGGTCATAGGTTCGATTCCCAGGGAAAGCGGAAACTGATAAGAATACAAAATGTGTACAATGAAATTCAATCTACGTCACTCTGGATTAAAAATCTGCCAAATTCTGAAATGTAAACGATGACAGTTAACCACAAAACACTATCAACCTTTATTCAAGCCACTACATCAACACCTCTAATAATGGGAACGGATTCCGTTTTTTTGCCGTCAGATTCTTTTCGCCCTGTATTTCTTAAACAATGAGGATCTTCTAATATCTATCAAAGTGCTGTAAATTTTTAGGCTCCCACAGCCTAGTGGTCAGTGCACTGACTTCAAGAGCGGATGATTTTTAGGTGACACAAGTTCAAGTCCTGGCTCGTGGACTTTTTTTAATCCAATATTTTCCTATCATAATAAAAGGCAAAAACTCCTAAATATATTTTTATAGACTGGTCCCAGGTAAGCTCCATCCCCACACAAAATAAAATAAGCATATTTTAGGCCGCTACATTAACACCTCTCATAATGGCAGTGGGGGAACGGATTCCGATAGATGTTTTTTTTACAGGGGGAACAGAATCCGACGGCAAAAAGCAGCCGTCGAGATCCGTTCCCCCTGTATTTTTTACACAAGGAGGATCTTCCAAAATCTATCAAAGTGCTGCTAATTCTTAGGCCCCCATAGCCTAGTGGTCAATTCACTGACATGTAGAGCTGGTGATTAGTAGGTGACACAAGTTCAAGTCCTGGCTCGTGGCCTTTTTTTAATCCCATATTTTCCTATCATAATAAAAGTGAAAAACTCCTAAATATATTTCTTTAGACTGGTCCCAGGTAAGTTCCATCCTCACACAAAATAAAATAAGCATTTTTAGGCTACTACATCAACACCTCTCATAATGGGAGTGGGGGAATGGATTCCGACATATGTTTTTTTTTACAGGGGGAACAGAATCCGACGGCAAAAAAACAGCCGTCGAGATCCGTTCCCCCTGTATTTTTTTACACAAGGAGGATCTTCTAATATCTGTCAAAGTGCTGCAAATTCATAGGCCCCCATAGCCTAGTGGTCAATTCACTGACATATAGAGCTGGTGATTTTTAGGTGAAACAAGTTCAAGTCCTGGCTTGTGAACTTTTTTTAATCCCATATTTTCCTATCATAATAAAAGTAAAAAACTCCTAAATATATTTTTATAGACTGGTCCCAGGTAAGCTCCATCCCCACACAAAATAAAATAAGCATTTTTTAGGCATCAACACCTCTCATAATGGCAGTGGGGGAACGGATTCCGACGGCAAAAAAACAGCTGTCGAGATCCGTTCCCCCTGTATTTTTTACACTAGGAGGATCTTCTAATATCTATCAAAGTATTGCTAATCCTTAGGCACCCATAGCCTAGTGGTCAATTCACTCACATATAGAGCTGGTGATTTGTAGGTGACACAAGTTCAAGTCCTAGCTCGTGGCCTTTTTTTAAACCCATATTTTCCTATCATAATAAAAGTGAAAAACTCCTAAATATATTTATTTAGACTGGTCCCAGGTAAGTTCCATCCTCACACAAAATAAAATAAGCATTTTTAGGCTACTACATCAACACCTCTCATAATGGGAGTGGAGGAATGGATTCCGACATATGTTTTTTTTTACAGGGGGAACAGAATCCGACGGCAAAAAAACAGCCGTCGAGATCCGTTCCCCCTGTATTTTTTTACACAAGGAGGATCTTCTAATATCTATCAAAGTGCTGCAAATTCATAGGCCCTCATAGCCTAGTGGTCAATTCACTGACATATAGAGCTGGTAATTTTTAGGTGAAACAAGTTCAAGTCCTGGCTCGTGGACTTTTTTTAATCCCATATTTTCCTATCATAATAAAAGTAAAAAACTCCTAAATATATTTCTATAGACTGGTGCCAGGTAAGCTCCATACCCACACAAAATAAAATATGTATTTTTAAACGCCACTACATCAAAACCTTTCATAATGGGAGTGGGGGAACGGATTCCGACAGATCTTTTTTTTACAGGGGGAACAGAATCCGACGGCAAAAAAACAGCCGTCGAGATCCGTTCCCCCTGTATTTTTTTACACAAAGAGGATCTTCTAATATCTATCAAAGTGCTGCTAAGTCTTAGGCCCCCATAGCCTAGTGGTCAATTCACTGACATATAGAGCTGGTGATTTGTATGTGACACAAGTTCAAGTCCTAGCTCGTGGACTTTTTTTAATCCCATATTTTCCTATCATAATAAAAGTAAAAAACTCCTAAATATATTTCTTTAGACTGGTCCCAGGTAAGCTCCATCCCCACACAAAATAAAATAAGCATTTTTTAGGCCACTACATTAACACCTCTCATAATGGCAGTGGGGGAACGGATTCCGACAGATCTTTTTTTTTACAGGGGGAACAGAATCCGACGGCAAAAAAACAGCCGTCGAGATCCGTTCCCCCTGTATTTTTTTACACAAGGAGGATCTTCTAATATCTATCAAAGTGCTGCCATTTCATAGGCACCCATAGCCTAGTGGTCAATTCACTGACATATAGAGCTGGTGATTTTTAGGTGAAACAACTTCAAGTCCTGGCTCGTGGACTTTTTTTTAATCCCATATTTTCCTATCATAATAAAAGTAAAAAATTCCTAAATATATTTCTATAGACTGGTGCCAGGTAAGCTCCATACCCACACAAAATAAAAGATGTATTTTTAAACGCCACTACATCAAAACCTTTCCTAATGGGAGTGGGGGAACGGATTCCGACAGATTTTTTTTTACAGGGGGAACAGAATCCGACGGCAAAAAAACAGCCGTCGAGATCCGTTCCCCCTGTATAAAACAGCAAAAACTACATAAAAATGATCCCTTAAACTGATGCATTTATTTAAACAGCTTTCCTGTAGCTCAAACAGTAGAGCATTGGTACTTGCAATGCTAAGGTCATAGGTTCGATTCCCAGGGAAAGCAGAAACTGATAAGAATACAAAATGTGTACAATGAAATTCAATCTACGTCACTCTGGATTAAAAATCTGCCAAATGCTGAAATGTAAACGATGACAGTTAACCTCAAACCACAAACAAAACACTATCAACCTTTATTCAAGCCACTACATCAACACCTCTAATAATGGGAACGGATTCCGTTTTTTTGCCGTCAGATTCTTTTCGCCCTGTATTTCTTAAACAATGAGGATCTTCTAATATCTATCAAAGTGCTGTAAATTTTTAGGCTCCCACAGCCTAGTGGTCAGTGCACTGACTTCAAGAGCGGATGATTTTTAGGTGACACAAGTTCAAGTCCCGGCTTGTGGACTTTTTTTGATCCCATATTTTCCTATCACAATAAAAGGCAAAAACTCTAAAATATATTTATTTAGACTGGTGCCAGGTAAGCTCCATCCTCACACAAAATAAAATAAGCATTTTTTAGGCCACTACATTAACACCTCTCATAATGGCAGTGGGGGAACGTATTCCGACAGATTTTTTTTTTTTACAGGGGGAACAGAATCCGACGGCAAAAAAACAGCTGTCGAGATCCGTTCCCCCTGTAATTTTTTACACAAGGAGGATCTTCTAATATCTATCAAAGTATTGCTAATGCTTAGGCCCCCATAGCCAAGTGGTCAATTCACTGACATATAGAGCTGGTGATTTGTAGGTGACACAAGTTCAAGTCCTGGCTCGTGAACTTTTTTTAATCCCATATTTTCCTATCATAATAAAAGTAAAAAACTCCTAAATATATTTTTATAGACTGGTCCCAGGTAAGCTCCATCCCCACACAAAATAAAATAAGCATTTTTTAGGCCACTACATTAACACCTCTCATAATGGCAGTGGGGGAACGGAATCCGACAGATCTTTTTTTTTACAGGGGGAACAGAATCCGACGGCAAAAAACAGCCGTCGAGATCCGTTCCCCCTGTATTTTTTTAATCAAGGAGGATCTTCTAATATCTATCAAAGTGCTGCCATTTCATAGGCCCCCATAGCCTAGTGGTCAATTCACTGACATATAGAGCTGGTGATTTTTAGGTGAAACAAGTTCAAGTCCTGGCTCGTGGACTTTTTTTTTATCCCATATTTTCCTATCATAATAAAAGTAAAAAATTCCTAAATATATTTCTATAGACTGGTGCCAGGTAAGCTCCATACCCACACAAAATAAAATATGTATTTTTAAACGCCACTACATCAAAACCTTTCATAATGGGAGTGGGGGAACGGATTCCGACAGAGTTTTTTTTATAGGGGGAACAGAATCCGACGGCAAAAAAACAGCCGTCGAGATCCGTTCCCCCTGTATTTTTTTACACAAAGAGGATCTTCTAATATCTATCAAAGTGCTGCTAAATCTTAGGCCCCCATAGCCTAGTGGTCAATTCACTGATATATAGAGCTGGTGATTTGTAGGTGACACAAGTTCAAGTCCCGGCTCGTGGCCTTTTTTTAATCCCATATTTTCCTATCATAATAAAAGTGAAAAACTCCTAAATATATTTCTTTAGACTGGTCCCAGGTAAGTTCCATCCTCACACAAAATAAAATAAGCATTTTTAGGCTACTACATCAACACCTCTCATAATGGGAGTGGGGGAATGGATTCCGACATATGTTTTTTTTTACAGGGGGAACAGAATCCGACGGCAAAAAAACAGCCGTCGAGATCCGTTCCCCCTGTATTTTTTTACACAAGGAGGATCTTCTAATATCTGTCAAAGTGCTGCGAATTCATAGGCCCCCATAGCCTAGTGGTCAATTCACTGACATATAGAGCTGGTAATTTTTAGGTGAAACAAGTTCAAATCCTGGCTCGTGGACTTTTTTTAATCCCATATTTTCCTATCATAATAAAAGTAAAAAACTCCTAAATATATTTTTATAGACTGGTGCCAGGTAAGCTCCATACCCACACAAAATAAAATATGTATTTTTAAACGCCACTACATCAAAACCTTTCATAATGGGAGTGGGGGAACGGATTCCGACAGATTTTTTTTTACAGGGGAACAGAATCCGACGGCAAAAAAACAGCCGTCGAGATCCGTTCCCCCTGTATTTTTTTACACAAAGAGGATCTTCTAATATCTATCAAAGTGCTGCTAAATCTTAGGCCCCCATAGCCTAGTGGTCAATTCACTGATATATAGAGCTGGTGATTTGTAGGTGACACAAGTTCAAGTCCTGGCTCGTGGACTTTTTTGAATCCCATATTTTCCTATCATAATAAAAGTAAAAAACTCCTAAATATATTTCTATAGACTGGTGCCAGGTAAGCTCCATCCCCACACAAAATAAAATAAGCATTTTTTAGGCCACTACATCAACACCTCTCATAATGGCAGTGGGGGAACGGAATCCGACGGCAAAAAAACAGCCGTCTCATAATGGGAGTGGGGGAACGGATTCTGACAGATGTTTTTTTTACAGGGGGAACAGAATCCGACGGCAAAAAGCAGCCGTCGAGATCCGTTCCCCCTGTATTTTTTTACACTAGGAGGATCTTCTAATATCTATCAAAGTGCTGCTAATTCTAAGGCCCCCATAGCCTAGTGGTCAATTCACTGACATATAGAACTGGTGATTTTTAGGTGAAACAAGTTCAAGTCCCGGATCGTGGCCTTTTTTTAATCCCATATTTTCCTATCATAATAAAAGTAAAAAACTCCTAAATATATCTCTATAGACTGGTGCCAGGTAAGCTCCATACCCACACAAAATAAAATATGTATTTTTAAACTCCACTACATCAAAACCTTTCATAATGGGAGTGGGGGAACGGATTCCGACAGATGTTTTTTTTACAGGGGGAACAGAATCCGACGGCAAAAAAACAGCCGTCAAGATCCGTTCCCCCTGTATTTTTTACACGAGGAGGATCTTCTAATATCTATCAAAGTGTTGAAAATGATAAGGCTTCCACAGACTAGTGGTCAATGCACTGACTTTAAAAGCTGATGAATTTTAGGTGAAACAAGTTCAAGTCCCGGTTTGCTGACTTTTTCTGATTCCATATTTTCCTATCACAATAAAAGGCACAAACTCTAAATTATATTTATTTTACACTGGTGCCAGGTAAGCCCCATCCCCACACAAAAAATATATAATCAGCATTTTTTAAGCCACTACACCAACACCTCTCATAGTTGGAGTGGGGGAACGGATTCCGACAGCTGTACTTTGCTGTCGGATTCTGTTCCCCCTGTATTTCATACACAATGAGGTTCTAATATTTATTAAACTGTTGCTGATGTATTGACCCCTATAGCCTAGTTGTCAGTGCACTGGTGTTAAGAAATTTAGGGCTTTGGGTGACCCGAGTTCAAGTCCCAGTTTGTGATTTTTCTTGATCCTGTACTCTGCTATCATAATAAACAGCAAAAACTCCATAAAATGACCCCTTAAACTGATGCACTTATTTAAACAGCTTTCCTGTAGCTCAAACAGTAGAGCATTGGTACTTGCAATGCTAAGGTCATAGGTTCGATTCCCAGGGAAAGCAGAAACTGATAAGAATACAAAATGTGTACAATGAAATTCAATCTACGTCACTCTGGATTAAAAATCTGCCAAATGCTGAAATGTAAACGATGACAGTTAACCTCAAACCACAAACAAAACACTATCAACCTTTATTCAAGCCACTACATCAACACCTCTAATAATGGGAACGGATTCCGACATATGTTTTTTTGCCATCGGATTCTTTTCCCCCTGTATTTCTTACACAATGAGGATCTTCTAATATCTATCAAAGTTCTGTGAATTTTTAGGCTCCCACAGCCTAGTGGTCAGTGGTCAGTCTACAAACGAATACATACCGTTACGCCTATACTTACCAGTACCTGACCAACTCTCCACTGGTTCTTCTTCACACCAGATATTTATGTTTCTTCTATATGAATTATTTACATTTCTGTTTGGCTCCTCATCTGTCTCCCGCCTGGGAGGCTCAAAATTGTATGGCTGTGGGCCATCGTATAGGTGTGAGGGGGATTTTGCATCTCCTCAGACTCAAAACTCTCCATACTTGAATAGAACTTTGTTGGCACGTCTCCCTCATATGACGTCACAGCTCAGCTGCGTTTTAAAAATATGATCTTGACAGAAATGGCTATAAAGCTTATTGTAGGGCAGTTACAGTAATAATTTTAATGATAATTACATTTTCACTCAGACATCAAAACCTTATTTAATAAATCAAAAAAAAAATTTAACCTGGCATACACATTTAACTGCCATCAGTTTAAAGAATATATTTTGCCTTTTAACCATGATAGGAAAGTATGAAAAAAAAAAAAAAAAAAAAAAACGATGACCCGGGACCTGTCGTCAAAATCCCAAATGTATGGAAAAAAAAAAAACTTGAACTCTGGTCATCAAAGTCCCAAAAGTGTTAAATGTCAGTGCTTAGACCACTAGGCTATAGGGGACAACTAGAAAACAAAAGTTTTTGATTATTTGAACCTCACTGCTAAGAAAAATGAGAGGGGGGGAACAGAATCCGACGGCAAAAAACCAGCTGCCGGAACCAGGGGTCGGCAACTGGCGGCCCGCGGGCCAAAACTGGCCCGCCAGCAATATTTTCTGGCCCGCCGGATTATTTTGGAAGTCCGTTTTTTTTTTTTTTTTACTATAACGGTTTACAAATAGGCCCCGTGAATCAGTGATGCGCGGGATGATCCAAAATGAGTGACGAGTGCTGCGGTCATCCGCGGTTACGAGTCATCCAAAAATATTTTTAATGATATTCGGGTCGCGGTCGGTCGGGTCGTTTGAAATAAAGATGCCAATTAAACCATTGTAATTTATATAGTACTAGACATAATGTTCTATGAAATACATAGGTCTACACTTTATTGGCTGAATGCGCGAGGATGACGCACGAGCTCAGTCTGCAGATGAAAGTGGGAAATCCTTATTTACCTGAATGTTGAGCGCGTTATTAACTTTTGAATAAGAGCTGACGCGGGACAAAATGCCCGATTTCCCAAAACGTTGAACTGAGCAATGCCATTGTGCCATTTTAATAGGCTACTTTTAAACGCATATAGCTCAGTAATGCGAGTTTTATGTATTTTCTGAGAGGGGGCGGGGGGGATTTTTGTTGGGAAAATTCGGAGGAGAGACGCACACTTCGATTAGACTGGATAAACATGCAGCATCTTAATTGTTAAGAAAATGAAACGAAATAAATGAATAAATCAAGCCTTTATTACAAAACACAGCATTCAGAAAAATGCGCACCCCTAGTTCCTACGTCTATGGCCCAATATGCGGGCCAGGAAGCGGGTCGGGTACAATATTTTCTTTCTTTTGTTTGCGGTCCGAGTTGCGGGCGGGTTGAAAACGTCGGTTGGGTGCGGGTTAAATACATTGACCCGCGCATCACTGCCGTGTATCATTCGTTCAATCGTTTTTTTCCCCCCAAATTAAAATAAAAAATAAAAAAATGAAAAACGACTTGTTTTTGAGATTTGAGATTCTGAAAACGAGATCTAAATTTTTAAAGCAGGTGAACACTTTTAAGCTTCTACTTTTAAGTATTTTAAGCGGTTGCTGAATTGAACCTTGTGGGAGTGAGACGGAAAAAAACAGTCCCGCGCAGACCTCTTGTGTACCGAATAAATAATAATTTAAAAAAAGGAATAAAGTTCAAAAGTTGTACAGTCCATTGGTAATACAATGCTAAATCAGATATATGTACAATAACATGTCCAACAATCGATTTAAATAGTACATGGGGTTTAATTTATCGTTAATAAGATGTATCCGCTGCTTTTTCTCGTGTGTTTAAATGGTCCAGTGTTAGAACATTCGTCAAGTGTGTAAAAGGTTCTGGGTTCTAATCTGCATTTTTATAGTTTTTTTTTTTTTTTTTCTTCAAAACCGATTATGCTCATCAGTGGTTGTATATAAGTAGTAGGGACACGTTTGTGTGCATTATATTTTGTGATTTCACCGTAACGAATAGGCTTATTCCATAGCCTATAGCTGGCCCGCCATCTACTGGATAAAAAAAATATTGGCCCGCGGCCAAGTTACGCCACCAGAGAATATAACTGCGCTGACAGTGGACACCCCTGCCTTATGGATCTTAAAACTTTAAAAGGCTGCGTTAAAAAAACATTGCACTTTACTTTTGTTAAAATATCCCTGTATAAAACTGAGATCCATTTGATAAAATTCCCTCCAAAACCAAATTGTTTTAAAACTCCCAATAAAAACCCCTGTTCCACTCTGTCAAAAGCCTTCTCAAAATCCATGCTTATTATGTATGCGCTCTTTCCTTTTTCTTTTATGTATCCCACTATATCTCTAATGCTGCTTGTGATGTCTGCTATGTCCCTCCCCTTTACTCCGTAAGCCTGGTTAGTTTCTATTATGTTTGGCAGTAAGTTTGAAAGTAAGCTATATAGGCCTACTTGGAAGTAACCCAGCGCCAATTAAGCAAAACAAAACAAATGGGCCGCCGATGTACGAGTTTTATGGGCCGTTAAGACAAAAAATAAAAATAAAAGTATGAGATGTATAGGCCCAAAAAGCACGTAGTTCACCGGGAATCTCCCGGTAGTCCCGATGGCCAGTAAGCCTAAATGCCTGTGCACAATACTAAGTACATTTATTTCGTTTGACACCTTAATGGCTGAGATGAGAAGACTTATCTCTATACTGGGCTTTTTTAAAATCTTGTTGCTTTCTCTGTTTTCGTCCCTGTGCACCAGAGGGTTTAGACCGCTTCATTTTCGATCAACGCGCCAGCAGCTGAGCACTAGCCTGACGTAACGTAACGCAACTCCCCCCGTTTGGAAATGATCGACAATAATCATCAATTCAATCTAATAATCAGGTTGACAAGTAAACGTGTGACAGAGGGGCGCCTTGGGATGATCATGTTTCATAAACATGTTTTTGTTTCGCTTGTCATTCTAATTCTGTGATTTCTCGATTAATGGTAGGTAAAGTGCGACACTAGAGCGCGCCCGCGCCCCCAACACATTTGTCGCCCTAGGCAACCACGTTTGTGTGCATTTAGTTTTTGTGATTTTGAGATTTCTCCGAAACGAATAGAGTCTCTCCGCAACGGACTGAAGCGCGCGTCCGTGTGCACGAGCCACCCATATGTCTCCGCGCCACTGATATCAGCGGCAACGAGCACTTTGATCACTTGATTTAAAAAACAACACATTTTAGCGCTAGATTGCCTCTTATTTAAAAAGCGAACGAATTGAATGCTCTGTTAGAGTTAACTGGAGATGTTTTATTAATGTGTAGGTCTGGTAGCTGCCCGTGCCGCGGCGCGAGATGTTTCAAAAGTGGTGGGGATCACAATCGACCCTGGCAAAAAGTGTTGGGAACATGCCCCACCCGCAAATTACGCTTATGTGTGTGGAGGAATTTCACCTAGATTTTGCTTTCGTTTTCCAATCATCATCAATGAATTCGTCTCTGGCTCAAACGCGGAAGAATAACAACACACGTTACTTTCGTTTCGTGGGAACTCGCTAAATAGTCAAGAACTTGCTTAACAGTCCAGCAGTTTCACTTTCGTTTTCGATTTATATAGAGCAAGTTCTTCTGTCCACGGATGCATACGACGATGCAGGAGTCTGAAGGTTTCATCCATCAGCTGTGAACATGTTGTGCTACTGGGGAGCGCAGGTCAGAGAGGGCTTCGGTCTCGTACTGGCTAAAGTCAAACATGGCGATTATGGAATACGATCCGTGTGTCCGAAATCAGCAGTTCAGGACATGTCAGCTGGAGGGAGTTTTGTTGGATTTATCCAGGATGGGAAGGTCTCGGTCCTGAGATTGCGCGATGGAAAACGAAGTATGATAGCCTATGACAACTTTTCATTCATAAAGTTGTAATTATTATAATACTTAACAGATAAAAGTCTTGAATCTTTTATTTTCATACACTATTTGATAGTAGCCTACATGAGTTAGGGCTACTTTGCTATACCTATAATAGTATTTGTGACTTGGTAATTATAATTAATTAATATTATCAGTGTTTATGCTTACTGTCTGAACAGAAGTTAAACTGATAAAATATTTTGATTTACTCCAGAGCAACCAAAGCTGAAGAAGGACAAAATCAGATTGATTGTCTGTGGAGGAGCTGGTACGGTTCTTCTTGCTTATGGAGGAAGAGTTCTCATTATGGACCAATCTAATGTGTGCAGGTATGTTTATGTAGGCATAACAGTCTAAATTACCATGAATTATAATACCATATGTCTGACAGACAGATTGTCTTTTCTCTGAAGTCCTCTTAAAGGTCTGGAAAGCAGGCAGGTGATTCAGATCGCGTGTGGAGACCAGCATTCAATGGCACTAACCAAGGGTATTCACAACCATTTAATTTAATCTTTTGACTATATATGATTGACATGAATTGATTGGCATTTGAGTAGTTATGCAGAGCTGTTGTTGGTCTTTCAGATGGTCAGCTGTTCGTATGGGGTGATAACACTCACGGTCAGCTGGGTTTGAAGATAGGACAGCCCGACTCTCTGTCAGTTCAACATGTGAAGAGTCTGTGTGGGATCCCACTGGCTCAGATCAGCGCTGGAGGAGACCACAGCTTTGTGTTGTCTCTCTCTGGAGTCGTGTTCGGATGGGGAAAGAACTCGGCAGGACAGCTGGGCCTCGGAGACACTACAGGTCTGAATATTTCATCATCTACAAACTAAATCAGTCATATAAAAGCACATATAAATACACTACATTTGTGGAATACTGTGTCAATTTTAGTAAAGCATTGGAAGTGATGATTTTACTGGGGTTTTTTTCCACCACAGACAGACATGTCCCAACGGTTGTAAATAGTCTGAACCGAAAGAAAACTGTGTCCATCTCATGTGGAGGGGAACACACTGCCACTCTATCAAAGGTATTATTTTGTAATATGTATCTATATTATAATACCATATTTAGTAAATTAGTATAGAACAAGCTTGACAGAAAATGTAGTAAATAGTTTGTTTCAGGGCGGCACAGTGTTCACATTTGGATCAGGAGGTTTTGGCCAGCTTGGGCACAACTCATTTACAGACGAACATCATCCGCGGGTCGTTGCTGAACTTTGGGGATCTAAAGTGTCACAGGTCACATGTGGGAGGTGAACTAGACTTTTCACAAGCAATCCGTGTTTTAATGCAGTAGTGCATATTTCTTTCTAATTCCTCACATGGTTAACATGTCTAATGTTTGAGATCAGCTCAGTAATTTAATTATTTCTTGAATAAAGACGTCACACACTCGTATCAGTCGAATCATCAAATCTGATCTATTCATTTGGATGTGGGATGCAAGGGCAGCTGGGAAATGGAGAAATGATCAAGCAGTCTGTGCCTTTCCCTGTGGATCTCTCAACTGGTAATTAAATCATATTTTAGCAATAGGCTATTTCCTTAGGAATACTTTTGTTCTCATGATGTTGCTCAGAACTCTAAATTAAACTATATGTTTGTTGCACACAGTATGTGATCATGCACATATGATTAAAAAACTGATTGCTGGGGAGAATCATTCCTTTGCCTTGTTTTTCAAGGTACAGTAAGAGTTTTCATTCACTAATTGTTTAACAATTAAATGATTGCTCCACTGTGATTACTTGTGTTTTTTATGTTTATCATAGAAACTTGGGAATGAGTCTAAACCAAATCCAAGCAGAGGGATTTTGACAGTAGATGACAGAATGATTGACCGATGGGTGTCTGGAAGTGATTTATGGAAAGTAATAAAGATGTGAGTGTTTAACATTGCTTCCATTGATATACTAATGCTAAAGCCTCCTGAGTTTTTGTAAACTACAGTAGGTCCATGAAATAGTCTTTCTTTACATGTTATATAATATGTGCCAACAAGGTGATGCATTTTAGACAGGACTTAATATCAATAGACTATAAAATATAAAGTATAGTTGTGTTGTTTACAGGGACATAAACAAAGTGTTCTCCTCGGCTGCCTCTCTGAATGGAAGTTTCCTCAAAACAAGGTAAATATCCTAATCAGAATTAGGTAGTGTTAAGTTGCTTGTTTTTGTGCCTAAAATGACTTCGATTTTAATGTAAGTGTCTGTCTTTGTAGTTGTGATGAACATTATCAGACTTCTGAGGAGCATTGTGGGTTGGATTTTGATCTGGTTAAAGCATCCTTTGCAAAGTTATCAAACAATGAAAGGTTGATCTCAGAGGTAATGGTGAAATCAACATTTACAAAAATAAAAATCATTACATTTCAAACAATAAGATGCAGTTGATGGGTTTTTTTGTACCTCAGGTAGTGAAGGTAGTTCAACAGAGACTGCTGCCGTCTCTGAGTTCAAATCCAGCTGGCGTGGAAGCTCTGAGACTTTACCTTCTCCTCCCTGAGCTCATCAGAGGACTCCAGGGACAACAAAGAACTGAACTCACTAAAGCACTGGCCTCCAAAATCCTTGATCTGAATCCTGCTGCTAGCAAGGTGTTAGGTATAGCTGGAGGACATTTACATCCTTTGTGTTGTTGTCCTTGTTCTATTTGTATATTTATGTTATATGTATGTTGTATTCTCAGAGATGTACTGGTCCAAACTCCCTGATGAATGGCTCAAAAACGTGGTGTACTTATTTAGAAAAGAGTCTGCTATGTTAATTGGCAGGATTGCTGTTGACAAGTTGGACTCTGACATAGCGACACACCTGACGAAATTTGTGCGGATCCTTGAGATGGTCTATCAGGTGCCTTTTTTATACATTAGAGAAAAAAAGTAAACATTTAACCATATTATTTTGATAATGTAGTTTCAATGACAGTGTTTCTGTTGGAAAGGTCTGCCGCAGTGCCCACAGAGACATCACAAAGAGTGATTTCATCATTCATGAGGTCAATGGTCTCCTAGATGTGGTGAGAACCAAAACATTTTGAAATTCTACTGGTCAACCTACATGGGCCTTTCAATGGCTGATGATGTTACTGTATTATAGAGTACTGTACTATATCTACTGCAGGGGTGTCCAATCCCGCTCCTGGAGGGCCAATGTCCTGCAGAGTTTAACTCCAACTTGCTAGCTCCCAACATTCCAGAAGATTCTAGTAATCCTGAAGCGTTTGACAATATTGGTTAAGTTAGGTTTTATTGGGGTTGGAACTAAACTCTGAAGGGCAGTGGTCCTCCAGGAGCAGGAATGGACATGCCTGATCTACTCTCTATATATATATTTTATAACGGCAACAGTAAATATTACAGCAATCACTGGGTCTCATTCACTAATAATTGCGTGGATTATTTCGTATTTGATGCTGAACTGAATACCAGGATCGGTCGTGTCTCAACAACCTCTCTCAAAGTAAGTGAGCCTACATACCGGCGGCAGGAGCACAAGCTTTTCATTTCCGTTGCCTACGACAGATCCTTGGCCTGTCATGGCAGGATCAGGTCCCAAACACCACCGTGCTGAAGCTCACAAACAGCAGTGACATGTACTAAATGAGCAGCCGCATGCACAAGATTAGTCATTTGTATAAAACATGCCCAAATCATCTCCGTATAAGGTTCCTTTAAGGTACAACCTTTCCTTTTCAGCCTTTCTCCACTCTCGTCAAACATATGCCGCTCTCTGCAGACCTGCTCTCACCAGATCCTCGAGCAATGCCTAGTATGTCATTCTCAAAACCAGTTCAAACACAATAAAAAGTTTAAAACCTTTTATACAGACCCAGATTACAGACCTCTCATTAGTCAGCTGTACATACGTGTAAATCTACATTATTCAGAGAAACCTCGCAGCTGAAGCTATAACGCAGCTTTTCTTACTCTTCCACTGTATATGATGAAAATATTTCAGATGAAATAAAATTGTATTATTTATTAATTTTATTATATAATTTTATGTAAAATTATATAATATAATTATAGTCATGTTAAGATTAAGTATATCCTCTTGACACGATTATAAGGCCGTGGTTTCAGTTTTTCCTAAATGTTTCCGTAAATTTACAATACATTTTAGTCCGAAAGTTTTTGGTGAATCAAGATTTGTTCATGAAAACGTTCGTTTGCCGATTTCACGCACAAATTTGTGCGTACATGCTTAGTGAATGAGACCAACTGTATTTATACAAAAATGACTCGATTTCAATTTCTCAATATGCTGTATATTTGAAAACAAAACAAAAAACATTATCAATTGAAAAGACTGTTGTTAGATTTTAGAAGTGACAAAAGAGGCACTAGTACTCCTGTTATCCATAGTTATCCGCTGATAATTATAATGAATATATAATATTAATAATATAATTAATTCATTATTTATTAATATAATTAATAAGATCTGTATTGGTAATAACATATTGATCAACCATTAATTAATTCCCACTTAACATCTGCAAACCATCATTGAAGATCTGAATAACATGTCGTTTAACTTGACTGGACAAATCCAGGCATTGGTGGCACAGCAAAACTACTATAATGTGAGTACCAAAGACTGTTGCACATGGTATGTATGCACATTTCAGATCATGTAAGAAATGTTCCTATTTCATTTGTTACAGACAATCTTAAAAAATCTTATATCACTGCCATGCATCTTTAACCTGGAGGCCAAATGTAGCTATATGAAGAACAGAGTATGGCAGGTAATTTTGCCTTGATCTGAAAAAAAAAATGAGTTTAATTAATTGAATTATTTTTAATCACAGAATGAAATACTTTAGTTGCAGGGTTGTTTTCCGCTGACTCTGAGACGCACAGCTCTGCTAGAAGATTGTTTCTGTCAGCTGATGGCCAACCAGCAACATCTCAGAGGACTTTGGCTGGCGGTAAGAAAAAAGAACGATATGAAGGTTTGATTCAGTAACATAGGTTACAACAGGGTATTTTTTGTGTGCAGTTTTTATTATACTAACTGTTACGAGCTGCAGTATGAATACATTATTTTTGTTATCTAACAGGTGTTTTACACAGAGGATATGAGAAAAACAGATGTGAACAAGAGAGACTTTTTTCTCAACGTGTTTAAAGAGCTTTGTGCGCCGGAGTCTCAGATGCTCATGGACAATGACAACAAAACTTTGAGCTGGTTCCCAACAAAGGTAAGGCTTTTCATTAGGTCATGCTAAAGATGTAAATAGTGGCAACAAAGTTTAGTTAAAGGAACCGTATGTAAGAAATGTATTTCAATTAATCATAATATGGCCCTGATATGTCAGTGGACATTAAGAAATCATGTTCATTTCAAATACTTATATCACTGACAACAGTAGTCCGGCCAGGATATTGTCATTTAAAAGTGAAGTTGCAGCCCTCAACTGATGTTGATATGTCTCTTTGGCCTTAACCACTTATTACCCCACACCAGCTCCGCGTGGAGAAGGAGAAGTACTTCCTGTTTGGGATTCTGTGTGGCTTGGCCTTCAACAACAACTCTGTAGTGAATCTGCCTTTTCCTTTAGCTTTGTTCAAGAAGCTTCTCAATGTCAAACCATCTCTAGAAGACTTGAGAGAGTTCAGTCCGGTTCTTGGCAAGTGAGTGTTTTTACAATCAATGTTATTGCGATTCTCTTGGTATATTTTTGTATAATGACTGCTAAAATGTATGTCCATGTTTTATGTATGTGCTGCCATCTATCATTGAGTAACATTGTTTAATAAATCTGAAACATGATGTTCTCAGGAGTTTGCGGTACATCCTGGATTACAGCGATGATGATGTTAAGGAAATGGACACGTACTTCACGGTTAGTTTGTGTTATCATGTGCAGTAATGTCGTTTTTAAAGTCCCCCTGTAGTCAATAGAGAGCCTAAGTCCCGCCCCTCCGCTTCCGGCTCATGGGACCTTATTTCGGAAAAAATATGTATGGAAGTCAATGGCGAGAGATAACTTATCTTTTTATTCCGTCTGAACTGTCCCCTGAACTACACATATGATGTTTGTCAATTTAAAAGGTAAATATGAAAGTCAAGAAAGTCGCAGTTTGTCATAAAACAGAAGAGTAACGTTTAGTTGTATGTGAAAATCGCTCGATGAACTACATCTCTCGTCTCACACTATGTAGCCTACGTCACAAGATCCGTTGCTCGTATGTGTGTATTCTGGCTCAAAACACGAGTCAGGCATGACGGCGTAACGTTACGATTATAATGTAAGACTATAGAAAAAATGACAGACGTTAGCTTCAGTAAAGTTAGCTTCATTCATTGAGAGAAAAGGTATGACGTCGCATGTGCGCCTTCTGGGTTTGTAGTCTTTGTAATTACGTATTTTCACAGTCTTACAGCTCAACAGTTTTACATCAAACTGCGACTTTCTTGACTTTAAAATGTATCTTTTAAATTGACAAACATCATATGTGTAAATCAGGGCACAATTCAAACGAGATCAAAATATTTGTTGTCTCTCGCCATTGACTACCATACAATATTTTTCCGAAATAAGGTCCCATGGTGGTCGACCGGAAGGGGAGGGACTTAGGCTCTCTATTATTGGATCCCTTAAAACTCATCTATCACCAAAATGACACATTTAAAAGTTGTATTCTTGAAAAATGTTTCTTCATGCCTTCAGATAGCTTGAATGTAACTACACCCTTGCCTCATTTAGTATATGCTGTTCTATGAATATGCAAATTAGCCCTGCCTCCACTCACTCACAGCAGCTCAGAGATCCACTCATTGACGATCACACGTTGACCTGATTGGTTACAAGGTAGTTTGTGACGACTGCGTTTTTTAAGACTGTCTTTGGTTCACTGCAATTTTAAGGAGAAAATACTCAGCAATGGTGTTGACTGATAAATTTGCACATGGTTTGTCTTAAGGCATATAAAAAACACCACATAGACATAAACAACATTTAAAGCTTGATTTTCACCACAGGGGGACTTTAAAGACATTGGGTCTCATTCACTAATAATTGCATGGATTATTCAAATTTATATGCATAGGACGTGTGAATGCACTTAAATTTGTTCTTAATCTCATTCTAATATGAATAAATTTGGAGTATTCTAAATGAGTGACCACGTGTCTGAGGTTAAAAATTTGCATAAAATATGCCCAAACCATCTCCATATAAGGACCTTCCTCATCCTAAAGTCTAATGATTTCTAAAGACGTGCTCTCGCTCTGCAATATGATCCCAAAAAAACAGTTCAAACGCAAGACACACCTTTTAAACAGACAGCTGCATCTGTGTTTTTATACAGCTTTAGCTATTACTCACCAATTTCTTACTGAAAAAAAATCTGAAATTTTGAATTTACTTCAAAAATGAAAATGTTCTTATGCAGATATCACAGACAAATGTATCTGCACACAAGGTTAGTAAATGAGACCCATTATTAAAATATATATTTTTAATTTTTCTACATACGTAAGATCGAATGGGATGGAACAGAAGTAGAACTGGATCCAGCTGAGCCAGGAAAAAAAGTCACAAATTATAACAGGTCAGGTTTTTTCAAATGATTTTATAAAGAAATCGAATTATATTGAGATACAATGTTCTAGTGAGTGACAGTTATATGGGTATTCTTTTTGCTTATTTCTAATCTTGGCGGTAAGATAATATTTAATAATCTTAGTAGCCTAATATGTACTTTTAAAAATTTATTTCTGCAACAGAACAGAATTTGTGGACAAGTATGTGGATTATACCCTGAATAAATCAGTAGAGGAAGTGTTTGAAGAATTCAAGAGAGGCTTCTTCAATGCGTGTGACCGATTCTTGGTGGAAATGTTTGAGCCAGAGGAGCTGAGAGGAGTTCTGGTGGGCAATGAGGAATATGACTGGGACATCCTCAAAAAGGTCCACGTTAACACATATGTCAAACAGAAATGCCGTAACTACTATGCTCTTGATATTGTGAACCAGTAAATACTGACTACATATATATTTTGATCATTAGAACACAACATATGAAGGATCATTTTATGCTGAGCATCCAACCATCCTCTCATTCTGGGAGGTGTTTGATGAACTGACACCAAATGAGAAGAAGGGCTTTCTATGTAAGTTCACTTGTGTTTATACTGAATGGTGGTGTGATTGGCTAGTAATTAGTGAAAATGACATTTGTCGAAATGAGATCTAATTTAAGAAAACAAACGTAATTATTTTTTGCATCTACTCTGGCTGCTCCTATGCTTTGCCAGAACAGAATGCTTTCAAATAAATCTCTCCTGTTTTCCTCTCTGAAGTGTTCATAACAGGGTTTGAGAAAGTGCCCATTCTGGGTATGAGTGCGGTGAAGATGAGAGTGAGACCCCTGTTCAACTTTACTCAGGATCATCTACCAGAAGCTCTTACCTGCCATGCTCTGTTAAATCTTCCTGTTTATCAGAACAAGGAAACACTCAGGGCTAAAGTCATTGAAGCCATCAACCACAAGAGGGGGTTCTGGGAAGAGTGAGATCATCCGTGGACACAAGTCACAGATCTAATAACTTGATACTTGATCAAAGCATTAGCAATGTCTGAACACTGGTGGACCAAACCATTTTTAGGGGGGTATTTAATTAAAGTATTTAACGGGATATAAGGGAATACAGAAAAATAAGAAGAACTATAAAATAACTACAATGTATTGTAATCAACTTGAACTATTTGCCAAAAAAAATATTTTTCTTTTAATATATGCACACATTCACTCTTAATTATATGCCTAATATGTGGATAATAGCTGTGTTAATGTTTCTTGTCTCGTCACATTCAGTTATGAATTACATGAAACACATAAATATGTAAATGGGGGAGACATGAGATGGTGGAATTGCTGGGCTTGTAGCCCATGTTCAAAAAAACAGTTCCTGTGTGTGTGCGTGTGTGTGTGTGTGTGTGTGTGTGTGTGTGTGTGTGTGTGTGTGTGTGTGTGTGTGTGTGTGTGTGCGCGCGTGCGTGCGCGGTTTATAACAAAGTTTACATTTATGGCCGCAAAGATGTTTACAGTCCTTTGACACTAGATTGGAGAGGTTTCTTTTCCAAATGTTATGTAACGTGTTGCATTTATGAACTTAATTCAAATAAACATGTCTTAATAATAAAATGTTTGTTTGTTTGTTTATTTATTTTTACAAACCAATATTATAGCAATGAAATATTTACATCAACACAGATTTTTTTCTTCCCGGGTCAAGCTTAAATAATAACAAAGGACCAAGCTAAATGTTGGACTCATTTAAAAAATAGTTTAGTAAACTAAAAAGTCTATAAAAATCTTTAAAAATAATATCTAAGACTGGGGCAAAAGGTTTAAGAGAATATGTTGTAAAAAACAATGAAAGTTAAACTAACAGAAGTACTAACCAAATAATAAATAAATACCCTGCAAATATCTAATAATATTGTAGTATATTATGTATATCTTACATATTTTACATCTTATTTGTTGTTTTTCTATTTTGTATACATTGACTGAAGGCAGCACTTAAATCAAGTCAATCTTCTACACTGCATGTTTGTTAATAAACTATAAAAAATGTACACATCATGAACACATGTACAAAATGACAAAACTGTACTCAGTGTCGCCTTCTATTGACTGCAGCTAAATTAAAGCTGGTTGACAGGAGTCCCGTGATCACCAGTGACTCCATAATCTGAGTCGTAACTAACTTGTTTTTGTCGGAACCAATAAATTGAAACTGAAACGATTAATCAAACTGCTGCTAATGAATAGGCCTCCACAGCCTAGTGATCAGTGCACTGACATTGAGAGCTGATGATTTTTAGGTGACATAAGTCCCGACTCGTGGACTTTTTTTGATCCCATATTTTCCTATCATAATAAAAGGCAAAAACTCTGTGTTTTTGAAAAAATACTGTGACCTCTACCGAGGACGAGTTCATTTGCATGGGCTCATACAATGCCGGTATTTTATAAAATCAGCTACTATGAAATAATATAAATATACAAAACTAAGGGTCTAAACATACACAAATCTTTCATATTCAACATTAAAAGCCTTTTTAAATTCAATAATTTATTGTTTTTTAAGGCAAATTGCAACATTTATGTAGGATATGTTTTGTCCCTTATTTCAAGAAGCAGTGAGCTATCCAGTGGTAGAATTTTGCCAAGCAATTCAAAGATTCTGAGTTCTAATATAGTTTTTTCCCCTCATCAAAGCCGATTATGTTTATCAGTGGTTGTATATCAAGCAGGGACACGTCACTGCATTTAGTTTTGTGATTTCACCGGAACGAATAGAGTCTCTCCGCAACGGATTGAAGCGCGTGTCCGTGCAGTGCGCGAGCCACCAGAGAACACTGTCTCCGCGCCACTGATAGCCAGCGGCAACGAGCACTTTGATCACTTGTTGTTTAAAAAAAAAAAAAAAAAAAAAAAAATTGCGCTAGAATGATCTGTTAGAGTTAACTGGGGATGTTTGATTTATTTGTAGGTCTGGTACATCCGTGCCGCGAGATGTTTCAAAAGTGCTGGGGTCTGGGGACACAATCGACCATGGCAAAAGGTGCTGGGAACATGCCCCACCCGCAAATTACGCCTATGGGTGCTGATTTTGTATTCATTTTCCGATCATGATCAATTCTCTGACTCAAACGCGGAAGAATAACAAACATTACTTTCGTTTCGTGGGAACTAGCTATAATAGTCGAGAACTTGCTTAACAGTCCAGCAGTTTCACTCTCGTTTTCGATTTAGCCTATTTAACGAGAGCGAGTTCTTCTGTTCTTCTGGATGCAGAAGACGCTGCAGGAGTCTGAAGGTTTCATCCATCAGCTGTGAACATGTTGTGCTACTGGGGAGCGCAGGTCAGAGAGGGCTTCGGTCTCGTACAGCCTGACAAAGTCAAACATGGCGATTGTGGACTACGATCCGTGTGTCCGAAATCACCGGTTCAGGACATGTCAGCTGGAGGGAGTTTTGTTGGATTTATCCGGGATGGGCAAGTCTCGGTCCTGAGATTGCGCGGTGAAAACTGTGATCACGATGGAAAACTAAGTATACTAAATTACACCTTTTTCATCCATAAAGTTGACATAATTATATAGGCTTACCAGATAAAAGTCTTGAATCTTTTATTTTCATATAGCCTATTTATATTTGATAGTAGCCTATAGCCTACAGTTAGGCCTACTTGTATACTATTTAGACTTAGTAATGGAATTAATTATAATTATTTAATTATTCTGTTTTTATGCTTACTGTCTGAACAGAAGTTGAACTAATAAAAATATTTTATTTACTCCAGAGCAACTACAGCTGAAGAAGGACAAAATCAGATCGATTGTTTGTGGAGGAGCTGGTGCGGTTCTTCTTGCTGATGGAGGAAGAGTTATCATTATGGACAAATCTATTGTGTGCAGGTATGTTTATGTAGGCATAACAGTATAAATGACCATGAATTATAATAACATATGTCTGACAGACAGATTGTCTTTTCTCTGCAGTCCTCTTAAAGGTCTGGAAAGCAGTCAGGTGATTCAGATCGCGTGTGGAGACCAGCATTCAATGGCACTAACCAAGGGTATTCACAACCATTTCATCTAACAGCTGATGTTTTGTTTTAATCTTTTGACTATTTATGATTGACATGAATTGATTGGCATTTGAGTGTAGTTATGCAGAGCTGTTGTTGGTCTTTCAGATGGTCAGCTGTTCGTATGGGGTGATAACACTCACGGTCAGCTGGGTTTGAAGATAGGACAGACTGGCTCTCTGTCAGTTCAACACGTGAAGAGTTTGTGTGGGATCCCACTGGCTCAGATCAGCGCTGGAGGAGACCACAGCTTTGTGTTGTCTCTCTCTGGAGTCGTGTTCGGATGGGGAAAGAACTCGGCAGGACAGCTGGGCCTCGGAGACACCACAGGTCTGAATATTTCATCATGTAACTAAATCAGTCATATTATTAAAGCACATATAAATGCACTACATTTGTGCAATACTGTGTCAAAAATTAAAGAATGATGAATTTACTATTTTTCAACCACAGACAGACACGTCCCAACGGTTGTAAATAGTCTGAACCGAAAGAAAATTGTGTCCATCTCATGTGGAGGGGAACACACTGCCACTCTATCAAAGGTAGTATTTTGTAATATGTAACTATATATCATAATACCATATATAGCATACAAAAAACTGGACAGAAAATGTAGTGAATAGTTTATGTTTCAGGGCGGTACAGTGTTCACATTTGGATCAGGAGGTTTTGGTCAGCTTGGGCACAACTCATTTACAGACGAACATCATCCGCGGGTCGTTGCTGAACTTTGGGGATCTAAAGTGTCACAGGTCACATGTGGGAGGTGAACTAGACTTTTCACAAGCAATCAGTGTTTTAATGCGGTAGTGCAGATTTCTTTCTAATTCCTCACATGGTTAACATGTCTAATGTTTGAGATCAGCTCAATGATTAGCCATTTAATTATTTCTTGAATAAAGACGTCACACACTCGTATCAGTCGAATCATCAAATCTGATCTATTCATTTGGATGTGGGATGCAAGGGCAGCTGGGAAATGGAGAAATGATCAAGCAGTCTGTGCCTTTACCTGTGGATCTCTCAACTGGTAATTAAATAATCTTTTAGCAATAGGCTATTTCCTTAGGAATACTTTTGTTCTCATGTTGTTGCTAAACTAAGCTAACTGACCCTAAATTTTTGTTGCACACAGAATGTGATCATGCATATATGACTGAAAAACTGATTGCTGGGGAGAATCATTCCTTTGCCTTGTTTTTCAAGGTACAGTACACACATTTTTTAACAAATTATTGCTTCACTGTGGTTACTTATGCTTTTTTATGTATATTGTAGAAACTTGAAAATGAGTCTAAACCAAATCCAAGCAGAGGGATTTTGACATTAGATGACAGAATGATTGACCGATGGGTGTCGGGAAGTGATTCATGGAAAGTGATAAAGAAGTGAGTGTTAAACTCAGTTTTAACAACAGTGATTCCATTGAGATGCTAATGCTTAAGGCACCTGAGTTACAGTATGTCCATGAAATAGTCTTTCTTAACATCTTTCTTAACATAATTAAATCAAGAAATATGTGCCAACGAGGTGATGAATTTTAGACAGGAATTAATATCAATAGACTATAAAGTATAGTTGTGTTGTTTACAGGGACATAAACAAAGTGTTCTCCTCGGCTGCCTCTCTGAATGGAAGTTTCCTCAAAACAAGGTAAATATCCTAATCAGAATTAGGTAGTGTTAAGTTGCTTGTTTTTGTGCCTAAAATGACTTCGATTTTAATTGAAGTGTCTGTCTTTGTAGTTGTGATGAACATTATCAGACTTCTGAGGAGCATTGTGGGTTGGATTTTGATCTGGTTAAAGCATCCTTTGCAAAGTTATCAAACAATGAAAGGTTGATCTCAGAGGTAATGGTGAAATCAACATTTACAAAAATGTTTATTACATTTTAAACAATGAGATGCAGTTGATGGGTTTTTTCATACATCAGGTAGTGAAGGTAGTTCAACAGAGACTGCTGCCGTCTCTGAATTCAAATCCAGCTGGCGTGGAAGCTCTGAGACTTTACCTTCTCCTCCCTGAGCTCATCAGAGGACTCCAGGGACAACAAAGAACTGAACTCACTAAAGCACTGGCCTCCAAAATCCTTGATCTGAATCCTGCTTCTTGCAAGGTGTTAGGTAAAGCTGGAGGACCAAATTAACCTTTGTGTTGTTGTCCTTGTTCTATTTGTATATTTATGTTATATGTATGTTGTATTCTCAGAGATGTACTGGTCCAAACTCCCTGATGATATGCTCAAAAACTTAGTGGACTTATTTCAAAAAGAGTCTGCTATGTTAATTGGCTTGATTTCTGTTGTCAAATTGGACTGGGACATAGCAACACACCTGCCGAAGTTTGTGCGGATCCTTCAGATGGTCTATCAGGTGCTTTTATTAAACATTAGATCAAAATTGGATAAAAAGTAAACATTTAACCATATTATTGTGATTCAGTAGTTTCAATAACAGTGTTTCTGCTGGAAAGGTCTGCCGCAGTGCCCACAGAGACATCACAAAGAGTGATTTCATCGTTCATGAGGTCAATGGTCTCCTAGATGTGGTGAGAACCAAAACATTTAGAAAATCTACTAGTCAACCTATATGGGCCTTTCAATGGCCGATGATGTTAATGTATCATCTACTGCAGGGGTGTCCAGTCCCACTCATGCAGAGTTTAGCTCCAACTTGTCCCAACATTCCTGTCTAGAAGGTTCTAGTCACCCTGAAGACCTTGAACACCGTGTTTAATTGGGATTGGAGCTAAACTCTGAAGGACAGTGGGCCTGCAAGAGGATTGAAAACCTCTGATTTATTGTATATCTTTTTAATATATAGGTAACAGTACATATGGCAGCAATCACTGTATTTATCATACAAAAATGACTAAAATCACTCAATTTATATTTGAAAGATCAATTGACAGGATTGTTGTTAGATTTTAGAAGTGACACAAGAGGGCACTAATACTCCTGATATCCATTTCTGTATTGGTAATGATATATTGATCAAACATTAGTTACCACTATAGAAAAAAAAAACCAGATAATTTTGTTTTCCCCAAATCTACAGCTGCAAACCATCAATGAAGATGTGAATAACATGTGGCAGTGGTTTAACTTGACTGGACAAATCCAAGCATTAGTGGCACAGCAAAACTACTATAATGTGAGCTCCAAAGTCTTTTGGTCATATCTGATATGTATGCACATTTCAGATCAAGTAAGCATGATGTTCCTATTTCTTTTGTTACAGACAATCTTAAAAAATCTTATATCACTTCCATGCATCTTTAACATGGAGGCCAAATGTAGCTATATGAAGAACAGAGCATGGAAGGTAATTTTGTCTTGACCTAAACAAAAATCCTGGGAATTACTTCTGTGTCCATGTTCTTTTTAATCACAGAATGAAATGCTTTGATTGCAGGGTTGTCTTCAGCTGACTCTGAGACGCACAGCTCTGCTGGAGGATTCTTTCTCTCAGCTGAGAACAACCAGCAAGCAACATCTCAGAGGATATTGGATGGCGGTAAGGAAAACAAAAACGATATGTTTTGATTCAGTAACATAGGTTACAACAGGGTATTTTTTGTGTGCAGTTTTTATTATACTAACTGTTACGAGCTGCAGTATGAATACATTATATTGGTTATCTAACAGGTGTTTTACACAGAGGATATGAGAAAAACAGATGTGAACAAGAGAGACTTCTTTCTCAACGTGTTTAAAGAGCTTTGTGCGCCGGAGTCTCAGATGCTCATGGACAATGACAACAAAACTTTGAGCTGGTTCCCAACAAAGGTAAGGCTTTTCATTAGGTCATGCTAAAGATGTAAATAGTGGCAACAAAGTTTAGTTAAAGGAGAACTCCGGTCAATTTTAACATTGAGCTCAATTTTTTGTAAATTTGGAGTGCTGTCAATACAGAGAACAACAACAAAAATCGGTGTTGCCTACACCGTGTTATCCTACTTTTTAAATTTGCACCCTATTGACTTGAATGGGGCAAATTTTAAACCTGCTTTTATTAGGGCCCAAGCCTTGAAAAGGCGAAGGCCCTATTGTTTTCCTTCGGATTATTATTATTATTATTATTATTATTATTATTATTATTAGGGCCCGAGCACCGATGGTGCGAGGACACTATTGGAATTGCTCTGTTTATTATTATTATTATTATTATTATTATTATTATTATTATTATTATTTTCCGCATTTGATCGCATTTTTGAGGGCCTAAACATGCACGAAAACTCACGAAAATTTGCACACGCGTCAGAACTGGCGAAAATTGACATCTGATATGCGTTTCAGAATTGGGCGGGGTAAAATGGCTCGATAGCGCCACCTATAAAGGTTCAACGGAGTGCGCCTCCCGCTACGTTTCACGTATGTGTACGAAATTCGGTACATACATGTAATGACCCAATACCTACAAAAAAGTCTCTTGGAGCATAGCCTTAAACACAACAGGAAGTCAGCCATTTTTAACTTCCTCTCTGATTTTTGTGCAGTTTTTGCCATTTTCAGGCCTCGTACTTTAACGAACTCCTCCTACAGTTTTAATCTGATCATCTTCAAATTTGGTGAGTGTAATCTTAAGGCCTTTGCGACGTTAAATTGCGAAGATCTAGAGTTTTCGTCGAAGGGCGTGTCCTCGGCGGCCTGACAAATTTTGATGTTTCGCCATGAAACAGGAAGTTGCTGTAACTCAGGCAAACAATGTCCAATCTGCCCCAAACTTCACACGTTTGATAAGAGTTCTGTCCTGAACACATGACCATGCTCAAATTCAGTTACAGTCATAGCGCCACATGCTGGCAACAGGAAGTGACATGTTTAACACTGTTTTGGACTCCTAATAACATATAAAAAATTGCCAGCAAGTGCTTAACATGTTAACAACATACTAGAAACATGCTAAAACATGCTAGCAAACATTAGCTAAGTGCTAAAGCATGCTATTACTGCAATTAAATAGGAATTTGCTGTAACTCAGGCATTGAATGTCCAATCTGCCCCAAACTTCACACGTTTGATAAGCGTTCTGTCCTGAACACATGACCATGCTCAAATTCAGTTACAGTCATAGCGCCACCTGCTGGCAACAGGAAGTGACATGTTTAACACTGTTTTGGACTCCTAATAACATACAAAAAAGTGCCAGCAAGTGTTAAACATGTTAACAACATACTAGAAACATGCTAAAACATGCTAGCAAACATTAGCTAGGTGCTAAATCATGCTATTAATGCAATTAAATAGGAATTTGCTGTAACTGGCATTGGATGTTTAATCGGCCCCAAACTTCACACGGTTGAATATTCTCATGTTTAACACATTTACATGAGAATATTCAGTTATAGTAATAGCGCCACCTACTGGCAACAGCAATTGACATGTTTAACACTGTGATGCTGTATTAGCAACATATTAAATATGCCATTGAGTTATAAACATGTTAGAAACCTGTTAAAACATGCTAGCAATTCTTAGCTAAGTGCTAAAGCATGCTAATGCAATGAAAGAGGAAGTTGTTGTTACTCAAGAAGGCAATGTCCAATCTGACCCAAACTTCACACGTTTGATAAGAGTCCTGCCCTGAAAACATCTACATGACACTTTTCAGTTATAGTAATAGCGCCCCACCTACTGGCAACAGGAAGTGACATGTTTAACACTGCGATGCATTACTAGCAACATATTAAATATGCCATTGAGTTATATACATGTTAGAAACATGTTAAAACATGCTAGCAATTCTTAGCTAAGTGCTAAAGCACGCTAATGCAATGAAACGGGAAGTTGTTGTTACTGAAGAAGGCAATGTCAAATCTGCCCCAAACTTCACACGTTTGATAAGAGTCCTGCCCTGAACACATCTACATGACAATTTTAAGTTAAAGTAATAGCGCCACCTACTGTCGACAGGAAGTGACACGTTTTAAACTGTGATGCATTGCTAGCGACATATTTAATGTGCCATTGAGTTCTAAACATGCTAGAAACATGCTAAAACATGCTAGCAACACTTATCTGAGTGATAACGCATGCTATTATCCCCATAATAAAGGACATTTTTGTAACTGACTTTGACATACTCCTATATTTACCTACTTAAATGCACAATGCCCACCGTGCTCTGTCTTCCTAAATCCACCGGGTGGCGGTGGCACGGGTGCGAGGGCCCTTTCATCGCTGCTTGCAGCTTTAATTAGGGCCCAAGCCTTGAAAAGGCGAAGGCCCTATTGTTTTCCTCCGGATTATTATTATTATTATTATTATTATTATTATTATTATTATTATTATTTTTCTTACGACTATTCGGGCACTTTTGGGTCTCTTAACGTGCTCAAAAACTCTTGAAACTTTGCACAAATGTCAGAACCCGCGGCCATTAGAGCCGGACTGAAGCTGGTACCCGGGCGTGGCAGGGGGGCTCGACAGCGCCCCCTGGAACGCGGTCCGAAAACTTGGTCCATAAATCAAACACGCTTGCGTGTAATAATATGAAACTCGGTACACTTATAGATCTCATCGGTTCATATATCCTTCGTGCTCTGACTTTTTACCCCAGCCCAACAGGAAGTCGGCTATTTGGCGTAGTTTAAAAAACACATGCAATGGAATTTAAAATACTCCTCCCAGAAAATTCAACCAATCACCACGAAACTCGGTGTGCATGAAGTCAAGACATGGAGGATGAAAAATTGCCAGGGGATTTTTGATATCTCGAACGGTTTGGCCGTGGCGAGGAAACGAATTTATGGCGAATATTGGAAACAGGAAGTGTGTTATAACATCCTCATACATTAATTGATCTTGATGAAACTTCAGCAGTGTATTCGCTGTAAGAGGCCGATCACATGGATGTGACTATTGTGAGTCAAAGTTATAGCGCCACCAACTGGCAGCAGGAAGTGTGTCACTTTCAAAATGCTTTAAAATCACCCTCTTATTTTTACCCGATTTGCTTCAAACTTTATGTGTATAATGTAAACACACGGCAGATGTAGACCTGTGAAAGGATTATTGATATCTTAAATACTGTTGCCATGGCAACGCAGCAAACTTTAATATTCTTTTTTAAAGTTTTTGAGACTCTTAGCATGCTTGAAATTGCATGAAACTCGACAGACACTTTACATTTAATGCCTAGTACACTTGTGCAAAGTTTCAGAAACGGGCGTGGTAAGGGGCTCAGTAGCGCCACCTTTAGTCAAAAATGGGGTATTAGTTTTACCTACAGTAACAAAAATCGGTATTTATATTTATCTCCCCGAGCCGGACAACTTTCTAATTTACAGTCATTAGCTCCGACCAACAGGAAGTCAGATATTTTGGTTTGAATGTGATTTGATGGGAATTTTGCCAGTCTCTCTCAGTGTCTGTGTGTGTGAGAGAGGAGGGGGGGCTTTATTTTAACCCTTTCTCTGCTGTGTGGGACTTCTCGGGCACTTTTGGGGCCCTTAACGTGCTCGAAAACTCTTGAAACTTTGCACACAGGTCAGAACCTGCGGCCATCAGGGCTGGGCTGAAGCTGGTACCCGGGCGTGGCAGGGGAGCTCAACAGCGCCCCCTTGAACGTGGTCCGAAAAACTTGGTCCATATATCAAACACGTTTGCATGTAATAATATGAAACTCGGTACACATATAGATTTAATCGGGCCGAACAACTTTCGTGCTCTAAGTTTTACGCCAGTCCAACAGGAAGTCGGCTATTATGGGCTGTATGAAAATGCATGCCCCTGGAATTTGATATACTCGTCCAAGAAATATTATCCTATCGCCACCAAACTCGGTCAGCATGAAGTCAAGACATTGAGGACGCTAAATTGCGGACGGATTTTTGATATCTCGAACGGTTTGGCCGTGGCGAGGAAACGAAGTTATGGCGAGAAAAGAAAAACACAATGTGTTATAACGTCTTCATACATTTATTGATCTTGATGAAACTTCAGCAGTGTGTTTGTTGTAAGAGGGCGATCACATGGATGTGACTATTGTGAGTAAAAGTTATAGCGCCACCAACTGGCAGCAGGAAGTGTGTTACTTTCAAGATACTTTTGACTAAAGTGGGTGGGTTATTTTTACCTACAGTCACAAAACTCGGTCTGTATATTGTGCTTATCGATCCGGACAACTTTCTCATTTACAGTCATTAGCTCCGACCAACAGGAAGTCAGATATTTTGGTTTGAATGTGGTTTTGTCTCTCTCTGACAGAGTTCCCCCTGCCATTCTCTGTGTGTGTGTGTGTGTGTGTGTGTGTGTGTGTGTGTGTGGGGAGGGAGGGAGGGAGGGAGGGCACACACACAGACAGCCCCCCCCTTTTCTGTGTGTGTTTGGAGGGGAGCAGAAAGACTCACACTGATGCAAGCTCTAAAGCAGACTTCTTCTCGACAGTCAAAGCGGGGTTACGTTATTGCCCGTCGTGCACAGGAACCCGAAAGGCAACGGGGTGGCGGCTTTTTATTTATATATATATATATATATATATATATATATATATATATATATATATATATATATATATATATATATATATAATAAATATAGCTGCAAGCAGCGATGGAGGGCCCAAGCCGGTGGCAGCGCCAGCCCGGTGCCTTTAGTGTAACTAAAGGCACCAGGGTGGCGGTGCCACCGGCTTGGGCCCGTAATCGCTGCTTGCAGCTATATTTATTTATATATATATATTTATTAGGGCCCGAGCACCGATGGTGCGAGGACACTATTGGAATTGCTCTGTTTATTAGGGCCCGAGCACCGATGGTGCGAGGACACTATTGGAATTGCTCTGTTTATTATTATTAGGGCCCGAGCACCGATGGTGTGAGGACCCTCTTGGAATTGCTCTGTTTATTATTATTATTATTATTATTATTCTTCTTCTTCTTCTCCGCATTTAATCGCATTTTTGAGGGCCTAAACATGCACGAAAACTCACGAAAATTTGCACACGCGTCAGAACTGGCGAAAATTGACATCTGATATGCGTTTCAGAATTGGGCGGGGTAAAATGGCTCGATAGCGCCACCTATAAAGGTTCAACGGAGTGCGCCTCCCGCTACGTTTCACGTACGTGTACGAAATTCGGTACATACATGTAATGACCCAATACCTACAAAAAAGTCTCTTGGAGCATAGCCTTAAACACAACAGGAAGTCAGCCATTTTGAACTTCCTCTCTGATTTTTGTGCAGTTTTTGCCATTTTCAGGCCTCGTACTTTAACGAACTCCTCCTACAGTTTTAATCTGATCATCTTCAAATTTGGTGAGTGTAATCTTAAGGCCTTTGCGACATTAAATTGCGAAGATCTAGAGTTTTCGTCGAAGGGCGTGTCCTCGGCGGCCTGACAAATTTTGATGTTTCGCCATGAAACAGGAAGTTGCTGTAACTCAGGCAAACAATGTCCAATCTGCCCCAAACTTCACACGTTTGATAAGCGTTCTGGTCTGAACACATTTACATGAGAATATTCAGTTATAGTAATAGCGCCACCTATTGGCAACAGGAAGTGACATGTTTAACACTGTCATGCTGTACTAGCAACATATTAAATAAACCATTGAGTTATAAACATGTTAGAAACATGTTAAAACATGCTAGCAATTCTTAGCTAAGTGCTAAAGCATGCTAATGCAATGAAACAGGAAGTTGTTGTTACTCAAGTAGGCAATGTCCAATCTGCCCCAAACTTCACAGGTTTGATAAGAGTTCTGTCCTGAACACATTTACATGAGAATAATCAGTTAGAGTAATAGCGCCACCTGCTGGCAACAGGAAGTGACATGTTTAACACCATTTTGGACTCCTAATAACATAAAAAATTGCCAGCAAGTGCTAAACATGTTAACAACATACAGGAAACATGCTAAAACATGCTAACAAACATTAGCTGAGTGCTAAAGCATGCTATTACTGCAATTAAATAGGAATTTGCTGTAACTCAGGCATTGAATGTTCAATTTGCCCCAATTTCACACGTTTGATAAGAGTTCTGGTCTGAACACATTTACATGAGAGTATTCAGTTATAGTAATAGCGCCACCTACTGGCAACAGGAAGTGACATGTTCAACACTGTGATGTTGTACTAGCAACATATTAAATAAACCATTGAGTTATAAACATGTTAGAAACCTGTTAAAACATGCTAGCAATTCTTAGCTAAGTGCTAAAGCATGCTAATGCAATGAAACAGGAAGTTGTTGTTACTCAAGAAGGCAATGTCCAATCTGCCCCAAACTTCACACGTTTGATAAGAGTCCTGCCCTGAACACATTTACATGACACTTTTCAGTTATAGTAATAGCGCCACCTACTGGCAACAGGAAGTGACATGTTCAACACTGTGATGTTGTACTAGCAACATATTAAATAAACCATTGAGTTATAAACATGTTAGAAACATGTTAAAACATGCTAGCAATTCTTAGCTAAGTGCTAAAGCATGCTAATGCAATGAAACAGGAAGTTGTTGTTACTCAAGAAGGCAATGTCCAATCGGCCCCAAACTTCACACGTTTGATAAGAGTCCTGCCCTGAACACATCTACATGACACTTTTCAGTTATAGTAATAGCGCCACCTACTGGCAACAGGAAGTGACATGGTTAACACTGTGATGCAGTACTAGCAACATATTAAATATGCCATTGAGCAATAAACATGTTAGAAACATGTTAAAACATGCTAGCAATTCTTAGCTAAGTGCTAAAGCATGCTAATGCAATGAAAGAGGAAGTTGTTGTTACTCAAGAAGGCAATGTCCAATCTGCCCCAAACTTCACACGTTTGATAAGAGTCCTGCCCTGAACACATCTACATGACACTTTTCAGTTATAGTAATAGCGCCACCTACTGGCAACAGGTAGTGACATGTTTAACACTGCGATGCATTACTAGCAACATATTAAATATGCCATTGAGTTATATACATGTTAGAAACATGTTAAAACATGCTAGCAATTCTTAGCTAAGTGCTAAAGCACGCTAATGCAATGAAACGGGAAGTTGTTGTTACTGAAGAAGGCAATGTCAAATCTGCCCCAAACTTCACACGTTTGATAAGAGTCCTGCCCTGAACACATCTACATGACAATTTTAAGTTAAAGTAATTGCGCCACCTACTGTCGACAGGAAGTGACACGTTTTAAACTGTGATGCATTGCTAGCGACATATTTAATATGCCATTGAGTTCTAAACATGCTAGAAACATGCTAAAACATGCTAGCAACACTTATTTGAGTGATAACGCATGCTATTATCCCCATAATAAAGGACATTTTTGTAACTGACTTTGACATACTCCTATATTTACCTACTTAAATGCACAATGCCCACCGTGCTCTGTCTTCCTAAATCCACCGGGTGGCGGTTGGCACGGGTGCGAGGGCCCTTTCATCGCTGCTTGCAGCTTTAATTATTATTATTATTATTATTATTATTTTTCTTACGACTATTCGGGCACTTTTGGGTCTCTTAACGTGCTCAAAAACTCTTGAAACTTTGCACAAATGTCAGAACCCGCGGCCATTAGAGCCGGACTGAAGCTGGTACCCGGGCGTGCCAGGGGAGCTCGACAGCGCCCCCTGGAACGCGGTCCGAAAACTTGGTCCATAAATCAAACACGCTTGCGTGTAATAATATGAAACTCGGTACACTTATAGATCTCATCGGTTCATATATCCTTCGTGCTCTGACTTTTTACCCCAGCCCAACAGGAAGTCGGCTATTTGGCGTAGTTTAAAAAACACATGCAATGGAATTTAAAATACTCCTCCTAGAAAATTCAACCAATCACCACGAAACTCGGTGTGCATGAAGTCAAGACATGGAGGATGAAAAATTGCCAGGGGATTTTTGATATCTCGAACGGTTTGGCCGTGGCGAGGAAACGAATTTATGGCGAATATTGGAAACAGGAAGTGTGTTATAACATCCTCATACATTAATTGATCTGGATGAAACTTCAGCAGTGTGTTCGTTGTAAGAGGCCGATCACATGGATGTGACTATTGTGAGTCAAAGTTATAGCGCCACCAACTGGCAGCAGGAAGTGTGTCACTTTCAAAATGCTTTAAAATCACCCTCTTATTTTTACCCGATTTGCTTTAAACTTTATGTGTATAATGTAAACACACGGCAGATGTAGACCTGTGAAAGGATTATTGATATCTTAAATACTGTTGCCATGGCAACGCAGCAAACTTTAATATTCTTTTTTAAAGTTTTTGAGACTCTTAGCATGCTTGAAATTGCATGAAACTCGACAGACACTTTACATTTATTGCCTAGTACACTTGTGCAAAGTTTCAGAAACGGGCGTGGTAAGGGGCTCAGTAGCGCCACCTTTAGTCCAAAATGGGGTATTAGTTTTACCTACAGTAACAAAAATCGGTATTTATATTTATATCCCCGAGCCGGACAACTTTCTAATTTACAGTCATTAGCTCCGACCAACAGGAAGTCAGATATTTTGGTGTGAATGTGATTTGATGGGAATTTTGCCAGTCTCTCTCAGTGTCTGTGTGTGTGAGAGAGGAGGGGGGGCTTTATTTTAACCCTTTCTCCGCTGTGTGGGACTTCTCGGGCACTTTTGGGGCCCTTAACGTGCTCGAAAACTCTTGAAACTTTGCACACAGGTCAGAACCTGCGGCCATCAGGGCCGGGCTGAAGCTGGTACCCGGGCGTGGCAGGGGGGCTCAACAGCGCCCCCTTTAACAGGGTCCGAAAACTTGGTCCATATATCAAACTGAATTTTGCATGAATTAGTATGAAACTCGGTACACATATAGATCTCATCGGGCCGAACAACTTTCGTGCTCTAAGTTTTACGCCAGCCCAACAGGAAGTCGGCTATTATGGGTTGTATGAAAACGCACGCCCCTGGAATTTTATATACTCCTCCAAGAAATTTAATTTGATCTTCACCAAACTCGGTCAGCATGAAGTCAAGACATTGAGGACGCTAAATTGCGGACGGATTTTTGATATCTCGAATGGTTTGGCCGTGGCGAGGAAACGAAGTTATGGCGAGAAAAGAAAAACACAATGTGTTATAACGTCTTCATACATTTATTGATCTTGATGAAACTTCAGCAGTGTGTTTGTTGTAAGAGGGCGATCACATGGATGTGACTATTGTGAGTCAAAGTTATAGCGCCACCAACTGGCAGCAGGAAGTGTGTTACTTTCAAGATACTTTTGACTAAAGTGGGGGGGTTATTTTTACCTACAGTCACAAAACTCGGTCTGTATATTGTGCTTATCGATCCGGACAACTTTCTCTTTTACAGTCATAAGCTCCGACCAACAGGAAGTCAGATATTTTGGTTTGAATGTGGTTTTGTCTCTCTCTGACAGAGTTCCCCCTGCCATTCTCTCTCTGTGTGTGTGTGTGTGTGTGTGTGTGGGGGGGGGGGGGGGGAGGGAGGGAGGGCACACACACAGACAGCCCCCCCCCCCCTTTTCTGTGTGTGTTTGGAGGGGAGCAGAAAGACTCACACTGATACAAGCTCTAAAGCAGACTTCTTCTCGACAGTCAAAGCGGGGTTACGTTATTGCCCGTCGTGCACAGGAACCTGAAAGGCAACGGGGGTGGCGGCTTTATATATATATATATATATATATATATATATATATATATATATATATATATATATATATATATATATATATATATATATAAATATAGCTGCAAGCAGCGATGGAGGGCCCAAGCCGGTGGCAGCGCCAGCCCGGTGCCTTTAGTGTAACTAAAGGCACCAGGGTGGCGGTGCCACCGGCTTGGGCCCGTAATCGCTGCTTGCAGCTATATTTATATATATATATATATATATATATATATATATATATATTTTCTCTTATCATCCTTGATGTGTCATACAAGTGCCCAGCCATGTTGAGTGATTCCTTCAGAGTGAACACGGTGAATCTGACTGCAGTAGATGTGAAAGATATTCATAAAAATGATGTTAATTCAACAAGCGCACAGACCTGTATTTAGTTCCTGTTTTCGGTCGAAGTCCAAAGTAGTCGATTGTCGAGTTCACGCGTGTGATCATAGGTAACTAAACCTATGCGGGTGAACTCGACAATCGACTACTTTGGACTTCGACCGAAAACAGGAACTAAATACAGGTCTGTGCGCTTGTTGAAATAACATAATTTTTATTAATATCTTTCACATCTACTGCAGTCAGATTCACTCGTGTTCACTCTGAAGGAATCACTCAACATGGCTGGGCACTTGTAATGACACATCAGGATGATAAGAGAAATAAAAGCAGGTTTAAAATTTGCCCCATTCAAGTCAATAGGGTGCAAATTTGAAAAATAGGATAACACGGTGTAGGCAACACCGATTTTTGTCGTTGTTCTCTGTATTGACAGCACTCCAAATTAACAAAAAATTGAGCTCAATCTTAAAATTGACCGGAGTTCTCCTTTAAAGGCTATGTTGCAGGTAAAGTACCCAGTGAGCCAATGTATAGAAAAATAATGTAGGAACTATATTTAAATATGAACATATACTTATAAAACGCTATTTAGGCTTCTGGAGTCGTTTTTGTGAGAAAATTTTACTTCCGCGTTTGAAAACCGCCAAACCGGAAGTGACGTAGCATGAGGCAGAGCGGTCAAAGTAAACAATAGGAAAGCAATGGATCGCAATGACAGATCGGACGCTGAGGAAATTCTAGCCTAAATGTTTACTCGTATGATGGACCTCAGCCATATAATTATGTGCCTAATATGAAGCCAAGAGAGTAGACATGTCAGGATTAGACTGAACAACGGTCAGAGGAGACGCATTGAGCTGTGGTGTGAGGAGAACAGGGCAGGAGTCGGGTCTCGATGAGAGAACAGTGTTACTAGCTTATAGATTTATTCACGTTAGCCGACGATATGTATAACACTATGCTCAGATCACAATATTGTACAGATTATTATCATGTATCAGGCAAAAGTAAAGCTATTATTTAGACCCTTACCTGCGTGTGTTGTGTATGTCAGCCATTAGGAGACAGTTTCCAGAGGAAGAGGGACTTTATAAAGGTTTTGAATGGCCCCATTTGGTGACAATGAATACAAAAATAATCACACTCACAACTGTCTTACTGTATAAAAACTTTATATTTAGAAACAGCCAACACAAACATTAAAATTCGGAGTACAGATTGGAAATGAACTTAATATATTATATTTAGGCTATAATAAGTGTCGGCTGCAGACTAATAACAAACACATAAATGCATTACATTACAAGTTTATGTAGGATATGTTAATTAAATTATAAGGCACATTAAGACAGGTAGGCTACATGTAGCCTATGCATTTTGTAAAACAGAAGTAGCCTACAATAAATGATCTCTGACGGATCCGTGACCGTCATGTTTCCCGCCCGCGGCCGAAACACAATCTGACGGCGGACCGGGCGACCCGATGAAGGAGCCGGGACAGTGTGCACATATCGCCGTCATCATATAACTCCATGTCGCCGAGATTAAATAAACACAAGATTTTGACGCGTATCCGAGAGTGGAGCGGAGTGTGAGCGCGCACTGCATGGCACGGACGCGCGCGCGAACACTAATCAACAGTGAAACAATTTAAAATACTCTATCATTTCTGGTCATACAGAAAATAATAATAGCCTACATTATTCGCAAATACTTTTATTTGTGTAAATTCGCAATAACAAGAAAGCGTTGTGCTTTTGTCAAATAAAATAAAACAATCAGGCGCGCTTTCATGATCTCCGTGAACTGGAGCGCGAGAACTGAAACTAAATATGTAGGCTAAAGCTTGAAATGTCCACTTCAAAACGAACAAATTCGAATCGAAAGCTAATACATTCTGATTATGTAATCCGTATGAAAGGTGCATTTCTCTCTAAAAGCGCACCCGCTTAACAGCGGAGATGGAGATATGTTTTTAACCGACACTGATTTAGAAAACAATAGTTTATTAATAAACAATTCAAATGCCTCGTTATTTTTTCAGACACATTTATTATCATTAGTCTATAAATCACCTTTCTATAGGCTGTGGTTCCAGAGACATATGGCTCTTCTCATTCAGCACTGCGGGAATAATATCATTTCCAGGTTCTAATTTTGTCTCATAAAAATAAATCAACAACAACAAAATCCATATTAATTTGTGAATATTTTAAATGTTTAATTAAGGGGCAACAAGTAGCCTAATAAACAAAAATTCGTCAATATTAATTTTTTTGCGCAGCATTTGGTGTAGCCTAGCCTACAGTTCAAATTAAAATTTTGCCTTTTAAAAATACAACAACCGTTTTTGTTTTGTAATTACGGGTTAAAAATATTTTTGTTCTCTCTGTTTTGTAATTTAGTAAACTTTATAGATTTCAACCATATTATTCCTTCTTGAGTCTTTTTAACAAGAATTTAGATTAATGTATGAATTGAATAGTGATTGTGTGACCTATGATGAGGGAACAACCAGTGATACCCTTGGTAGTAGGCTACCATCAAATGATAGCCGATCAGGATACACATACAGTGGTAGGCAGTGGCCCACGTCGTGGTTCACCAGAATTTATAGTTTACCCACCTCTTTTTTTTACCACTACACCTCTGACCACGACGATGATTAATTGAAATACAATAACCACCGAAAACACACTGAATCACGACCGCTCCAACTGAATACCAACCTACTCTGCACTGAGCGAACGCACAACGCAGAGCCCGGCGGCAAACGACTACCTCATGTGACGCAATATGACGCGATGGTGAAAAAAAACGGTTTTTCAACACGGTCAAGGAAACGGTCACGTTTTCTACTAAATTTGTGCCCTTATGTCTTGCAAAACGATTTTAAATCCTGCATTTACTTTTCATATGGTATTTTCATACAAGGTTATATATTAATTTTGAAGAAAAAAAAAACCTGCAAGATGGCCTTTAAGTCAGGTTAAATACCTAAAGCCGGGTCTCAATCCTTGTTTTTTTTTTAAAGTTGAATTTATTTTAACTTGAGCACAGTGTTTTAAAATGCTGTCATGTGCTAGACTCTACAAAAGACATGAGCACAAGGGTCAAACATGTACATCTAGATTGTTTACATAGAAAACAATGGAAAGCAGCGCTAAGATACCTAATGTCTCTTTTGTGTTTTCTCATTTATTTACATGTTTTATTATTGTTCTCTTTGGCTTTAACCACTTATTACCCCACACCAGCTCCGCGTGGAGAAGGAGAAGTACTTCCTGTTTGGGATTCTGTGTGGCTTGGCCTTCAACAACAACTCTGTAGTGAATCTGCCTTTTCCTTTAGCTTTGTTCAAGAAGCTTCTCAATGTCAAACCATCTCTAGAAGACTTGAGAGAGTTCAGTCCGGTTCTTGGCAAGTGAGTGTTTTTACAATCAATGTTATTGTGATTCTCTTGGTTCTCTTGGTATATTTTTGTATAATGACTGCTAAAATGTATGTCCATGTTTTATGTATGTTCTGCCACCTATCATTGAGTAACATTGTTTAATAAATCTGAAACATGATGTTCTCAGGAGTTTGCGGTACATCCTGGACTACAGCGATGACGTGAAGGAAATGGGCCCATTATTCACGGTTAGTTTGTTTGATTCTTGAGTTATCATCATGTGCTGTAATTAAAGACATCAGGTCTCATTTACTAATCATTGTGTGGATTATTAAAATGTATACCCAGAGGAGAACTTCTCATGAAAAATGTTCACCTAATTCACACCACATGTGAGTTTATGCATATTTTGCATAACCATCTCATTTAAGGACTTTCTGCACTCCAAAGGATAATGATTTATTAAGATGTGCTCTCGCTCTGCAAAACAAAACAGAAACCTCAAAAAACACAATAAAACACCTTTTATACACACCCAGATTACAGACCTCTCATTAAACAGCTGTACATAAACATATCTGCATTTTTATGCAGAGGAACCTCGCAGTTCGAATTATAGCTCGCCAATTTCTTTCTCTTTTGGAAATATATTTAGGAGGAATTATCTATGAAATTTCCTTTTAACATGTTTATAATAACAATATAACAATTTTTTGTGTACGCATGGTTGAATTTATTTTCTATACTTTGAAAATGAAAATGTTTGTATGCAGATTTTGCACAAAAAAATGGTCTGCACACAAGACCCATTATTACTTGAAAAATAATACGTTTTTTTTTATCTTTCTACATAAGATCACATGGGATGGAGCAGAAGTCGAACTGGATCCAGCTGAGCCAGGAAAAGTTGTCACAAATTATAACAGGTAAGGGTTATAGTTTTATAAAGAAATAAAATTTTACTGAGATACCCTGTCACTAGAACATCGTATTATTTTTGCTTAACCTTAATCTTGGACATAGGATAATTTTCGATAATCTTTGCAAGATGCATTTTTAAAATATATAATTTCTGCAACAGAACAGAATTTGTGGACAAGTATGTGGATTATATCCTGAATAAATCAGTAAAGGAAGTGTTTGAAGAATTCAAGAGAGGCTTCTTCAATGCGTGTGACCGACACTTGGTGGAAATGTTTGAGCCAGAGGAGCTGAGAGGAGTTTTGGTGGGCAATGAGGAATATGACTGGGACATCCTCAAAAAGGTCCACGTTAACACATATGTCAAACAAAAGTCAAAACTACAATGCTCGACATTGTGAGCAAGTAAATACTGACTAAATATATATTTTGATCATTAGAACACAACATATGAAGGATCATTTTATGCTGAGCATCCAACCATCCTCTCATTCTGGGAGGTGTTTGATGAACTGACACCAAATGAGAAGAAGGGCTTTCTATGTAAGTTCACTTGTGTTTATCCTGAATGGTGCTGTGATTAATATTAGTGAAAATAACATTTGTCGAAATGAGATCTAATTTAAGAAATCAAACATAATTTTTTTGGCATCTACTCTGGCTGCTCCTATGCTTTGCCAGAACAGAATGCTTTCAAATAAATCTCTCCTGTTTTCCTCTCTGAAGTGTTCATAACAGGGTTTGAGAAAGTGCCCATTCTGGGTATGAGTGCGGTGAAGATGAGAGTGAGACCCCTGTTCAACTTTACTCAGGATCATCTACCAGAAGCCCTTACCTGCCATACTCTGTTAGATCTTCCTGTTTATCAGAACAAGGAAACACTCAGGGCTAAAGTCATTGAAGCCATCAACCACAAGAGGGGGTTCTGGGAAGAGTGAGATCGTCCGTGGACACAAGTCACAGATCTAATAACTTGATCCTTGAACAAAGCATTAGCAATGTCTGAACACTGGTGGACCAAACCATTTTTAGGGGGGTATTTAATTAAAGTATTTAAAGGGATATATGGGAATAAAGAAAAATAAGAAGAACTCTAAAATTACACACAAAATGTTTTAATCAATTTGATTTGTGTGTGTGTGTGTGTGTGTGTGTGTGTGTGTGTAGCTTGTGTGTGTGTGTGTGTGTGTGTGTGTGTGTGTGTGTGTGTGTGTGTGTGTGTGTGTGTGTGTGTGTGTGTGTGTGTGTGTGTGTGTGTGTGTGTGTGTGTGTGTGTGTTATAACAAAGTTTACATTTATATCCACAAACAGATCACGATTTCTGTTGGCAAGACATTTCTGTTTACAGTACTTTGACACCAGATTGGTTTATTTTCCAAATGCTATGTAATGTGTTGTATTTATGAACTTAATTAAAATAAACATGTCTTAATAATAAAATGTTTGTTTACATTTTTACAAACCAAGATTATAGCAATTAAATATTTTAATTTTTCCAACACAGATTTTTTTTTTCTTGCCTGGTCAGGCTTAAATAATAAAAAGGACCAAGCTAAATGTTGGACTCTATATATTTTAAAAAAAGTATAATAAACATTATTTGAAAAATGTTATGAAAAATCCAGTCATCATCCAATATGACAGTTTAAGAGAATATGTTGTAAAAAATAAATGAATGAAAAAATGTAAGTAAAACTAACAGAAGCATTTCCACAAAATAGTAAATAAATACCCTGCAAAAATCTAATAATAAATATATTGTAGTATATTATTTTATGTAGCTATATCAGTGGAATATATAGTCTAATTTCCATCTTATTTGTTGTTTTTCTATTTCGTATACATTGACTGAAAATAAAGTTAATCTTCTATAATGCATGTTTGTTGTTAAACTATATTTAAAAAAAATACACATCAGGAACACATGCTCAAAATGACAAAACTGTACTCAGTGTCGCCCTCTATTGACTCCAGCGCAATTACAGCTGGTTGACAGGAGTCACGTGATCATCAGTGACTCCGTAATCTGAGTCGTAACTTCCTTGTTTTTGTCGGAACCATTAAACTGAAACCATTTCAGTAATATACGTCAAATAAACAGGAGACGAAATGCATTTTACCAGGTAACACTATCTGCTACCTAAAAACATGTTTGTTTTTTACTTGTGTCACATAGAGAATTGCATTTGCGTGATAGAAAATGAGAGTTTGATGAGTGGCAGTGCGCTGCGATGTTAGTTTGTTCTGACATTATCCTGAATATTAGTATTTAGGTAACGTTACTGTATTTAATGCATAGACAGTCTGGTCGGATGTTTAAGCATTAATGTCTGCAGTAAATTAACTACAGCTTGTGTTGATTTGACGTTACATGAAACTGAAATATGTCAGGATTGTTCTTATAGGCCGAACTCGTATTGGACAGACTGGACTCACATATGGAAGATTCAGCAGTGTTTCTAAACCTAGTAACTTAGTGAGCGAGCTACCTACCTAGAGAGCAGTTCTAGACACTTTGGATTAAAACGTTCGAAATGCACTGTTGACGCCCATAAATCGCACCAGTAATACGCAAAAAGTCGAACGTTCGGAACGCCCAATAAATTAATAACATATTTCGGAACGCGTCTAGATGCCCTAACATTTAGATTCTAAGGTGCGGGATTTGTTAATGATGCTCAAAAAATTGTTTCGATTGTTCAAAACACGCCTATATGATTCCCCGGACATTAGATTCGAATGTTCGGAACCCTATAATGCTCCAAAAATGTATTCGAATGTTCAGAACGTACCTTTTCCATAAATGCATTTTAAACGTGCAGCTTGGATTATGACAGTGATGTTCTAGAATTCGTTTCAAACTTCCAGAACGTGCCAGTAATGCACATAAAATCGAACGTTCAGACATATCTTTTCAAATTGAATGTAAGATCAAATTTAATTTGATATTTCGAGACGGGGTTATGATGCCCCATTAAGATTTGAACGTTCGAAATTTGTTGATGATACTCAAAATTTCAATTTGAATGTTCAGAACATGCCCATGATTCAGCAGAAATTACGTTCAGTCTGACTCGGAGCCTATTTATAATGTTTTCAATTAGAATTTTTCTTTAATTTGAACGAAAATGGAACATGACAGATTTTGATTCAAACTTTTGGAACGTGCCAAGTGCAATAAAATAATTTTGGCATTCATTATTGATTTTATATCTCTAGTATTTTTTATATACATCTCTCCCAGTATGTACTTTATGCGTGTAGGTGGAGTTTAGTCAAATAACAACGGTCCCCTATTTATGTCTATAAATGCCCACTTTACATTCCAGATAGTGAAAAAAGTAAAATTGTGATGATTCGGTAGACATTGGATTTGTAAATCTATGGTTTTATTTAACTACACCAGGTTGTTTATTATCTGCATTCTAGTCTGAAGTATCTGGCCGTCCCCACTAGCTGTCATTTACAGGAATAGGGTGTGACCTCTTCCCTTCCCTTCTACTGAGTTCTCACCTATTTGCTTCCCAGTCTCTAATGCCAGACTTTTTCTTCTGTTCCAGATCCGTCATTTACAGGCGGAGGCGGCAAGGCGGTACAGCCTAGGAGGAGCTCTCCCTTATTCCGGATCCTTCCATCTGTCTCTCTCTTTATGTGTGAATCATGATGCTGTGCTGGGGAAGCAGTGTCTCGGGTCAGCTGGGCATCGGCGCGTCAGAGGCTTCTTTCTTTGAGCCGAAGAGCTGTTGCATGTTTGATGGGAGGGGTCTTAAAGAAGTGGCATGCGGCAGCCAACACTCGCTCTTCCTGTTGCATGATGGGAGCGTATACACCTGCGGCTCCAACAGCAGCGGTCAGCTGGGCCATGACAAGCGAGGATGCAGGCCAGGTAACTGACATAAACGGAATTTGAACACGCATTACAGCGTGGATCATGAAAGTGATGAATTTGAATCAAACTTTCAGAACGCGCCAGTATTGCGTAAAGATGCCGAATGTTCAG